>NC_141873.1:376683693-376986723 GCF_056163025.1 Triticum urartu
CTCTCTCTCTCTCTTTCTCTCTCTGCCGGACAAGGCCGCGCTGTGTCCGTAATGGGGCGGCGGGGATCTGATCCCCGACTGTCTCATGGACCATCGACGGGGGATCCTCTCCGGGGAGGCGGGTTGTGGTCGCAGGACCAGCGAGCGCGGCGGCCAAGGCAGAGTTTTGTGGCCAGACAGTGGCGGCAGTCGCCCCCATGGCGGGAGGGTCAACGGGGATCGGTCTCCAACAAGCTCTCATGTGATGGTTGGTGGTGGCGGCCGTGTCTGATCCTAGTTAAGATCCGTTGTGGTGTGGCCCTTGGCCGGCCGTCGGCACGTGGAGGGTCAATGAACGGGCGGCTGGAGGTTCTCAGTGGGCGTTTCGGTGGCTACATGCGTCTTCACAGAACGGTTGCACGTGAATGTAGTCGGTTATAGAGTCTAGGTGGTGCCAATGTCGGTGAAAATTGTGCCGACCTCTGTCATGGCAGACAATAGAGGCGTCGATCTAGGTCTCCCGGGTCGGATGATGTCGACGCCTTTGGTGTCATTTTACCTCCTGGGGACATCGTTTCGGAGCAGGTACTGGCTGGAGGGTCTCGGTGGCGTGGCGCAATGGAGTCTTGACGATGGATGCATGTGGTTGGACGCGCGTAGGATGATGGTATTGTGTGTCATCGTGGTGGTGTCAACGGCAGTTGGGCTTGGCAAAGTCAATGCGTTGATTGTCATGGTTCTAAGTCTGACAGTAATGTAGGGGGTAGGTATGGAGAGGCAAGATCTTAGCTATGGAGTAGTTGTAAGAACACGAGGTTTACGAGTTCAGGCCCTTCTCGGAGGAAGTAATAGCCCTACGTCTCGGAGCCCGGAGGCGGTCGGCTGGATTATGTGTGTATGAATTACAGGGGTGCGAACCCTTTACACTGAGGAGGGGGGTGGCTTATATAGAGTTCGCCGGACCCCTCTGGCCCTCAGTTGTGCAGGGTTTAAATACATTAAGGTCGGGCGTTACTAGTAACGCCCTTAATAAAGTGTTATGATGACCATAAAAGCTACTTAATAACCGACCATTAGCGTGCGGAGTGCCTTTGGGTCTCCTGGCCGTCGAGTGGTTGGATCTTGGTCGAGTGATTGCTTCTTGGTCGAGTGTCTTCGAGTCTGTCGAGTGGAACACCTCCAAGTCGATTGAAAGGTGATTTCTTCTAGAGATGTCCTTGGGTAGGGAAGTTGGGACAGGTCCATGACCCTACCCTAGGTACATAGCTTCATCATTAGCCCCCGAATGGATCGAGGTTTGAGTGGGGAAGGAGTTGAGAACTTCTCCGACTCATTTTTCATGCCATGAGCATATCTTGTTTCGGATCAATGAACCTGAGTGATGACAGCAACTTCCTTTTCAGTCGCCCTGATCCATTCTTAGTTTTTTGTCGAGTGAGTTTTTTTACTTGAAAGGCTTCGAGTGACGGCGTGGAGGAGATCTTCCGTCTGACAAGTTGTTCTGCTGCCCGCAGATTTAGTGGGATTCGAATTTTGGGAAGCGCGTGGGACGGGGGAGGCCGCAGTAATCGGATGGGATAGGGCGGAGCCGCCTCGATCTCCGCGCCACCTTTTTCGCCACGTATCGCGCACGCGATTGTTACGGGATTTGACAGGACCGCCCGGGTCTACCAGTCAGCCACTCGGAAGCGACCTCATATAAGGCGTCGGACCGGGGTTTCTTGAACAGTGCGTTCCCATTTCCTCTTCTCCTCTTCAGGCTTCTTCGTCGCACTCGCTCTCGCCCCAGCGCCGCCGCTCCATACGTGTCTCGCCGGCGACGATGGGGAAGGAGAAGACGTCAGCTCTGGAGCGGTCGAAGAAGGCGACGGCAAAGGCGAAGGGGAAGGCGACCAATCGGGGTGGATCTTCCTCGCGAGCCGGCCTGCCGAAGGGCTGGATCCAGGGCGACTGGATCCGCTCGGCGATCCCCCAAGAAGACCTCGACGACCTAGCCGAAGGAGGGATGATCCCCCATGGATCGGCGCGGCTTCCGGGGAAGGAATCCGAGCCGCAACCTCGGGAGGGTGAGCGCGTTCTCCTTGCCACCCACGTCGACGGTGGATTTTCCTTGCCTCCTCACCCTTTCTTTCGGGGATTTCTGAATTTCTTTGGGGCACAACTCCACCACTTCACTCCCAACACAATCGTGTATCTCGCTGCTTTCGTGTCTTTGTGCGAGAATTTCTTGGGTTGTCGGCCTCACTGGGGTCTTTTCAAGCACATTTTCACCTGTCGTTCTCAGACGGTGAAAAAGGCCAAACCGAGTGACGAGAGAACACAAGTGATTCAGATGTGTGGGGGTCTTGGTGTTCAGATGAGAGGGAAAAGTTCCTTTCCAGCCATGATTCTTCTCGACTCGGTTCGCGGATGGCAGTCGACCTGGTTTTACTGCAAAGACCAGCCGACGCCAGGGCAGTCGACTGGACTCCCTCCTTTTACCATGGACCGAGTGAGGAAACCCTCCTCTTTGAAGGTGCTCCTGGAGGAGAAAGCGCAGGTTAGGGTGCTGGTCAAACGAGTGGTCCAGCTTATCCGTGACGGGGTCACCGGTATGGATCTCTTGGAGGTTTTACTTCAGCGGCGCATCCAGCCTCTTCAAGCCCGAGACCATCCGATGTGGATGTATTCGGGTCTTGACGACTCTACTCGGATTCACCCGGAGGAGGTCGATGACGACACACTGGAGAAGTGGCTGTCGGGCATGACCGGAAACAAGGACAACCCCAGGAGAGCCAGGAGAGTTCCTCCATTCGACCAGTCCCATGTACCAGAGAAGGTCCGATTCTGAGCTTTGATTGTAATCTGAATTCACTCGCGCAGCTGTCTATACTGCGTCGACTGACTTTATTCTTCCTGCTTTCTTTCAGGCTCTTATCGAAATGTATTCAATGCCCAACGAAGAGCAAGAGCAAGACCTGGAAGGAGAGGTGAGCGGCGGCGACAGTGGCGAATGGTATTCTGACGATGAAGGGGACGAAGAAAGTGACGACTCAAGTGACGAAGAAGAAGTTGAGTCGCCTCCTCGCAGGGAGACGCGATCCAAGCTTGACCAAGAACGACCGAGCGCCCGTGAAAAGGCGATTGCTCAGGCTGGTCAGTCTTCAAAGCGTCCTCGGACCTCTTCACCAACCCCAACTGAAAAAGCGTTGAAGCATCCCAAAGTTGCAGAGCCGAAACCTCAGAAGGCGTTGCCGAAGATTAAGATTGACATCCCCGTCGCTTCTGCGTGAGTGTCTCCCTTTGTATTCACTCGACGCCCCGTGCTGTTTGTTTTTTCTTGATTTAACCAGACGAACTTTGGAACTGGCAGCACTGCTACTTCCGGGACCTCAGCTAACAGGGACGAGGATGAGGTATTGGAGGATGCGGTCACTTCCAATCTGGGTATGATTTCTGCCATTCTGTCTTTATTTGGTCGACTCAACTGCAATGTGTACCATTGGGTGATGTGATTTTGGCGATTGAACTTTGAAGAGCTCCTAACATTATTGACCTCCCCGATGATGATGATGATGAAGAGCCCGAGAGGCCTTTGACGAGGAAAAATAGGCAAGCTCCTACAAGCAAGGTGCCACAGTCGACGCCGAGGGCGGAACCAGTCGTTCAGGACGCTGGTGATGCCAATCGGGGTTCTGTTACCTTCGTCGTGCCATTGTCGAGTGCCTTGCCTTCTTTGTCGACTGCTCAGGCCCCTGTCGACCCACCTTCAGTTTTTGCGACCCATCATGTCCCAGAGGACGAAGTGAATGCTGCCAAGGAAGCCATACGCCAGGCGGGCATTATGATGGAGAAGATGAAGACGATGCGGGACGCCAGTCAGGCCGCCTACGACGCCAGCTCGGCTCTCCAAAGCAACGTTCAGGTTAGTTGGTCACCGCTTGTTCTGTTAGGATATGCTATCTGAAGACTCTCTTTCTGAAAATCTTTGCATCTGTACACCCACTGGGTGTGTCGATTGAATTTTTGAACTAGTGGGGGCACGCTGAGTGTACCCACTGGGTGTAGTCCCTGAGACTACGGTGGACTGCTGGCAGTCGACTATAGTCTTTGTATTTTGATTCCTTCGCTCGATGTGGTCTGGCCGCGTCGAGTGTAAACCGAACTGGTAGTTTGTCTCTTCTACTCGGTCTGGGCGAGTGGGATCAGAACCGGTGGGGGCACGCCAAGTGCACCCACTGGGTGTAGTCCCCGAGACCGCGGTCGACTGCTGGCAGTCGACTGTGGTCTGAGTTCTATGGTCTGAGTTCTTCTTTCTCTCCTTTTTTTTAATCCCTGCATTCGACTCCGGCGGGCCGGTCGAGTGGGATCATAACCGGTGGGGGCACGCAAAGTGCACCCACTGGGTGTAATCCCCGAGACTATGGTGGACTGGGAGCAGTCGACCATAGTCTTAGTATTTATTGGCTTTGTCGTTTTTCGCTGTAAAATAACTTCTCCTCCCTGATTGCAGAAATCTTGTGATCTTGGAGCTCGCTTTGCTGACTTGGAGAAACAGCAGATCCAACTGAACCTTGACTTGGAATTGGCCAAGACAGAGCTGCAAAAGGCCAAGGACAACGCCAATGGTAAGACGAGCTTGTCGACTGGTTTGTCTTAGGCTTGAGTACCCTTCTGCTCTTTCTGAATCAAGCACCATTTCTTTGCAGAAAAACTGAGAGAAGCTCTGGCGAAGAAGGATCAGGATTTGGCGGCTGCTCAAAAGGAAGCTGACGACAGAACCGCTCTGGCTGAACAGAAACTGGCTTCGGTCGGCCAGTTGGAAGAAGAGAACACCAAGATGAAATCTGCTCTGAATGAAGCCAACAAGGAGTGCACACGCTTGAAGAAGGACAATCTCAACCTGTACGAGAAGATGGAAGGCATCGCTCGCAGGAGGGACGATCTGGAGAGCTATCTGAGGAGCCTTGCCAAGAAGTTGTTCATCAAGCTTGAAGGTACACATTTTGTTCCGACTGATGTTTTTTGTCGACTCAGCTTACGAAAATTGACTTATCCTTGGATCGTGAATGCAGAGTTTTGCCAGAACTTCGAGGAGGAGACTGGGCAGATTGAGCCAGGTTTGGACCCAATCAATTCTCCCGTGAAAGATGAAACTGCCATGAATCTGCTCCGACTGGAATCCCGTATCGACGGTGTTGTGGACTACTTGGCTCGACTGAAGGTCGCCATGTCACAGATCGACACGGCACTTTGGCCAGAGGCCACGCTCCAGAATGATCTTGAGTCTCTGATGACTCGACTTAACGAGATCCCTGATCGAGTGCAGGAGTGGAAGAAATCTTCTGCCCGCTGTGGTGCTGATGTGGCTCTGTCTTTGGTTCGTGTCCACTGCAAGGAGGTGCGACAAGATAAGCTGGCAGCAATCAAGGTCGCCAACACCCAGAAGCATGACTTCCGATCTTTTATGGAGACTTTCATCGCTGCAGGCACTCGGATCGCCGACGGTGTCGACATGGACGAGTTCGTCGAGCCTGCCAGTCCTCCTCCTGCCGAGTGGTTTTTGTAACCGTCAAACTCTTTCAGGCTGAATGCCCGAGCACTTCGATCTGTGGTCCGGAACCTTTAGGATTTATCTGAACTTGGTTTATCGTTGAATATCTTCATGAATCCTCCGTCGAGTGGAACTCGTTCTTCACTTGAGACAACTTTTGTATTTGTGGCGCAGCTCCGAAGGAGAAGGTAGCAGTCGACCTGCACCTCATCGTCCTTGCGGGTCGGCGATGGAGCGCACGTTGTATTTGTGGCGAAGCTCCCAAGGAGAAGGTGGCAGTCGACCTGCACCTCGTCATCCTTGCGGAGTGGGATGGAGCGCACGTTGTATTTGTGGTGAAGCTCTCAAGGAGAAGGTGGCAATCAACCTGCACCTCGTCGTCCTTGTGGATTGAGGTGGAGCGCACGTTGTATTCATGGCGAAGCTCCCAAGGAGAAGGTGGCAGTCGACCTGCACCTCGTCGTCCTTGTGGATTGAGATGTGTTTCGTACTTAGGCGAGTACTGGACTGCAGCTAAGCCCCCGAGTGGGAGGCTGGCTCACCACTCGGTAGGATTTTCAAATACTTAGGCGAGCACTGGACTGCAGCTAAGCCCCCGAGTGGGAGGGTCGCTCACCACTCGGTAGGATTTTCAAATACTTCGGCGAGTACTGGACTGCAGCTAAGCCCCCGAGTGGGAGGGTCTCTCACCACTCGGTAGGATTTTTAAATACTTAGGCGAGTACTGGACTGCAGCTAAGCCCCCGAGTGGGAGGGTCGCTCACCACTCGGTAGGATTTTTCAAATACTTAGGCGAGTACTGGACTGCAGCTAAGCCCCCGAGTGGGAGGGTCGCTCACCACTCGGTAGGATTTTCAAATACTTAGGCGAGTTATGGACTGCAACTAAGCCCCCGAGTGGGAGGGTCGCTCACCACTCGGTAGGATTTTCAAATACTTAGGCGAGTACTGGACTGCAGCTAAGCCCCTGAGTGGGAGGGTCACTCACCACTCGGTAGGATTTTCAAATACTTAGGCGAGTACTGGACTGCAGCTAAGCCCCCGAGTGGGAGGGTCGCTCACCACTCGGTCGGATTTTCAAATACTTAGGCGAGTACTGGACTGCAGCTAAGCCCCCGAGTGGGAGGGTCGCTCACCACTCGATAGGATTTTTCAAATACTTAGGCGAGTACTGGACTGCAGCTAAGCCCCCGAGTGGGAGGGTCGCTCACCACTCGGTAGGATTTTCAAATACTTAGGCGAGTACTGGACTGCAGCTAAGCCCCCGATTGGGAGGGTCGCTCACCACTCGGTAGGATTTTCAAATACTTAGGCGAGTACTGGACTGCAGCTAAGCCCCCGAGTGGGAGGGTCGCTCACCACTCGGTCGGATTTTCAAATACTTAGGCGAGTACTGCACTGCAGCTAAGCCCCCGAGTGGGAGGGTCACTCACCACTCGGTAGGATTTTTCAAATACTTAGGCGAGTACTGGACTGCAGCTAAGCCCCCGAGTGGGAGGGTCGCTCACCACTCGGTAGGATTTTCAAATACTTAGGCGAGTACTGGACTGCAGCTAAGCCCCCGAGTGGGAGGGTCGCTCACCACTCGGTAGGATTTTCAAATACTTAGGCAAGTACTGGACTGCAGCTAAGCCCCCGAGTGGGAGGGTCGCTCACCACTCGGTAGGATTTTTCAAATACTTAGGCGAGTACTGGACTCCAGCTAAGCCCCCGAGTGGGAGGCTAGCTCACCACTCGGTAGGATTTTCAAATACTTAGGCGAGTACTAGACTGCAGCTAAGCCCCCGAGTGGGAGGGTCGCTCTCCACTCGGTAGGATTTTTCTTTTACAAACTTAGGCGAAACGGATTCGCAGCTAAGCCACCCGCTGGGGGATTTCTTCCGCAAACAAAAACAATAACAATCACTGGGAAAATTATAACGCTCTTGTCTTTGATAAATAAACTACAGGAGTTTTTCCTATTATATCTCATCCGAGTGAGAATTCAAGTATAAAAGGGGCGGAGAAGCTCCGCATTCCAGGCTCGTGGCTCATCAATCTGGCGATCGACATTATAAAGGCGGTACGCTCCATTGTGGAGGACTCTGGTGACTATGAAGGGGCCTTCCCAAGTAGGAGCGAGTTTGTGTGGTTTCTGTTGATCCACTCGAAGGACCAAGTCTCCTTCTTGGAAGGCTCGACTCTTCACATTTCTGGCATGGAATCGACGCAAGTCTTGCTGATAGATGGTCGATCGGATCATAGCCATTTCTCTTTCTTCTTCCAGGAGGTCGACTGCGTCCTGCCGGGCTTGTTCTGCTTCATCTTCAGAGTAGAGCTCAACTCGGGGTGCGTTGTGAAGCAGGTCACTAGGCAAAACTGCTTTGGCTCCGTAGACCAGAAAGAATGGGGTTCTTCCGGTCGATCGGTTCGAGGTTGTCCTCAATCCCCAAAGAACTGATGGTAGCTCGTCGACCCATGCACCTGCTGTGTGCTTGAGATCGCGCATCAATCAAGGTTTCAGTCATTTGAGAATTAAGCCGTTTGCTCTTTCCGCTTGTCCATTCGACTGGGGGTGAGCGACCGAAGCGTAGTCGACTCGTGTGCCCTGAGAGGCGCAAAAGGCTCTGAATTTGTCGGAGCCGAAGTTTGACCCATTGTCAGTGATGATGTTGTGCGGAACTCCATATCTAAATATCAACTCTCTGATGAAACTGATAGTAGTGCATGCATCAAGATTCTTGATAGGTTTAGCTTCAATCCATTTGGTGAACTTGTCGACTGCTACTAGCAGATGAGTGAAGCCGCTCCTGCCCATTCTCAGTGGTCCAACCATGTCCAGTCCCCAAACGGCGAAGGGCCAGACGAGTGGAATGGTTTTCAGGGCTGACGCGAGCTTGTGCGACATATTGGAGTAAAACTGACATCCTTCACACTTGTCGACTATCTCTTTCGCCATTTCATTCGCTCTCGGCCAGTAGAATCCCGCTCGGTATGCTTTAGCCACAATGGTCCGAGAGGACGCATGATGACCACAGGTCCCCGAGTGGATATCATCAAGGATCATCTGACCTTCTTCTAGTGTTATACACTTCTGACTGACTCCAGTCGCGCTTTCTCTATACAACTGTCCCTTTATGACTATAAAGGCCTTGGATCGACGGACGATCTGTCGAGCCTCTTCTTCGTCCTCTGGGAGTTCTTTCCTTAGGATGTACGCGATGTACGGTATTGTCCAGTCGGCAGTGATGACCAAGACTTCAATGATCAGGTCGACCACAGCTGGAACTTAAACTTCAGTCGGATCCGTGGCACTTTTTGGCTGCGGGGCCTCTTCAGTGAAGGGATCCTCCTGAACTGATGGTGTGTGGATGTGTTCCAAAAAGACATTGCTGGGAATGGCTTCTCTTTTGGAACCTATTTTTGCCAAATCATCAGCTGCTTGATTTTTCAGTCGGGGTATGTGATGAAGTTCTAACCCCTCGAATTTCTTCTCCAGCTTTCTCACTTCATTGCAATAACTAGTCATGGCTGGACTTCTGACGTCCCACTCCTTCATCACCTGATTAACCACCAAATCTGAGTCGCCATATACCATGAGGCGACGGACGCCGAGTGAAATGGCCATGCGCAGCCCATATAAAAGTGCTTCATATTCTGCCTCGTTATTGGAGGAATCAAAGTGGATTTGAAGAACATATCTGAGCAACAAAGGCTCTTTGCTGATTGGGGCAGCAAGCACCAGCTGGGTGGAGAGCAGAGCTTTGAGCTCTGCAAACGCTGCATCAGCTTCAGGAGTCCACTCGAACTTGTCGGACTTCTTCATCAATCGGTAAAGAGGCAATGCCTTTTCACCGAGACGAGAGATGAATCGACTTAAAGCGGCCAAGCAACCAGTAAGCTTTTGGACGTCGTGCACTCGCACAGGACTTTTCATTCGGAGTATAGTACTGACTTTTTTTGGATTGGCGTCGATTCCCCGTTCGGAAATGAGAAAACCGAGTAGCTTTCCGCCGGGAACTCCGAATGTGCACTTTGATGGATTAAGCTTGATATCATACCTCCTGAGGTTGGCAAAGGTTTCAGCAAGGTCAGTCAGCAGGTCGGAACCCTTCCGTGACTTGACCACAATATCATCCATGTATGCTTCCACATTTCGACTGATTTGAGTGAGCAAACACTTCTGAATCATCCTCATGAATGTGGCTCCGGCATTCTTGAGGCCGAACAGCATGGTAACATAACAGAAGCACCCGAATGGAGTGATGAAAGCTGTTTTGATCTCGTCGGGTCCATACAAACGGATCTGATGGTACCCGGAATAGGCGTCTAAAAAAGACAGTCTCTCACATCCCACAGTCGAGTCGACTATCTGGTCGATGCGGGGGAGAGGAGAATGATCTTTCGGGCAGGCCCGATTGATATGTTTAAAGTCAATGCACATGCGAAGTGACTTGTCCTTCTTCGGGACCATGACAACGTTGGCGAGCCACTCGGAGTGGTAGATCTCTCAGATGAACTCTGCTGCTAAGAGCCGAGCCACCTCCTCACCAATAGCCTTTCTCTTCTGGACGACGGACCGTCGGAGATGTTCTTTGATGGGTTTTACTTTTGAGTCGACTCGTAGGCGGTGCTCAGCCAGCCCCCTGGGAACACCCGGCATGTCAGAAGGCTTCCATGCGAAAATGTCCCAGTTCTCACGGAGGAACTGGATGAGCGTTTCTTCCTATTTGGAGTCGAGTGTTGTTGAGATATGAGTCGGAGCAGCACTGGGATCGGTCGGGTGAATGTGAGCCGGCTTTGTTTCGCCAGATGACTGAAAAGCTGATTCTGTAGCGGGCTTCTTGGCTTGCAACAAATCACTCGGGTCTGCAGTCTTCTGGTATTCCTGCAGCTCCACCACTGCCATCTGAGCATCAGCGATCTTTGAACCTTTCTGAAAACACTCTTCTGCTTTCTTCTGATTGCCCGTAACAGTGATCACACCTTTGGGACCAGGCATCTTCAATTTGAGATAAACATAACATGGTCGAGCCATGAAGCGTGCATAAGCCGGCCTGCCCAAAATAGCGTGATAAGCACTCTGGAAATCTACAACTTCGAACGTCACCTTTTCTTTGCGGTAATTCTCAGAATCATCGAAAACCACATCAAGAGCAATCTGGTCGAGTGACTCAGCCTTCTTTCCAGGAATGACTCCATGGAAACTCATGTTGCTGGTACTGAGTCTGGACATCGGAATGCCCATCCCTTTCAACGTCTCAGCATACAGTATGTTCAAACCACTACCACCATCCATCAAGACTTTGGTCAGTCGAGTGCCTTCAACAACTGGGTCGACCACCAAAGCTTGCCTCCCAGGGGTGGCAATGTGCGTTGGGTGATCGGACTGGTCGAATGTGATGGCAGTCTGAGACCACTTCAGATAACTGGGTGTTGCCGGAGCAACCATATTCACCTCACGGTTGATAACTTTCGGTTGACTTTTGCTTTCAACATCAGCAAAAATCATCAGGGTGGAATTGACCTGGGGGTATCCATCATCACTGTCTTCCTTGTCCTCAACTTTGTCTGACTCCTTTTCCTTATCTTTGGGCTGCTTGCCCTAGAACTGCTCGATCAAGAGCCGACACTATCTAGTGGTATGTTTCGGGTAAATGAACTTACCCTCTTCATCTTTCTTGGTGTGCATGTGACATGGCAAATCCAACACATCATTTCCTTCTTGGTCTTTAACTTTCTTGGGATTCCAAGGTCCTTTGGGTTTCCCCTTAAACTTTCCTTGAGTTACAGCCAAGGCTTCCCCAGGAGCAGCTGGCTCGGCTTTCCGCTTCTATTTCCGATTGGAATTTCCTCCTCCGGTTTCTTGAGCAACTGACTTGAGCTTGCCACTCCTGAGTCGATCCTCATCTTCACCATTAGCGTACTTGGTGGCAATCTCCATCATCCGATTCAGAGACATGTCTCCGGTTCGACCGAATTTCAGATTCAGTTCTCTGTACTTGACGCATTCTTTGAAGGCACAGACTGCTTGGTGGTCAGGCACATTCTCTACCGTGTGATGTAACGTGATCCATCTCTGGATGTAATCCCTCAAAGTTTCATTCGGCTTCTGCACGCAAGACCACAGTTCCGTCAGCCCTGCCGGTCGCTTGCATGTTCCTTCAAATGTGGTGACAAACACTCGGGCAAGATCTTCCCAAGTGTAAATGCTGCTGGGTGCTAACTGATTCAGCCACGCTCTGGCCGAGCCCTCCAACATGAGAGGCAGGTGCTTCATGGCCACTTCATCATTGCCACCGCCAATCTGGACGGCCACTCAGTAGTCTTCAAACCAAGTATCGGGCTTGGACTCACCAGTGAACTTACTGACTCTAGTCGCCAACCTGGAGTTGGGAGGAATCACAGCGGCCCTGATGGCTCTACTAAAGCACTCTGGCCCCGAAACATGTACTCTGCTGCTGGTAGGTGCATCTCTATCGTGACCTTCTCGGTGAGCTCTGTTCCTGTCGACCAAACCTTGAACGAGAATGGATCTCGCATCAAAGCCTGGTTCCCTAGGGTCGACTGGAATCCTTCGCCCAACACTATGAGGGCGCCTGTCATCCTGTTGTCGAGACACATACGACCCGCTCCTCGGGGGAGGGGTGGGCACTCGACGTCGATCGTCACGATCGAATCGGTGATCATACTGCTCACGGTTCCCGTACTGATTACGCCGGTCCCCACGTCCCTCACGCCTTGGGGGCGATATTGGGCTATGAGCCGATTGGACTGTGTCTGTAGCAATGGATCTGCTATGAATCTTATTCCGCGACTGAGAAACAGCGGAGTTCTGGTCTCCTGCTGCCCGAAGTAACGCTCTGATCTGCAACAAGCCTCTGCCGGCCTCCGACTGGGAAGGCTGAATCGACTCTGCTATACGGGCTGCAGCTGCTAAATTCTGAATCGGAGTTCGATATACCTGCGGGGGCGGAAAGAGCTGACGTCAACTGGATTCTGGAACCCGTTGTCGCGCACGCTCGTCGAGTGCTCGCTGGAGGTTCTCCAGTCAAGTGCGCTCGGCCAAGTTTGCCAGGCGCGCGTCCTCCAAGGCACGAGCCTCGGGGGTTTCTCCAACGATAGGAGTGTGCAGTGCATCCATGTTCCGGCGACGAAGTTCTTCTCTCTGCAGCGACGTGAGAGGTTCGGGGCGATATTCCTCATGGGGACGCGACGGGTCGCCTCCACCCGCGCCTCCGTCGGTGCGGGGAAAACCGGGAGGACTGGGCGGTCCATCGACCATCAGAACCTCCGCCGTCGGATCACTGCTGTCGCACTCGGATGCGGTCTCTGTGGAGCCAGTCGAACAGGCCGTAGAGGGATTCGTCGGGCTCGATCGTCGCGACTTGAGGGGTGGCCTACTGGCGTGCCACCGCGTGTCTCACCCACTGCTGAAGTCTCGACCGACCGGAGCGCTTGCGCCGGCGGGAAACAGGGAGGGAGGACAACACAGGAACCGACCGATAATGGGTCGATGGTTGCCGCAAGAGGACGCCGCGGACGCACGCGCGAAAGTGCGTTGCCCCGCGGACAGGGAGTGCGTCCACGTCGAGCGGAGTCTCCTGAAGCCAAGCGGAGTCGTCGACGATGAACGTGAGCGCGCCGAGACGGATCTCGTGGCCCTCCACCAAAACTCCGCCAGAAACCATGATGATTTGGATCGGAAAAGATCGCAACTCCTCCAACAAATCGCTAAAACACCTGCCCCATGATGGGCGCCAACTGTCGTGGTTCTAATTCTGACAGTAATGTAGGGGGGTTGGTATGGAGAGGCAAGATCTTAGCTATGGAGTAGTTGTAAGCACACGAGGTTTACGAGTTCAGGCCCTTCTCGGAGGAAGTAATAGCCCTACGTCTCGGAGCCCGGAGGCGGTCGGCTGGATTATGTGTGTATGAATTACAGGGGTGCGAACCCTTTACACTGAGGAGAGGGGTGGCTTATATAGAGTTCGCCGGACCCCTCCGGCCCTCAGTTGTGCATGGTTTAAATACATTAAGGTCGGGCGTTACTGGTAACGCCCTTAATAAAGTGCTATGATGACCATAAAAGCTACTTAATAACCGACCGTTAGCGTGCGGAGTGCCTTTGGGTCTCCTAGTCGTCGAGTGGTTGGATCTTGGTCGAGTGATTGCTTCTTGGTCGAGTGTCTTCGAGTCTGTCGAGTGGAACACCTCCAAGTCGATTGAAAGGTGATTTCTTCTAGAGATGTCCTTGGGTAGGGCAGTTGGGACAGGTTCATGACCCTACCCTAGGTACATAGCTTCATCATTGATCCCTCCTGAAGATGGGACGGCGAAAGATGGCGATGGTGGATTATAGAGTGTGCGCATGCGGTGCGTGCTAAGGGTCTACTAGACAGGTTGGTGCTTTGGGCTCACTGTGAGACGGCTCGGTGAGTCCACCAGATTAGATGGTGTGTGTTGATGTGAGGCTAGGGCACATCATCAAGCTTGTAAGTGTATCGACATAGGATGTCAGGAAGGTGGATTTGAGTTTATCCATGTATGTGTCTTGTCAAGCTCTGTTAAATAATATAATAAAGATGGATGTGCATGCTTGGATGAAGAGGCCGGAAATTTCAACCTCCTTTTCAAAGAAAAAGTAAAGGCTAAGCGCCATATCTGTTAGAAGGGAGAGAAAGGTTTGGTGGAATAGTTTGTTATATTGCTTGAGCCTCGTGGGCATATATATAGGAGTACATGATCTACTTGGAGTACAAGGCAAGCCAGAATATTTCCTAGTCTAACCTATGTTTCCTAATACAATCACGTTACTCAACATCCCCCCGCAGTCACAACGGTAGCAACGCATACGGTGAGACTGGAGAAGAATCCAAAGGCAAGCCGAGGACACCACCCCACAGTCGTAATGGTCGACACATCATGGAGTCGTGGCTGGAGTGGAAACCAACGAGGTTGCTCAAGCAGGCGGTAGCCCTTTGTGCCATTTGTCGATGTAGCCGAGAGCGTGGGTGGTGGATTCGTGGTCGAGGTAGCCGTGCGAAGAATGTCGTGGTCGGTGTCGAGTCGGGGTGGCCGGTGTCGAGGAAGTCGCCGTGGAGCCGCGGGCGCAAGGGGCGCCGAGTTAGCATGGGCGCAGTGGTGTCGAAGTAGTGGTGCGCCGGTAAGGAGATGTTGTTGACGACGCGTCGCGACAGGTTTGCCAAACCCAGGGACACATCGTAGACGAAGGCACGCACCGATGTTGCCAGCACCGGGCATGCATAGACGGACGAAGACGAAGTTGACGAAGCACCACCAGGCATGCCAGGCCCGGGGACACGTCGTCGACGAAGGCACGCATCAGTGTTGCCAGCACCGGGCATGCGTAGACTGGGACCTGCACGAGCTGTACGCCATGTCGAAGAAGTCGGAGAGGCCAGGAGAGAAGGACTCGACGACGGTTGCGGCGCCAATCGGCGTGAGGCCAATGTCGCCCGCGGTTGTCAGAGTAGATGAAGCGGTCAGGGTAGATGACGGCGATGCTGGCGATGGGCTGGTGCTAGAAGAAGACGAAAGGGGTGGACAAGCGGCTGCGTCAGCTATGGGGGTAGCGGCGACGGCGGCCGAAGAAGAGCGGCGACGGCCTGACGGCGGCGGCGGCGGCTAGGTTAGAAGCGCGGCGGCGATGCTCGACATAGGCGAAGAACCCTGACAGCATGACGAAAACCGACGCGGACAGTGGCGTTCCCGCGCCAAGAAAGATGGTGCGGCACATACCACGGGAGGTCGACACGCGGTGACGGCGGAGTGGACCGCAAGCCGCGGCGCTACGGCCCGAAGCGACGATGCAGCGGCGGCGAGCAGGTCAGGGCGACAGCGGAAGACCTCGGGGCGGTCGCAGGGACCACAGGCCACAACGCTACAGCCCGAAGGGGCGGTGCAGCGGTGAAGCGCAGGTCGGTGCAACCGCGGGGACATCCTCGGGACGGCGGTGTGGACCGCGTGCCACACTCGCTACGGCCCGACGGGGCGGCGCAGCGACGGCGCGAGGGTCGGTGCAGCCACAAGACGGCCTAGAGCGGACGCCCTCGGGGCGGCGGGGAAACGCGGGCCGCGGCACTACGGCCCGAAGGGGGACGCAGCGGTGACGCGGGTCGGTGCAGCCGGGAGAAGAACCACGGGGAAGCGGCACTGCGGCCCGACGGGGCAACGCAGCGACAGCCCATTGCTCGATCCGTAGAGGAGAGCGCTGAACTCGGCATAGTCTTCACGGGGCCTGCAAAGGCGCGCGCCACCGACGGGCCAGGTCGGTCGCACGGCGTAGATGAGGCGGATCGCGGCGGCGGGCGGGTGATCAATCCGATCGCGCGCGAGGTCGGGAACGCCGCTTGGTGAAGGCGGGATGACGGCGGAGTCCGAGATGAAGCCGGCGACGACGCGCGACAGGGCGGCTATGATTGGCCGCCGCATGACGCGAGGCCGCCGGGTCAGGGTGATGCAGGAGTCCTAGTCGAAGCAAGGCAGTGACGGACGGCGTAGATCGACGGGCGGGCCGGCGGGCGAACGACGGCGGTGAAGGGCCGCCGCATGACGCGAGCCCGCCGGGTCGGGGCGACCGGCGGGCAGACGCGCAGAACGACGCGCGAGGCCGCCGGGTCGGGGTGACCGGCGGGCAGACGCGCAGACGGCGTGCAAGGCCGTCGGGTCGGTGAAGAAGCCGGCCGATCGCGCCGGTAATGGAGTAGAGGCGCACGGGATCGACGGCGACGGTGGGCGACACAAACCGATTAAGATTAGATCGGAAAACCAAAAAGAAAACGCCGATCAAAACGACCGACGAGAGAGAGAGAAACTCGGATTAAAGGATCGGAAAAAAGACTCTCTAGGGCAGCCGGCCAACACGGCCGGCGGACGAACCCTAGGTACGGGCGGCGCGGCCCCTGGCGACGGTCATGGAGGCCGACTACCCCAGGGGCGGCGTGCGGGTGCCGAAGCGGCGGCGGCGGTTAGGGTTTAGATCGATCAGGCTGATACCATGTTAGAAAGGAGAGAAATGTTTGATGGAATAGTTCGTTGTATTGCTTGAACCTCGTGGGTATATATAGGAATACATGATCTATTTGAAATATAAGACAAGCCAGAATATTTTATAATCTAATCTATGTTTGTTAATACAATCACGTTACTCAACAATATCTGCAACTCCATCTTCAAGAGTTACGGTGGAAGGGAAAAGCTCAGGGTTCTCTTGCCAGGGCCTCTAGCCAGACCCTCAAAAAGGGCTAACTCCACAATGATTCTTTTTTTTGAGGAGTAAACTCGCACCGAGCCGACTCCTGTCCGGTTAGCTCCTTGAAAAATTAAGGAGTTAAGCCCCGAATACATTCCGACTCTCACATTTTTGGGGACCACTAACCATTCTTAGCAAAACTTTCTTCCCTCTTAACTCCCTCCAGCGGTGCCTCCACTTCTCGCCCCCGCCATGCAATGTAGCCGCCGCAGCCATCGGAGGCACCAATTTCGACTGTGGGACACTTGATACGGCTTTGGACCTAGCCTACGTGTGCAAGGACAAGAAACCAGCTCATGTAAAAGCAAAGACCAGATGAAAGCCACCATATGAGGATGTCATTAAGATCAATGTTGATGCCTCATACCCCCTCCGGTTCTAAATATAAGTTTTTGTAGATATTTCACTATGGATCACATACGGATGTATGTAGGCGCATTTTAGAGTGTAGATTTACTTATTTTACTCCGTATGTAGTCCATAGTACAATCTCTATAAAGACTTATATTTAAGAAGGGGGGAGTGCATTGAAGCTACTCGCTCAGGTTCTACTGTTCTGGTCGTGCGTGACAGATCAGGCTCGTTGCTCCATGCTCAGGCCCAATGGTATGAATTTGTAGCCGCAGCAATGAAAATGGAAGCCCTTTGTTGACACACGAACACGTCACGTGTATCCTCGACGTCGGGGGTGATGCACCGCAGCTCACGTCGAAGGAGACCTGACCGACAGCGCGATACGCAAGACAGTCGACGGGCGCTTTTGCAGACCCGAAAACCCCACACCCCCGGGAGGGACCCCGTCAGGGAGTGCAGCGGCTATGGGCTGCCCTAAGTCGAATCGCTCGCCCCTAGAACCTCGGGATTCGCAGCTCTCAAACACGAAGAACAGCGAAGAACGAGAGAGAAAAACGGTGAAGAGATAAAACGTATATGAAAAAGTAGTATATTAATTTGTTCGATTGTGTGTTGTTCAATCGGCCATCACCCCCAACATATATAAGAGGCGGCTGGACTTCCCGTACAACCAAAGAATTCATCTGGGCTTTCCTTACAAAAAAATTATATCAATTCACGTCCTAGAGTCCTAGTTCTATTCCAACTCGGATTCAGTCTGAATCTGGTCCAACTTCTGTCTTCCTCCTTGCGCGGGCCGCCGAGCTTGCATATGACCTCCGATCAAGACGGCCCAAATATGAAACTTGTGCGCCTCGACGAGACGAACAATTCTTATGTTGAACACTTTTCCAAATAAGATCATCTTGAATATTCTACGAAGTCATCTTTAATATCCAGTCGGACTCGGTCATGTAACGGATTTGATTGTCCGAGTCTCGTAGTGAACTTACAGGCCGTATACTATCTCATATGATAATGACTCCAGACCAAAGTTCACTGTTTTGACGATGCGCACAACTTCCGTGTTAATCACTTTTCCATCCGAGGTCATCTGGATTACCTTTTGAGCACATCTTCAGTTTCACTCGGATCCGAGCTCATCCACTCGGATATTAGAGTTTTTCGTCTGATTGGACCTTTTCACTCGGATGTTAGAGTCTTTCATTCGGAAGACAATCTTTCACTCGGATGACTATAATTTCACTCGGAAGACAATCTTTCACTCGGATGACTATATTTCGCTCGGAAGGCAATATCTTACTCGAACGTCAAGTTTTCATTCCGACGGTAATCTTTTCACTCGGCATAACTTCACTCGGATGATAATTTCACTCAGATTACTATATTTTCACTCGGAAGCTAATCATTTACTCGATTGGTAAGTTTTCACTCGACCTTTTACTCGATCGGTAGGTTTTCACTCGGATTTCCCGACTGAAAACACATCCTGATCTTGATTTGCCTCTCCAGGTTGCATACGATCTCGGATTGAGACAAATTTTATATGAAAAACAACCGGATCGACGAGAGAAAACTTTTTCGTGTTGAAGGTTTTTCAATTCAAGGCCGTCTTGATGACCGAGTTACTCGCGCAACCTATCAGACAAGTGTTTGGCACCTCGCGCTATATTTCCGTTGAGGTTTGGTCTGCAGTGTATTGCCTCTAACTTTTGCATATGAACTCGGATTGAGATGATTTATATATCAAAATCGATTGCCTCGACGGGACGAAGACAATTCCTTAAAAGTGATCCTTCATCCGAGGTCATCTTGAAGACATGATTGGCAAAAAAAACCACTCAGAACATTGAATTATGCCACTCGGAGTATAGTTTCGATTCGTAAGTTAAGGTCGAATGAATATAACCGAAACATCAAAGTTGTTCCACTCAGCGACGTGAATCTTTTCATGCCGAAAACCCGTTCACTCGAGACCATCTTCATTGCAATCTGTATCTTGCCAAAATCAGGTGTCAACACATGCCCCCCTGTTTTTCGGCAAAGCTTGCACGCCGAAAAATAATATGCATAGTGTTTGTTCTAAGGACGATATCAACACTCCATTGGCCATTTATTTTCTCAGGGCGATAATTATGTATCTGCCATGTTTGTGCTAAGGGCGATAATCATATATCGGCCATTGCCTACTTAGGCTTCCTGCCACACACTCGGGTGGTACTTCTTCAAATATTTGCCATTGAGAGCTCGATGTAACAATGCCCCTTGTATTGATTCCATCAAATATGAATTTCTGGGAACAACTCTTGTAATTCTAAAAGGACCTTCCCAACTTGGAGACCACTTCCCGAATTTTCTATCTCTTGAACCAATTGGCAGAATCAGTTTCCAGACGAGATCACCAACTTGAAAATTCATCAACTTAACTTTCTTATTGTAAGCTCTTGCAACCCTCAACTTGTCTCTCTCTATGGACTTCAAAGCAACCAAACATTTATCGGCAACCTCATCAATATTGTCCATCATCAAGTTATAAAAGTCTACTGCCGATAAATCATTTTGTTTGGCTATTCTCAAAGCATTCCAATTTACTTCCACCGGTAAAACGGCCTCTTGACCATATACTAGCTCATATGGGGTCACCTTCGTAGCACCATGCCTTGAAATTCTTGTTGGGGAACGTAGTAATTTCAAAAAAAATCCTACGCACACGCAAGATCATGGTGATGCATAGCAACAAGAGGGGAGAGTGTTGTCTACGTACCCTCATAGACCGGAAGCGGAAGCGTTAGCACAACGCGGTTGATGTAGTCATACGTCTTCACGGCCCGACCGATCAAGCACCGAAACTACGGCACCTCCGAGTTCTAGCACACATTCAGCTCGATGACGATCCCCGGACTCCGATCCAGCAGAATGTCGGGGAAGAGTTCCGTCAGCACGACGGCGTGATGACGATCTTGATGTTCTACCATCGCAGGGCTTCGCCTAAGCACCGCTACAATATTATCGAGGATTATGGTGGAGGAGGGCACCGCACACGGCTAATAGATCTCAAGGATCAATTGTTGTGTCTTTGGGGTGCCCCTCTGCACCCGTATATAAAGGAGCAAGGGAGAAGGAGGCCGGCCCTAGGAGGGGGCGCGCCAAGTGTGGAGTCCTACTAGGACTCCCTGGTCCTAGTAGGATTCCACCTCCCATATGGAATAGGAAAAGAGGAAGGGAAAAGGAGAAGGAAGGAAGGGGGCGCCCCCCCTTCCCTAGTCCAATTCGGACCAGACCAAGGGGAGGAGTGCGGCCACCCTTGAGGTCATTTTCCTTCTTTCCCGTATGGCCCAATAAGGCCCAATACGTATTCCCGTAACTCTCCGGTACTCCGAAAAATACCCGAATCACTCGGAACCTTTCCGATGTCCGAATATAGTCGTCCAATATATCAATCTTTATGTCTCGACCATTTCGAGACTCCTAGTCATGTCTCCGATCTCATCCGGGACTCCGAACTCCTTCGGTACATCAAAACTCATAAACTCATAATATAACTATCGTCGAAACCTTAAGCGTGCGGACCCTACGGGTTCGAGAACAATGTAGACATGACCGAGACACGTCTCCGGTCAATAAACAATAGCGGAACCTGGATGCTCATATTGGCTCCCACATATTCTACGAAGATCTTTATCAGTCAGACCGCATAACAACAGACGTTGTTCCCTTTGTCATCGGTATGTTACTTGCTTGAGATTCGATCGTCGGTATCTCAATACCTAGTTCAATCTCGTTACCGGCAAGTCTCTTTACTTGTTCCGTAATACATCATCCTGCAACTAACTCATTAGTTGCAATGCTTGCAAGGCTTAAGTGATGTGCATTACCGAGAGGGCCCAGAGATACCTCTCCGACAATCGGAGTGACAAATCCTAATCTCGAAATATGCCAACCCAACAACTACCTTCGGAGACACCTGTAGAGCACCTTTATAATCACCCAGTTACGTTGTGACGTTTGATGACACACAAAGTGTTCCTCCGGTAAATGGGAGTTGCATAATCTCATAGTCATAGGAACATGTATAAGTCATGAAGAAAGCAATAGCAACAAACTAAACGATCAAGTGCTATGCTAACGGAATGGGTCAAGTCAATCACATCATTCTCCTAATGATGTGATCCCGTTAATCAAATGACAACTCATGTCTATGGTTAGGAAACATAACCATCTTTGATCAACGAGCTAGTCAAGTAGAGGCATACTAGTGACACTATGTTTGTCTATGTATTCACACATGTATTATGTTTCCGGTTAATACAATTCTAGCATGAATAATAAACATTTATCATGATATAAGGAAATAAATAATAACTTTATTATTGCCTCTAGGGCATATTTCCTTCAGTCTCCCACTTGCACTAGAGTCAATAATCTAGTTCACATCGCCATGTGATTAACACCCATAGTTCACATCGACATGTGACCAACACCCAAAGGGTTTACTAGAGTCAATAATCTAGTTCACATCGCTATGTGATTAACACCCAAAGAGTACTGAGGTGTGATCATGTTTTGCTTGTGAGAGAAGTTTAGTCAACGGGTCTGTCACATTCAGATCCGTAAGTATTTTGCAAATTTCTATGTTAACAATGCTCTGCATGGAGCTACTCTAGCTAATTGCTCCCACTTTCAATATGTATCCAGATTGAGACTTAGAGTCATCTGGATCAGTGTCAAAACTTGCATCGACGTAACCCTTTACGACAAACCTTTTGTCACCTCCATAATCGAGAAACATATCCTTACTGCACTAAGGATAATTTTGACCAATGTCCAGTGATATACTCCTAGATCACTATTGTACTCCTTTGCCAAACTCAGGGCAGGGTATACAATAGGTCTGGTACACAGCATGGCATACTTTATAGAACATATGGCTGAAGCATAGGGAATGACTTTCATTCTCTCTCTATCTTCTGCCGTGGTCAGGTTTTGAGTCTTACTCAACTTCACACCTTGTAACACAGGCAAGAACTCCTTTTTGACTGTTCCATTTTGAACTACTTCAAAATCTTGTCAAGGTATGTACTCATTGAAAAAACTTATCAAGCGTATTGATCTATCTCTATAGATCTTGATGATCAATATGTAAGCAGCTTCACCGAGGTCTTTCTTTGAAAAACTCCTTTCAAACATTCCTTTATGCTTTACAGAATAATTCTACATTACCTCCGATCAACAATATGTCTTTCACATATACTTATCAGAAATGTTGTAGTGCTCCCACTCACTTTCTTGTAAATACAGACTTCACCGCAAGTCTATATAAAACTATATGCTTTGATCAACTTATCAAAGCATATATTCCAACTCTGAGATGCTTGCACCAGTCCATAGATGGATCGCTGGAGCTTGCATATTTTGTTAGTACCTTTAGGATTGACAAAACCTTCTGGTTGCATCATATACAACTCTTCTTTAATAAATCCATTAAGGAATGCAGTTTTGTTTATCCATTTGCCAGATTTCATAAAATGCGGCAATTGCTAACATGATTCAGACAGACTTAAGCATAGATACGAGTGAGAAACTCTCATCGTAGTCAACACCTTGAACTTGTCGAAAACCTTTTTGCGACAATTCTAGCTTAGTAGTTAGTAACACTACTATCAGCGTCCGTCTTCCTCTTGAAGATCCATTTAATCTCAATGGCTCGCCGATCATTGGGCAAGTCAATGAAGTCCATACTTTGTTCTCATACATGGATCTCATCTCAGATTTCATGGCCTCAAGCCATTTCACGGAATCTGGGCTCATCATCGCTTCCTCATAGTTCATAGGCTCGTCATGGTCAAGTAACATGACCTCCAGAACAGGATTATTGTACCACTCTGGTGCGGATCTCACTCTGGTTTACCTACGAGGTTCGGTAGTAATTTGATCTGAAGTTACATGATCATCAACATCATTAGCTTCCTCACTAATCTGTGTAGTAGTCACAGGAACAGATTTCTGTGATGAACTACTTTCCAATAAGGGAGCAGGTACAGTTACCTCATCAAGTTCTACTTTCCTTCCACTCACTTCTTTCGAGAGAAATTCCTTCTCTAGAAAGGATCCATTCAAAGCAACGAATATATTGCCTTCGGATCTGTGATAGAAGGTGTACCCAACATTTTCTTTTGGGTATCCTATGAAGACGCACTTCTCTGATTTGGGTTAGAGTGTAACATCCCAAATTTTCAATTTGGAATGTTATACATTAGAGCATCATGCATATCATATTTTATTTTGCATTTTGGTTGATCCTAGAAATTCTACGCAACTCAATGACCCACGGAGAGAGTTGGGGATTTCGTTATTTTCATATTTGAGTTCTCTCAAATTTTGATAATAGGATCATTTGATTTTATTTATTTTATCATCAATTATTTCTATTACAAAAATATGAGAGAGGGAATAAAATGACTTTCCCAAAATAAAGAAATATTGAGGATTTAATAATAAAATCAAATAAGATTTTATTTCAGACTTTTTCAGTGTTTTATTTGAATTTAGGAAAAATGTGTGTTTTTCAAAATTGCATTTAGGGCCCAAATAAATGTTCACCTTGTGTGGCTTGATTTTAGAAGCCCGCGAAAATTTATTTCGGAATTTTTGGAGTCCGTTTAGTATTTCTTTTTATTTTTCTTCCGAGCAGAATAATTAAAAAAAGAACCGACTTCGGGCAATACCCGAGCAGGACACCTCCCGGGGGCAGCCTTTAAATAGCGCCACCCCGAGCCGCCCCAGCCCATCAGCCCCGCCTCGATTCGTGCGCGCCGCCGGAGCCGCCGCCACCGCCGACGATCCCGCCGCCCGAGGTTCGTCGTGCCTCGATTTCCGTGCCGAAAAAAACGAGAAAAAAAAGATAGAGAAAAAAATCGGCGTTCGTCGTTTTTCTTTTTCTCGGATTAAATCCGCGATTTTTTTGATCGCGATTCCTGATCCGATTTTCGTTTTAGTTTAACTTTTCGCTCGTTTATCGGAATTAGGCGATTCAAGCGCCTAGAGTTTCGTCTCGAAACCCTCTATCCGTTTCACCAACTTAAACAAGATTTTGCTACTGTAAAATTTTCCCTAGATCCAGATTACTAGAACTAAGTTGTTTTCTTTCGCCGTTTGGTTTTCGTTGCTTCGTTCGATTTGATTCTTTTTGCCAATCGGAGTTCTTAAGTTGAACCTTCTAGTTAGATCTCTTATTTGAGTTTTACCTGTGCATTAGATGCGTACTTATTGTATGCTTGTTTGTTTGTCTGCGATAGAATACCCGGAGTGCGTCGCTTGTTACTTCGAATCGTTAGGTTTCGCGGATCATCAGCAAGGCAAGTAACACTTTGATCATACCTTTTCTACTACCCAGTTTTATTGCATTAGATCAATCCTCACACATTGCATGGTTAGGATCTAATTAAATTGTGGGATGGGAAGTAGTTGAGGTAGTACCTATTACCTGTTTATTATCAAACCTTTGGGAGTTACTTCTACGTTTGCTTATTATGCCATGCTATGCTAGTAGACGTGGATTGGGTGAGTGATATCCATGACAGATGTGAGATTGTTAATTAATGGTTTATCTAAGGTGGCAACTTAAACACACATCTGGGTGGATTGAGGCACTTGGGTATTCCAGGACTTGCCTGTTTTCTTTTGGACCGCCACCCAGACTCAGAGGGATCATGAGACTATTCATACTAGAAACTTCCGTGTGCAGCCACAAGCTATTATGGGCTCTAGCATAGTTGACTAAGTTGTGCGAACTCTTACAGTGGTAGACTAGCAGATGTAGGGGATGTAGGTGGTACGGTCTACCCGATCGTAAGGTGCTAGCGCTTCTGAAAGACTTTGTCTCGGTCATCCGTCTTCTCAAACACCATGTAGTGCGAGAAACCAAACGGAGGCGATCGAGTCTTGTGGGGAAAAGTGCGCAAACCTCTGCAGAGTGTAATAAACTAATCATGGTTAGCCGTGTCCCCGGTTATGGACATTTTGAGTATCTAGTACCTAGATTTTCATGTGAATCTCAACATGTTACTCTAAATAAATTTTGTTGGGTTATGTTTAATGATGATGCTTAATTGGGATTGAGAATGCTGTCAACCATTCTCAATGTTTAACAACCACCATGATAGTAATTAAATTTTATTCCTTTGAAGTAGGGAAAAATTGGCTTTACGCAAAACTGTAACCATAAAGCTTTCCACCAGCCAAATATGCATATAGTATAGCTGTTTCATTCCATTACTCTCTATGTGTTACCTTGCCAGCATATTCCATGTGCTGACCCGTTTCGGGCTGCAACGTTAATGTTGCAGACTTTTCAGACGATGATTAAGGAGTTTTTAGGTCGTGGTTCTATACTCAGTGATGTCGTTGGAGTTGATGGACCCACTTATCTTCCAAGCCTTCCGCTGTTATCGTTATTAGATGGCCTTAAGCCATATTTATTGTAATAAGTTCTCTTTTGAGACACTCGATGTAATAAGTGTGTGATTGCTACTCTGCTATAAATCCTCCGAGTACTGTGTGGTGTCAGCATTACTGATCCAAGGATGACACCGGAGCACAGAGATCAGACTGTTTGAGGTCTGGTCGCTACATAGAGCTTATCGAGTTGAAACTTTTTCACATAAGCATTGCAACCTCAAACTTTAAAAAACGACAGCTTAGGTTTCTTGCCAAACCATAGTTCATACGGTGTCGTCTCAACGGATTTAGATGGTGCCCTATTTAACGTGAATGCAGATGTCTCTAATGCATAACCCCAAAACGACAGTGGTAGATCGGTAAGAGACATCATAGATCGCACCATATCTAATAAAGTACGGTTATGACGTTCGGACACACCATTATGTTGTGGTGTTCCAGGTGGCGTGAGTAGTGAAACTATTTCACATTGTTTTTAACTGAAGGCCAAACTCGTAACTCAAATATTTTACTTCTGCAATCATATCGTAGAAACTTTTATTTTTGTTACGATGATTCTCCACTTCACTCTGAAATTCTTTGAACTTTTCAAATGTTTCAGACTTGTGTTTCATCAAGTAGATATACTCATATCTACTCAAATCATCTGTGAAGATCAGAAAATACTGATACCTGCCACGAGCCTCAATATTCATCGGACCACATACATCAGTATGTATGATTTCCAACAAATCTGTTGCTCGCTCCATTGTTCCGGAGAACGGAGTCTTAGTCATCTTGCCCATGAGGCATGGTTCGCAAGCATCAACTGATTCATAATCAAGTGATTCCAAAAGCCCATCAGCATGGATTTTCTTCATGCGCTTTACACCAATATGACCTAAACGGCAGTGCCACAAATAAATTGCACCATCATTATTAACTTTGCATCTTTTGGTTTCAATATTATGAATATATGTATCACTACGATCGAGATCCAATGAACCATTTTCATTGGGTGTGTAACCATATAAGGTTTTATTCATGTAAACACAACAACAATTTATTCTCTTACTTAAATGAATAACCGTATTGCAATAAACATGATCAAATCATATTCATGCTCAATGCAAACACCAAATAACACTTATTTAGGTTCAACACTAATCCCAAAAGTATAGGGAGCGTGCGATGATGATCATATCAATCTTGGAACCACTTCCAACACACATCGTCGCTTCACCCTTAACTAGTCTATGTTCATTCTGCAACTCCCGTTTCGAGTTACTACTCTTAGTAACTGAACCAGTATCAAATACCGAGGGGTTGCTACGAACACTAGTAAAATACACATCAATAATCTGTATATCAAATATACCTTTGTTCACTTTGCCATCCTTCTTATCCGTCAAATACTTGGGGCAGTTCCGCTTCCAGTGACCAGTCCCTTTGCTGTAGAAGCACTTAGTCTCAGGCTTAGGACCAGACTTGGGCTTCTTTACTTGAGCAGCAACTTGCTTGTCGTTCTTCTTGAAGTTCCCCTTCTTCCCTTTGCCCTTTTCTTGAAACTAGTGGTCTTGTCTACCATCAACACTTGATATTTTTCTAGATTTCTACCTTCGTTGATTTCAGCATTACGAAGAGCTTGGGAATCGTTTCCGTTATCCCTTGCATATCATAGTTCATCACGAAGTTCTACTAACTTGGTGATGGTGACTAGAGAATTCTGTCAATCACTATTTTATCTGAAAGATTAAATCCCACTTGATTCAAGCGATTGTAGTACCCAGACAATCTGAGCACATGCTCACTACTTGAGCTATTCTCCTCCATCTTTTAGCTATAGAACTTGTTGGAGACTTCATATCTCTCAACTCGGTTATTTGCTTGAAATATTAACTTCAACTCCTGGAACATCTCATATGGTCCATGACGTTCAAAACGTCTTTGAAGTCCCGATTCTAAGTCGTTTAAGCATGGTGCACTAAACTATCAAGTAGTCATCATATTGAGCTAGACAAATGTTCATAACATCTACATCTGCTCCTGCAATAGGTTTGTCACCTAGCGGTGCATCAAAGACATAATTCTTCTGTGCAGCAATGAGGATAAACCTCAGATCACGGATCCAATCCGCATCATTGCTACTAACATCTTTCAACTTAGTTTTCTCTAGGAACATATCAAAAATAAAACAGGGGAGCTAAACGCGAGCTATTGATGTACAACATAGATATGCTAATACTACCAGGACTAAGTTCATGATAAATTAAAGTTCAATTAATCATATTACTTAAGAACTCCCACTTAGATAGACATCCCTCTAATCCTCTAAGTGATCACGTGATCCAAATCAACTAAACCATGTCCGATCATCACGTGAGATGGAGTAGTTTCAATGGTGAACATCACTATGTTGATCATATCTACTATATGATTCACGCTCGACCTTTCGGTCTCCGTGTTCCAAGGCCATATCTGTTATATGGTAGGCTCGTCAAGTTTAACCTGAGTATTCCGCGTGTGCAACTGTTTTGCACCCGTTGTATTTGAACGTAGAGCCTATCACACCCGATCATCACGTGGTGTCTCAGCATGAAGAACTTTCGCAATGGTGTATACTCAGGGAGAACACATACTTTGATAATTTAGTGAGGGATCATCTTATAATGCTACCGTCAATCAAAGCAAGATAAGATGCATAAAAGATAAACATCACATGCAATCAATATAAGTGATATGATATGGCTATCATCATCTTGTACTTGTGATCTCCATCTCTGAAGTACCGTCATGATCACCATCGTCACCGGCGCGACACCTTGATCACCATCGTAGCATCGTTGTCGTCTCGCCAATCTTATGCTTCCATGACTATCACTACCGCTTAGTGATAAAGTAAAGCATTACAGCGCAATTGCATTGCATACAATAAAGCAACAACCATATGGCTCCTGCCAGTTGCCGATAACTCGGTTACAAAACATGATCATCTCATACAATAAAATTTAGCATCATGTCTTGACCATATCACATCACAACATGCCCTACAAAAACAAGTTAGACGTCCTCTACTTTGTTGTTGCAAGTTTTACGTGGCTGCTACGGGCTTAGCAAGAACCTTTTTACCAACGCATCAAAACCACAACGATAGTTTGTCAAGTTGGTGCTGTTTTAACCTTCGCAAGGACCAGGCGTAGCCACACTTGGTTCAACTAAAGTTGGAGAAACTGACACCTGCCAGCCACCTGTGTGCAAAGCACGTCGGTAGAACCAGTCTCGCGTAAGCGTACACGTAATGTCGGTCCGGGCCGCTTCATCCAACAATACCGCCGAACCAAAGTATGACATGCTGGTAAGCATTATGACTTATATCGCCCACAACTCACTTGTGTTCTACTTGTGCACAACATCAATGCATAAAACCTGGCTCGGATGCCACTGTTGGGGAACGTAGTAATTTCAAAAAAATTCCTACGCACACGCAAGATCATGGTGATGCATAGCAACGAGAGGGGAGAGTGTTGTCTACGTACCCTCATAGACCGGAAGCGGAAGCGTTAGCACAACGCGGTTGATGTAGTCATACGTCTTCACGGCCCGACCGATCAAGCACCGAAACTACGGCACCTCCGAGTTCTAGCACACATTCAGCTCGATGACGATCCCTGGACTCCGATCCAGCAGAATGTCGGGGAAGAGTTCCGTCAGCACGACGGCATGATGACGATCTTGATGTTCTACCATCGCAGGGCTTCGCCTAAGCACCGCTACAATATTATCGAGGATTATGGTGGAGGAGGGCACCGCACACGGCTAATAGATCTCAAGGATCAATTGTTGTGTCTTTGGGGTGCCCCTCTGCACCCGTATATAAAGGAGCAAGGGAGAAGGAGGCCGGCCCTAGGAGGGGGCGCGCCAAGTGTGGAGTCCTACTAGGACTCCCTGGTCCTAGTAGGATTTCACCTCCCATATGGAATAGGAAAAGAGGAAGGGAAAAGGAGAAGGAAGGAAGGGGGCGCCCCCTTCCCTAGTCCAATTCGGACCAGACCAAGGGGAGGGGTGCGGCCACCCTTGAGGTCATTTTCCTTCTTTCCCGTTGCCGGGGTACTGATCCACGGGCACCTATGGGACCGGCGGACCGGGTCCCTTTCGGTTCAGTGGGGGCGGAGATCGTGCAAAGAGCGGATCAAGGCGAAGCACACGAGCGGTTTACCCAGGTTCGGGCCGCACGGATGCGTAAAACCCTACTCCTGCTTTGTGATTTGTATTGAGTTCTTGCTCGGGAGCGCGGAGTGCTACAGTACACACCAGCAGCTAACGAGACCGAGCGTGAGTGTTCTCTGAGCTAGCTCCCCCCCTCTATGTTGCGCATGGGCCTCCTTTTATATGCTCAAGGGGTCACCGACAGGTGGCAACATAGACAAGGGTAAAAATGGAATGGTGATGCGGTAGGCACAGCTACCTGCTACAGTGTATCATACCTAACCCTGACGGCAGGGGACAAGGGTATTAAATGCCCGTCTGTGTCGCCTAAACAGTGCAAAAGGGACCGTCAGGGACGCCACCGCTCGCCACGATGGCAAACTTGTCAGCGCCGCTTGCCACCGCGCGCCGCTGGCTGCACAGCCTCCCGCCACGCACGCCTGGAAGGGTCCCAGAGCGACACGTTGGTGGATGTGCTGGAGCGCGGACACAGAGTGGTGGCTTGCCGCGGCAAGCGCCTTGCCGCGGTTGTTGTCTTGTCGCGTCCGGGAGCTTGTCGCTCACCGGGCCTTGCCGGGACGCGAGGCGTGTCACGGCAAGTTCCTTGAGGTGCCTTGATTGGCCTTCCCGGCAAGCTCCTCCTGCCGGGGCCTTGAGATGCCTTTGTTGGCCTTCCCGGCAAGCTCCTCTTGCCGGGGTCTTGTCTCCTTGGCTTGGATACTTTATTCTTGAATGGCTCCAAAGGAACCACGAAGGACCTTGGCGGTCACCCGGCAAGCCTTGCCGCGGGATGCTGCGACTGCCCGTGCACAAGTTCGGGATACTAGGGTACCCCTACTCTAGTACACCGACAGGAGCCCCCGGGCCTGGGCCATACACGGTGCCGAGCGATGTTGGGCCAGGCCCAAAACAGGGCACGGGCACGCGCGGCCTAGGTTACGCCGTATCTCTCTCCGTATCCCCGAACGGCACGCGTTGAATGCGGCGTCGTGGGAGAGATCGTGGGTGGTTACTTTATTCGGAAATGCGGAACGTCCGCCCCCTCCCTCTTTATAAGCGGGGGAAACAGGGGCAGTTCGCCCATTCGCCCGTTGCTGCTTCCAATCTCAGAAATCTCCGCCGCTCCCCGATCTTCTCAAAGCCGAAAGAGAGCAGCGCTCCGCCCCCCATTGCCACTAGCACCACCAACGCCGTCGACCTCCCCCACCACTTCCGCCATGGCTCCGAAAGCCGACAAGGGGAAGGTCGTGAAGTCGACCGAGGCGCAGCGGCTCGCGGCGCTGCGGAAGGAGCGGGCCGTCTTCCCCCCCCAAGCTTGCCGCGAAGGAGCTGAGGGAGAACTACTACCTCTTCTGGTCGATGGAGACACGAGCGCATCCACGCACGAAGGTACTCCCCGCCGCCGCTTGGAAGAAGGCCCCAAACGGATACCCCTTCTTCGCTTTGTTCTTCTACTGCGGGCTCTGCCCGCCTTTCTCTGAATTCTTCGGCGACATCATGAATACCTACGGATTCCACCTCCTTAACTTCACCCCCAATGCCGTTCTGACCATGGCAGTTTTCGCACATCTCTGCGAAAACTTTGTCGGAGTCCATCCCAACGTAGCCCTCTTTCGCCACTTCTTCATACCCCGAGTAGAGAGAGGAGAGCCTCTATCCGGCGAAATCGCCTGGATCTCAAGGGCCGGCAAGAAGGAAACGTATCTGGAGGGAGAATTCCGCGGCAAGTGGGAGGAGTGGAGAGCAGACTGGTGCTGGATTGACGAGGAGAACCCGCAGCCATTCACCACCCGGCGCAAAACCCCAGTAGCACGCGGCAGCGATTGGAGTGACGTGGCCCCGGAAGACGACAGGCTGAAGATTGCTGTCACCCGGATCCTACGCCTCAGGCTTGCCGGGCTTACTGTAGGCGCTATTGGCGCAGACTTTCTTCGCCGCCGCATCGCCCCCCTGCAAGAACGGGGAAGGCCCACTTGGGAGTTCAAGAATGCAGCAGATATCATGAGGCTGCGGCCGGGCCTCAACTTCAACTACACCGTTCTGGAGCTCAACGCGATGCTACAGGAGCTCTTCAAGTATGACCCCCAACATCCCGAAGTGTTCAGGTTGCCGGGGGGCGTCGTTCCGTTGTGCAACAATTCCGCGCTCGACCGCATCCGTGCAATGATGCCGCTGTGCGACTCGCATGGAATTGTGCCAACTTGGCAGGAGCCTGCAGACGACGTCGTGCAGCAGTTCTTCGATGACTTGGTGGAAGTGCCGATCCGCTCCGACGAGAAGGACAGCCTCACCCGCGACACCACGGATGCGGAGATGGCACTCATCGCCACTAGGCTGGAAGAGGCGGCGGCAGCCGCAGCCGCGGGCGAGTTTGGATTCACCGTGGAGGAGGCAGATGCAGCAGAAGCGGCAAGCCGTGCCGAGCGAGGGGAGCCCGCCGGCAAGAAGGAGCTTGCCGGGCGTGACGCCGAGCCGAGCGAGCCCGCCAAGGACACGAGCGGCTCGTTGGAAATCAACTCCTCTTCCTCCTCATCTTCGGGCAGCTCGCCGCAAGCAGAGCCTCCATCCCCACCAAGAAGGCGTCTCCGCAAGGCCGGCGACGTGGCGGAGCGGCAAGCGGGTCAACAGTCGCCACGCCGCGTGACACGCTCCACCGCGGCAAACACCGTTGCCGCGGGAGCGCCTCATGCTGCGACGGCAACTGGAGCGGAGTCTAGCCGGACCACCGCTTCAGTTCCTGCCGCTGTTCACGCCGCGCCGGCAGCCGGAGCGGGGTCGTCTCAGACCATCGCCACTGCTCCCGCCAAGCAGCCAAGGGAAGCTTCTCCTCCGCCTCCTCGCGCCGGGCGTGCACCGGACTTCGACTTCTCCGCGTTCAGCTCCGACGAGGAAGAAGAAGAAGAGTAAGCTTCTCTTGCTGTACTTGCATTTTTTCAATCCTTGCTGTTTGTCTTGTTTCTCACTTGCTTTTCTCTGAACTTGTTCCTCTTTAGGACTCTGGCCCAGAGAGCAGCAAAGAGAGCCAAGGTCCCGGTGATCGTCATCGAGGACGAACCCACCGCGACGGCGGGGGGCGCGCCCGAGACAACCTTACCGGACCCGGCAACCCTTCTCCAGAGCAGCCCCCAGCGTAAGTATATGATTTGCTCTCCGCTTGTGAGGTGCGCATGGATACTCTGTCTTTGCTGACATTTGATCGCTGATTTGTGTAGGAGCAGAGCAGCCCCACCAGGAGCCAAGGGAGAATCCCCCGACAAGGGAGAACTCCCCGACAAGGGAGGGCTTTCCGGTAAGGGAGAAGTCTCTGGCAAGGGAGGGTTCTCCGGCAAGGGACAGCACCAGCGGCCCCCCGACGGCGGAGACCACAGCAGCAGAACCCGGTACAGGTAACCCTTTTGCTTCAAAACCTCCCTTGGGTTCTTCTTCTCTTGATCTTCTTTTTGTTGGATTTTTGCTTGACTCTTCCCCCTTTTCCGGCCGTCAGACCCATCCGCTGCGGAGCAGATGGAGACCGAGGTTGCCGCCGAAGAAGCGGCCGGTGCTGACGATCCCGCCGGCGCAGAGGCCGCCAAGGCTGCCGCCGCGGCAACTGGCGAGGGATCTGGCGATCGTACTGACGGCCCTGAGGCCGCAGGAGCGCCAGGCGCTACATCGATCGCCGACCCGTCCGCCGCTGCCACAGCGCCAGGCTCCAAAGAGCCCCAGCCAGGCGTATACTTGAAGGCCGGCGAAGGCGTCTTCATCAACCTCCCCAGGGCGTCAAGCTCCAGGGCGCTGGTCGAGGGAGAGATCTTCAACGGGGAAGTGCTTGCCTCCGCGGGACTGACGCTGGTCGACGCGCCGAGCAGCAGCAGCAATGAGCCTAAAGAGGAGCGGCTGCTGCGGAAGCTGTTGTCGCTCTACCGCGCGCGGCAAGCCAAGCTGGAATCCCGCGAGGCGCTTGTCACGAAGGCGGGAGCAGATATCGAGAAGCGCGCGGAAGAGCTCGGGGGTTTCCACCGGGAAGCCCTCCGGTCCCTGGCGGAGGAGCGGGAGCAGCTTGCCGAAGCGCAGAAGGTCTTCTTCCTCGAGAAGGCCGAAGTCGAAGAGCAGCAACGACTTGCCGCTGTGAAGCTATCCGCGGAGGAGGGCGAGCTAGCGCAGCGGAAGGTCAATCTTGGCGCCCACGAGGAGGAGCTCGCCGTGCGCGAGGAAAAACTCGGCGGAGCCCTCAAGCAAGCAGAGGATGCCGCCGCCGCCGCTGAGGCCGCCAAGAAGGAGTTGGAGACGAAGGTGGCGCAGCTAGAAGCCGATCTTGCCGAGAAGGGAAAAGAGCTCAGCGCCGCCAAGGACTCCAACACGGGTCTTGAGTTAAAGTTGACCGCTTTGACCAAGACGCTGGACAGCGCCAAGAAGCAGGAGGCGGCCTTGAAGGAGGAGATCAAGGCCGACAAGGCGCTGCTAGAGAGTGTTGCCGCCACCCAAAATGCCTTCAGGGAAACTATGAAGCACTGGACGGAGAGTCTTGTGAATGCTGCCACAGACATTGACAGGGAGTTGGCACAGCTGGGGATGGAGGATCTCGGGTATCCCTCCGACGAGAACCTCCAACCCAGCGTCAAGCTCGTCCTGTTCTTCAAGGGCGTGGCGACGGCCCTTCAGCGGCTCCGGGAGAAGATCCCAAGGCAGCTGGCCACGAGTCGCACAAGATCTGCGCGGGAGCTCTCCAGAAAGTGTTGATGAAGGTGGCCTTCCGCAATCCGGGCCTCAACCTCACCAACGTCCTCAGGACCCTGCCGCCGGATGCTGATCTGGAGGCGGTCAAGGCCCTTGTCGCACCCATTGTGGACAAGGTGAGCGGGATCAAGAGGATCGAAGGCGATCGCGTAGATTAGGCCGCCCATTTCTTCTTCCCTTGTCGCTGTTTGCCATGTTATGAAAACAATCTATTAGAGCTGCGACAAGCTATCTTTGTAATATAACGCTATTCTGGGTAATGATTGCAATGTTATTCCCTTTACTTGATTCCTCCCTTTGTATGTCTTTTTACCCTACGCTTTTAGGGAACTTGCCGGTGCAGGCACCTGAGCCGCGAGCGCTGAGTGCGGGACGTCAGCAGCCTGCTGGCGGTGCCGCTACCGTCAAGAAACCTTGTCGCAACTAGTTGCAGCTCACTTAAGTTGTTGAGCGGACTCGAAACAAAGTAAGGGCGCAACTAGCTACGAGTTGGTTCCTCCGCGCACAGGTTTTCCATACAAAGTGCGGTCGTTCAAGGGAGATAACTTTAAAATTTAAAAAATCTGATTGCTCAAACTTTGGCAACTTAGCTTTTCTGTTGTTTGCTTCCCGGCAAGGCGAAACTTTCTTGAACGACACCTGGTCCATACCATTATCTTCTTCTTTCCCCCCTGGCAAACTTGTGGGCGAGGGAACCTTTCTTTCCTTGAGAAAAAAGAAAGAAGAGAAAATAAAGATACGGAGCCTTACGGCTCGTTATTGCTTACCGTGGAGTAGGTGCTGCACAAAGTGTCAGATCATATATGCCAGAAAATAGAAAGCATGAAATCGACAAAATGTGCGGAGCACATGAGCTTTACTTATGCACGAGGTCTGCGCCCGGCTTTGTACAAAGGATTACATGCAACAGCGGCAAGACTTGTACAAAAGGTGGTTGCCGGAACAGGTTCCGGCAACCGCGCCTTACGGGTAAAACTTACGAAGATGCTCAATGTTCCAGGAGTTGCTCACCGGAATGCCATCTTCGGTCTCAAGGCGGACAGCGCCAGGCCTAGTGACTCGTTTCACCCGGTAAGGGCCTTCCCACTTCGGCGTCAACTTGTTGGAATTCTTGGCGGACTGAACACGCCGAAGAACAAGGTCGCCTTCCTCGAGACTTCTGGCGTTAACTTTGCGGCTATGGTAGCGGCGCAAAGCTTGCTGGTAGCGAGCAGCTCGCACAGCAGCCTGAAGACGGTCTTCCTCAATGAGCAGCGCGTCATCTTGTCGCAGCTGCTCTTGCTCAAGCTCATCATAAGCGAGCACTCGAGGTGACCCGTATACGAGTTCCGTGGGGATAACTGCCTCTGCTCCATAGGCTAGAGCGAAAGGTGTCTGTCCAGTGGCTCGATTTGGCATCGTCCTGATCGACCAAAGAACCACCGGCAGCTCCTCGATCCAGTTTCTTCCGCACTTGTGCAGCCTGTCGAAAGTTCTGGTCTTGAGCCCGCGCAGCACTTCAGCATTTGCCCTCTCCGCTTGACCGTTGCTTCTCGGGTGAGCAACATAAGCGAAGCAGACCTTGGCGCCAAGATCTTGGACGTACTGCATGAAGGTGCGGCTCGTGAATTGTGTACCGTTGTCGGTGATTATCCTGTTAGGGATCCCGAAGCGGCAAACAATCGACCTGAAGAACTTGACTGCTGACTGTGCTGTCACCTTCCTCACTGGTTCCACTTCCGGCCACTTTGTGAACTTGTCGATTGCAACGTACAAGTACTCAAAGCCCCCGACTGCTCGGGGAAAGGGGCCGAGGATGTCGAGCCCCCAGACCGAAAATGGCCAGGATAAAGGGATCGTCTGGAGAGCTTGAGCTGGTTGGTGTATCTGCTTGGAATGAAACCGGCACGCTTCACACTTGGTTACTTGTGCAGTTGCATCCTGGAGGGCTGTCAGCCAAAAGAAACCTTGCCGGAATGCTTTGCCGACAAGTGCTCTTGCGCCAATGTGGTGGCCACATATGCCTCCATGTATCTCTGCCAACAGCTTTTGTCCGTCTTCCCGGTGAATACACTTCAATTTCACACCGTTGAGTCTTCTTCTGTACAGTGTCTTGTTGACAAACTGGTACATACTTGACTGCCGGGCTACTCTTTCCGCTTCTTCTTGCTCTTCGGGAAGTTCTCCTGTCTGAAGGAAACGGACAATCTGCTGCGCCCATGCTGGAGCTTGTGGCTCGACAACAAGGACTAAAGGCAAATCTGCCGCTGCGGGAACATCCGCTTCTATGGCGAGAACCTGCGGGTCTGCCGGAGCTTGACGTTCCCCGGCAAGCTTGCCGGAGCAAAACTTGTCGGGAGCTTCTACTTCAACGGAACAAACCCTAGGGCTTGTCGGAGCAGACTGCTCCTCAGCGCTCTTGGCGTTGATCTTGGGGACCTTCTTGGCGGCGGCTTCGGGAAGCTCTGCCGGCAAATAGTCACCAGAAATCAACTTCCTCTTCTTGCTCTGTCCAGTTGATGGCGTTACGGACGGCTGAGTCAGCTCGAGCACAAAGATCCCTGGTTCCACAGGTAATTTAAGTGCAGCGCACTTTGACAGGCCATCGGCAATGGCGTTCTGAGCTCTTGGAACATGCTCCATCTGTAGGCCGTCAAAGTGCTCTTCTAGCTTTCTCACTTCGTCGACATAAGCTTCCATCAACGGACTCTGATAGCTCTTGTTTACTTGGCGGACGACAAGCTGCGAGTCACCCCTGACAATGAGCTTCTTGATCCCAAGGTCTGCCGCGATCCTGAGGCCGGCAAGCAAGCCTTCATACTCTGCAGTATTGTTTGTTGCTTGCTTCTTGGAAAAGTGCATCTGGACTACGTACTTGAGGTGCTCTCCGGCGGGTGTGACAAGCAGCACGCCAGCGCCGGCGCCTTGCAGCGGCACCATCAAAGTACATCAGCCACTCTTTACCTGCTTCCTTGACGGGGATGCTCGTTTCTGGAATTTCTTCATCTGGTGTTGGCGTCCATTCTGCTATAAATTCTGCCAATGCTCTGCTCTGGATAGTTGAAGTGCTCTCAAACTTGAGGCCAAAGCTTGACAGTTCCAGTGCCCACTCAACAATCCTGCCTGTCGCTTCTGGATTTTGTAGTATCCTCTTCAGCGGAAAGCGAGTGACAACTGTGATTTCATGTGCTTGGAAGTAATGGCGCAGCTTTCTCGAGGCCATGAGAAGGCCGAAAAGCAATTTTTGCATGCCAGAGTACCTTGACCTAGCCCCCTGCAGAAGGGAACTGACAAAGTAAACTGGGCGCTGCACCATCTTGTCGCTGGATGTGCTTGCCGTGGTTGCAGGCTCGTCATCTGCCTCCCTCTCCGCTACTAACGCAGCACTAACCACTTGATTGGTTGCCACTATATACAGCAGCAACTTCTCTTGTGGCCTAGGTGCGACAAGTATTGGAGGGGAGGACAGGTATCTCTTCAAGTCTTGCAGCGCAGCCTCCGCTTCCGGAGTCCATTTCATTGGACCTGCCTTTTTCAATAATTTGAAAAATGGCAGGGCGCGCTCAGCAGACCTAGAGATAAACCTGCTGAGAGCCGCCACGCAACCGGCAAGTCTTTGTACATCCTTGACGCGCTTTGGTGCTTCGATCTGCTCAATGGCCTTGATCTTGTCGGGATTGGCTTCAATTCCCCGCTGAGACACAAAGAACCCGAGAAGCTTGCCGGAGGGAACTCCAAACACACACTTCTCTGGGTTGAGTTTGAGGCTGATCTTGCGCAGATTTGCAAAGGTCTCGTCTAAATCTTGGATCAGAGTTGCCTTGTCCTTGCTCTTGACCACTATGTCATCCATATAGGCTTCCACATTTCTGTGTATTTGTGGCTCAAGAGCGACATGGACTACTCTTGCAAATGTTGAACCAGCATTTTTTAATCCGAAAGGCATCCATACGAAACAGTACGTGCCACATGGAGTAATAAATGCGGTCTTCTCCTCATCCTCTTCTGCCATGAAGATCTGATGGTATCCTGAGTATGCGTCAAGAAATGAAAGCAAATCACATCCGGCTGTGGAGTCAACAATCTGGTCAATGCGCGGCAAAGGAAATGGGTCTTTGGGACAAGCTTTGTTAACATCGGTAAAATCGATACAAAGTCTCCATTTCCCGTTTGCCTTGCGCACGACTACAGGATTGACCAACCACGTAGGATGGAGCACTCCTCTGACAAGGCCTGCTGCTTCCAACTTCTTGATCTCTTCTGCGATGAATTCTTGGCGCTCCACTGCTTGCTTCCTGACCTTCTGCTTGACGGGCCGCGCATGAGGACAAACGGCAAGGTGGTGCTCAATTACCTTCCTGGGAACACCGGGGATGTCAGACGGTTGCCACGCAAACACGTCGACATTCACCCGCAGGAAAGCAATGAGCGTGCTTTCCTATTTAGGGTCGAGAGTGGCACTGATGGTGAAGGTACCACCAGTGCCGTCCTCCTTGGCGGACACCTTTTTCGTCTCTGGCGGAGCTGCCATCGTCTTCTTACACTTGCTGGTGGAGCTCGATGATGCGTCCTCGACGGCAGCGCAGCACTCCGAAGAGGTGCGCTTGCCGGAGTGGGCATCAGAACTCTTGCCGGACTTGGTCATCTTTCCCCCGGGAGCTTCAGCGGCAAGTGACTCGCGATCTGCTGCGGCTGCTGCTTCCCGGTAGATCTTGTCGGCGCAGATAAGAGCATCCTTCTTGTCACCGGGGACAGAGATGACGCTTATCGGTCCTGGCATCTTCAGCATGTTGTATGCGTAGTGAGAGGCTGCCATGAACTTGGCGAGTGCTGGACGGCCAAGTATCCCATTGTAAGGTAATGGAATATCGGCAACGTCAAAAGTGACCCTCTCAGTCCTGAAGTTCAGCTCGCTGCCAAATGTAACTGGCAACGTGACCTTCCCCTTCGGCTTGCTCCTTCCCGGATTGATTCCTTGGAATGTGCCGGTCTCTTCAAGCTCGCTGTCAGGGATCTGGAGTTTTTGGAGTACAGTGGAGGAGATCAGGTTCAAGCCGGCCCCGCCGTCAACTAACATCTTGGTGACCTTGAGGTTGCGGATAGTTGGTGAAACCAACATCGGCAAACACCCGACCGCAGTTGTGCGATCAGGGTGGTCCTCAATATCAAAGATGATAGGCGTGCTGGACCATTTCAGAAGCTTGCATGATTCGACGGGTGGTTCTGCTGCATTGACTTCCCGCACCCACTGCTTGAGCTGGCGGTGCGAAGTATGCAGAGAAGCACCACCGTCAACGCACAAGACCTCTGTGGCTTTCTGGAACTCCTGCTCACTGGTCTCGACATCATCCATGTCTTCGTCGTCGTCGTCGTCTTCATCGTTGTCGCGGCCGCGGGGAGGTCTGTCTCCTTGCCGCTGCTTGGCCTTGCCGCGGCGTCCTCCCCGGCCGGCGCGCTTCTTGCCGGATTCTCCAGCACCTCCTTGGGCCCTCTCCTTGTCGCGTCGCTCGTATTCAGCCTTTTGCTGCTGAACAAGCTGCTCGACTTTCTTGCAGCTCTGGAGGTCATGGCCCTTGGTGCGGTGAATCTTGCAGTACTGCTTGTCGGTGCCGTCCTGCTTGTCGGCGACCGCCACAGCCTGGCAGTTGGCGCATGCGGCAATCTCCTTGCCGGAGCTACCAACTTTGGCTTTCTTGGCGCCACCTTCGTTGCCGGACTGCTCAACGACTAGCACGTCTTTGCCTTTCTTCTTCCTGTTCCGCCGCCGGTTTCTCTTTGCCGGGGCAGCATCCTCGCTGTCAGATCCTTCTGCTCCGGTCTTCTCTCCGGGGAGTTTCCTCCCTTCCTCAGCACGTGCACACTTATCAGCCAGGGCATACAGCTCACTGACGTCTCTGATCCTGCACATTGCCATCTCCTCCCGCATCCTGCGGTTACGCACGTTCTGATGGAACGCGCTGATGACCGCGGCGGGGTGGACGTCTGGGATGTTGTACTGTACACGGCTGAACCTTTGAATGTACTTGCGCAGGGGCTCTCCTTCCTTCTGGGCGAGCAGATGAAGGTCACTCTCTTGGCCATGAGGTTTGTGGCCGCCTGTAAAGGCGCCGACAAACTGATGGCATAGGTCTGCCCAGAAGGATATGGAGTTGTCCGGCAAGTGCATGAGCCAGGACCTGACGTTGGGCTTGAGCACCAGCGGGAAGTAGTTGGCAAGGATTTTGTCGTCCCGCCCCCCCAGCAGCCTGCACCGCGATGGTGTAGATGCTGAGGAACTCCGACGGATGCGACCTGCCGTCGTACTTCTCTGGTACGTCTGGCTTGAAATTCTTCGTGCTGGGCCACTGGACCTGCCGCAGCTCACGAGTGAACGCAGGGCAACCTACCGCGTACGGCAAGTCGCCTGGTTCCCCTGGCGCATGCATGTCGACAGAGGGCCCAGCGCGCTGGTCAGATTGACGCCGCGCTTCTCTTCGGCGCTCGATGCGAGTACGAGCGTCTTCTTGCCGCCGTTCGTGAAGAACTTGGCGCTGGTCGCGACGAGCTCGCGGATCTGATGACGCGGTGGAGTCGCTGTCGAGGTGGATCCGGCGAGTCGGCGATCTTGGCCTTCGGGGCGGAGAGTGCACAGAGGTTGCACCCCCATCGGTCTTGTCGCCACCGGCTCGTGCCTGGCTGGCTGGCTGCGGCTGCGACGTGCTCGGCAGCCGTTGAGTGTCGCCATTGGCGAAGCCGATGAGACTCTGAATGGTTGCCCTCCAGTCGTCGATCTTGTCTGCCATTGGAGGGTAGTCCAGGAGCAGTTGAGCTCGCGCCAAAGCTTCTGCTGCAGTGGCGGGCGGTGGTGGCGATCGGTGCGAGGAGCGGGATATGCTCGGACTTCTAACTATGTTAGAAGGAGCAGTGTCCCGTCCAGGCGACCGTGCCTCGCTCGTGCCAGCACGTTGGTGTGCATGCTGGTCTTGAGCGCTCTGAGATCCACCAGCCCGATCTTGGTCCAGCAAACGCATGGTACCGTGAGTACCATGACGCTGCCGGTCCCGCGCCTCCTGAGATGGGCGCGGTGCATGTACAGACGCCGAGGTCTTGGAGTGCGCCCGGTCGTTGTGGGAGCCGGCTACGCCGCCGATGGGTAGCGCAGCCTTGTCCTTGGACCTGGCAGCACCGTGAGCTCCCTCGTCGACGCACGTTCTTCCGCCGGCGCCTGTCCCATCAGCCGTTTGCTCCGGCAATGGTGGGTTCGGCGCGGACGGAGCAGCTGCTTTTGAAACCTTCTTCTTCGGCGGCATGTCGATGAAGATGATGAAGATCTAGCTCGCGTGAACGCCGGATCTGGTTCACACAACCTCAACGCCCCCTACCTGGCGCGCCAAAGATGCCGGGGTACTGATCCACGGGCACCTATGGGACCGGCGGACCGGGTCCCTTTCGGTTCGGCGGGGGCGGAGATCGTGCAAAGAGCGGATCGAGGCGAAGCACACGAGCGGTTTACCCAGGTTCGGGCCGCACGGATGCGTAAAACCCTACTCTTGCTTTGTGATTTGTATTGAGTTCTTGCTCGGGAGCGCGGAGTGTTACAGTACACACCAGCAGCTAACGAGACCGAGCGTGAGTGTTCTCTGAGCTAGCTTCCCCCCTCTATGTTGCGCATGGGCCTCCTTTTATATGCTCAAGGGGTCACCGACAGGTGGCAACATAGACAAGGGTAAAAATGGAATGGTGATGCGGTAGGCACAGCTACCTGCTACAGTGTATCATACCTAACCCTGACGGCAGGGGACAAGGGTATTAAATGCCCGTCTGTGTCGCCTAAACAGTGCAAAAGGGACCGTCAGGGACGCCACCGCTCGCCACGATGGCAAACTTGTCAGCGCCGCTTGCCACCGCGCACCGCTGGCTGCACAGCCTCCCGCCACGCACGCCTGGAAGGGTCCCAGAGCGACACGTTGGTGGATGTGCTAGAGCACGGACACAGAGTGGTGGCTTGCCGCAGCAAGCGCCTTGCCGCGGTTGTTGTCTTGTCGCGTCCGGGAGCTTGTCGCTCACCGGGCCTTGCCGGGACGCGAGGTGCGTCGCGACAAGTTCCTTGAGGTGCCTTGATTGGCCTTCCCGGCAAGCTCCTCCTGTCGGGGCCTTGAGATGTCTTTGTTGGCCTTCCCGGCAAGCTCCTCTTGCCGGGGTCTTGTCTCCTTGGCTTGGATACTTTATTCTTGAATGGCTCCAAAGGGACCACGGAGGACCTTGGCGGTCACCCGGCAAGCCTTGCCGCGGGATGCTGCGACTGCCCGTGCACAAGTTAGGGATACTAGGGTACCCCTACTCTAGTACACCGACACCCGTATGGCCCAATAAGGCCCAATACGTATTCCCGTAACTCTCCGGTACTCCGAAAAATACCTGAATCACTCGGAACCTTTCCGATGTCCGAATATAGTCGTCCAATATATCGATCTTTACGTTTCGACCATTTCGAGACTCCTCGTCATGTCTCCGATCTCATCCGGGACTCCGAACTCCTTCGGTACATCAAAACTCATAAACTCATAATATAACTATCGTCGAAACCTTAAGCGTGCGGACCCTACGGGTTCGAGAACAATGTAGACATGACCGAGACACGTCTCCGGTCAATAACCAATAGCGGAACCTGGATGCTCATATTGGCTCCCACATATTCTACGAAGATCTTTATCGGTCAGACCGCATAACAACATACGTTGTTCCCTTTGTCATCGGTATGTTACTTGCCCGAGATTCGATCGTCGGTATCTCAATACCTAGTTCAATCTCGTTACCGGCAAGTCTCTTTACTTGTTCCGTAATACATCATCCTGCAACTAACTCATTAGTTGCAATGCTTGCAAGGCTTAAGTGATGTGCATTACCGAGAGGGCCCAGAGATACCTCTCCGACAATCGGAGTGACAAATCCTAATCTCGAAATACGCCAACCCAACAAGTACCTTCGGAGACACCTGTAGAGCACCTTTATAATCACCCAGTTACGTTGTGACGTTTGATGGCACACAAAGTGTTCCTCCGGTAAACGGGAGTTGCATAATCTCATAGTCATAGGAACATGTATAAGTCATGAAGAAAGCAATAGCAACAAACTAAACGATCAAGTGCTATGCTAACGGAATGGGTCAAGTCAATCACATCATTCTCCTAATGATGTGATCCCGTTAATCAAATGACAACTCATGTCTATGGTTAGGAAACATAACCATCTTTGATCAACGAGCTAGTCAAGTAGAGGCATACTAGTGACACTCTGTTTGTCTATGTATTCACACATGTATTATGTTTCCAGTTAATATAATTCTAGCATGAATAATAAACATTTATCATGATATAAGGAAATAAATAATAACTTTATTATTGCCTCTAGGGCATATTTCCTTCAATTCTATGTGCCCACAAAGCTTCAGATAACAACTCATGCCATCTCCTTGGATTATCTTCAATCTTCTTCTTGATGAGTTTGATTAAAATTTTATTGCTAGACTCATCTTGTCCATTAGCTTGGGCATAATATGGAGAGGAATTGAGCAACTTTATGTTATAAGATTCGGCAAACTCTCTGACTTGGTCTGACATGAAAGATGAACCTTGATCTGTCGTTAACGTTTGAGGAATACCAAATCTATGAATAATGTGCCCAGTTATGAATTGAATTACCTCTGTATGTGTCATGTTCTTGAGAGGTACTGCTTCAGACCATTTAGTGAAATAATCAGTTGCCACCAATACGAACCAATGTCCCTTTGAGGAAGATGGATGAATTTTCCCAATAAAGTCTAAACCCCATCCTCTGAAGGGCCGTGGCTTGATAATAGGATGCAACATAGCAGTAGGAGCCAATTGAATATCACCAAATTTTTGACAAGCTTCACACCCTTTATAATATCTGAAGCAGTCATTAACCATAGTCGGCCAATAAAACCCAGCACGTCGCAATAACCATTTCATCTTGGGAGCCGACTGGTGAGTGCCACAAATGCCTTCATGTACTTCTCCCATAGCAACTCTTGCCTGGTCCTCATCCAAACACTTTAGAAGAACATCATCTCTTATTGTATACTTGAAAGCCATACACCGAACAGCCTTGTCCACCCTTTCACTCAGATTGCACAAGTAATCAACAATGGGCTTCCTCCAGTCGGGATTGTCACCTGCACTAGATTTTTTATTAATGACCGAATCAGTGGGTTCTAGTTCGGCCTCTTCTATACTGGTAAGACAAGACATTAGACTTTGAGAAATATGAAACATGCCATAATCAACATGGTATCCAGATGCTTGTTGTGCCAACTCATTTGCTTTCTAGTTGTCATGTCTAGATATATGTGCAATGCTAAAACAATCCAAAGTAGAGATTATATCTAAACATTTATCAAGATAAACATTAAGTGATTCGTCCAAACACTGAAAGACTTTGGATATTTTCTGCACCACTAGTAACGAATCACCATAAGCCTCAATATGTGTAACACCTATAGCAAGTAACATCTCTAGGCCGAATAACAATGCTTCATATTCGGCTTGATTGTTTGTGCAAAAATATTCTAAGCGGCATGAGGCCTCAAAAACAGCACCATGAGGAGATATATAAACAATACCAACACCTTGGCCATTGCTACAAACTGAACCATCAAAGTATAATCTCCATGGTACTAATGAAACAAGGTTCATATCAACGTCATTCTTGTCATTAATCCGATGTTCAACAATGAAATTAGCAACAATTTGGCCTTTCATGGATTTTAGAGATTCATAAGCCAAATCATATTCAATCAAAGCATAAGCCCACTTGCCAATTCTACCACTAAGAATTGGCCTATGCAACATGTATTTAATGACATCGGTTTGACAAGCTACTACACAAACACTCGGCACTAAATAATGTCTCAGTTTCGTGCAAGCATAATATAAGCATAGACATAATTTCTCAATAAATGTATACCTTGTCTCTGCGTCCAATAAGCGGTGGCTCAAATAAGTGATGGCATGCTCTTTTCCTTCGGTCTCTTGAGTTAGAACATCACCAATAACTCCTTCCTCTGCTGCAATGTAAAGTTTGAAGGGTTCCCTATGCTTGGGTGCTTTCATCACCGGAGGAGTGCACAAATAATTCTTGATCATATCAAACGCTTCTTGTTGTTTTTCCCCCCAAGTGAAATCAGCATCATTCTTTAACCGAAGGATAGGAGTAAATGCATCAATTTTCCCTGATAGATTAGCTATGAACCTTCTCAAATAATTGACCTTGCCAAGGAACTTTTGCATATCTCTCTTGCATGTTGGAGCCTCCACTTTATGTATGGCCTCTATCTTTTTGGGATCAATCTCTATGCCATCTTCATGAATATTGAAACCCAAAAACTTGCCAGCTGATACGCCGAATGCACACTTTAAAGGATTCATCTTCAGTCCATACTTTTTCATTCTTTCGAAAGCTAAACGCAAATCGGCCAAGTGAGATTCAAAAGCATCCGATTTGACAACAATATCATCAATATAAACTTCAAGTATGACACCGAGTAAATCATGAAAAATTAAATTCATAGCCCTTTGATACGTGGCTCCAGCATTTTTTAATCTGAATGTCATCACAGTCCACTCTAATAAACCAAGGAAACCAGGACATCGGAAAGCCGTTTTGTACATGTCCTCTTCGGCCATAAAAATTTGATTGTATCTGGCATTACCATCTAGAAAGCTAATAACCTTATCCCCAGAAGCATCATTAATAAGCATATCGGCTATTGGCATAGGATACTCATCTTTGGGTGTAGCCCTATTCAAATCTCTGAAATCAATGCACACCCTCAACTTGTCGGATCCTTTCTTCTCCACTGGGACAATGTTAGAAATCCACTCGGCATACCTGCAAGGTCGAAATTAGCTTCAAGCAGTCGACCGATCTCTTCCTTGATCCGGTCATATGTTTTTGGATTAAATTTTCTGGCCGACTATTTATAAGGTCTAAAACCGGCCTTTATAAGCAACCGATGCTCCACTAGCTCTCGGCTTAACCCTGACATCTCATGATATTCCCATGCAAAGCAACAAACATATTCTTTCAATAGCTCGATTAACTTAGCCTTACAATCGGCTTTCAAATTTTTGTTTATAAATGTCGGTCGAGTGACTGAACCATCTCCAATATCTACCTCTTCAAACGGATCGGCTGATGTAAAACCTTGTCCAAGTTTATCCATGTCATCCAACTCCTCTATAGACTCATACATATCGTTCTCACTGGACCGATACTTTACAAGACGTTTTTGTAACCACTCGGAATTAGGATCCATTTAAACATATCATACCTTGGAGCCGATTGCATTCAGTCGGCTTTAAAGAGACAGGCACAAAACCATTCTTGGTCGCGCTGAGAAAATCAAATTCTGATAAGTCACGTCCCATCAAGCAAGTAGCATTGGGATGTTGCCAATCCACCGATGCATCGGCCAAAGCAACACAGGCTGAGTTATCCGCATGAATGACTTCTACTTCATCATCAACCCACTGAATCAAAAACTGGTGCATAGTGGATGGCACGCACTGGTTTGCATGAACCCAATCACGGCCTTGTATAGCGTTGTAGTTACCTTGCACCTCAGCGACAAAGAATGCAGTAGCCAAAGTTTTGCTTCCGACTGTAAGCTCCACATACATTACACCTTTGGCTTCAGTTTTCTCTTTGCCTTGAAACCCGTTGAGCACCATATTGGTCTTGATCAATTCTTCATCAGGCAAACCCAATTTCTTGAAGACCGAATATGGCATAAGATTTACCACAGCACCTCCATCCACAAGCATCCGAGTGAGCGGCGACCCATTGATATGACCTCTGAGATATAACGGTTTCAGATGCGTTACTGGTTCTTTTGGCTTCTCGAATATTGCATTTTTAGGGCCAAAATCCAGCTGAGCCACTTCCCCTTCCTCATCTACAGCACGAAACTCAGCAGGTAAGTAATACACCATATTGATATCCATACCTTCATGAACCGGCGTAGACTCATAGTCCAACATATCAGCCTCCTCCTCGAGTGCATCCACCGATTCTGAAATTTGTCCGAGTGAAGAGGAAGCAATAGGTAATATAGACGATGCAATGATTGTGTCGTCCTCTTTTGGTAATGTAGGTGCTGCTGTGATCGGTGTAGAAGCCACTGCATCTTGTATTTGTTTGGGCCTCCACACTTGTTTTGTAGGTACCATAGGCCGACTGTCATTGAACAACTTATCCCTTTGCTTCTCGGCCTCTTGTTCTGCCATTTCTTGACTCCTTAACCTTTGTAGTTTCCTTTTTTGTGTCTTTGTTAGCCCTGGAGGACACCACTTTGGCTGAGCGTATTTAGGATTTCTCATTTTTACTTGGCTGGTGCTTGCTTCATGGTCATTAGCCGAGTGCTTTGGCACGATAGCAAGTATCGGATCAGTCGGATTGCTATGCACAATCGGCTGCCATATGGCGAACGTTTCGGTGCCCAAGATAAGTGAGTCGGCATCCATTTTCTCCTTGCCTTTTCCCGACTCAACTGCTGCAACACTTGGTGAATTAACACGCCATTCTTTTCGACTTTCCAGATGCATGAAATTTCCACTTGGGCGCACCTTTTTACTCTGATGGAATCCACTCGGATGGATGTCACTTGGATGGAATCCACTCGGATGGAATTCAGTCGGATGGAATCTACTTGGCCACATTTCTTCACTTAGATAGCTTCCACCTGGGTGCATTCTTACACTCGGATAGTTTCCATCCGGTCGCATGTTTTGACCAGCCGACCGATAGTTACTGATGTTCAGTCGGCCATTATATGTATATTCAAGTCGGTCCCAAACAGTTTGCCTCTTCTCTTCTGGAAATAACGCCTTTGGTCCACTCGGTTTCATATACCGACTGAACATATCATCTGATGGTGACCTTGGTCGCTTCAACTGTGATGGCTGGTTAGAGCTGGAACCAACCAACTGATTAGCATACTTGGACAGCAACATATCAAAAGTTGGCTTGATCCGCTTGCGTTGCACTTTAGCTTCATTCCTCTTCCACTTGCCAACTTCTGGACTCTTGGGTTTGATAAATTTAACTTGAGTATTTTCTTGCACTTGCGGTTGCCCCCCGAGTGTAGGATTCTTGATGGTGATTTTTGATTACTTCCTTGCCATCGGGCTGCTTATCAAGCACAACATGTCTCCCCAAGACCGTGCTGCCTTCCTTGTCTTTTCTGGGCTCACCAATAATGATATTAGCTTTATTAGCAGATTCGGCTACCTCCGGCCGAATGAGTAGCTTCTTCCCCTCCAAATCCATGGTATTCATTGGAAAGGTTGTTTATCAACTTGCATCTCAGAAAATTTCAATCGTCCGTCATTAATGGCCGATTGTATCTGTCGTCGAAAAACATTGCAATCGTTAGTAGCATGAGAAAAAGAATTATGATACTTGCAATAAGCACGCCGTTTTAGCTCTTCAAACGGCGGTAAAGTATGAGATATTCTAATAATCTTAGCCTGCAGCAAAGCATCAAATATTATATCACACTTAGCAATGTTAAAAGTAAACTTCATCTCTTCATCACGATTCTTATGAATCGGTTTCAGATCATGCAAGTAAAGGGTTTGGCCTTAGATGGCCAAACAAATTCAGTAGCAAAAACATATTCCACCGTATTCATCTTTGGACGATCGGCTTTGTATCTATGCACTTCTTTGAGGTCTTTGCTTCGTCTTTCCTGAGCCAAAGCCCTTTGTAAGACTTGGTTGATATTTAAGAACTCATAGCCTTCTAGATTTTCTCTAATGGGAGTTCTCAAACCACTCAGCACTATGTCTGCCAAGTCCCTCTCGGTTATCATCAAACTAAAACACCGGTTTTTTGTTTCTCTGAATCTCTTGACGTAATCGGAGACCGATTCATCATGCTTCTGTTTAACCGATGTTAGATGTGACAACTTGAGTTCATTGTCGCCGCTATAAAAGTGATCATGAAATTTATGCTCTAGCTGCGACCAAACTCGAATGGAACCATGTGGTAAAGAAGAAAACCATGAAAATGCGGTACCAGTTAATGATAAAGGAAATAAACGCACTTTCAATTCATTCAATGAGCCTGCCTCGCCCAATTGTGCTAAATATTGACTAACATGCTCCCATGTAGTTTTTGTGCCTTCACCATTAAATTTAACAAAATCTGGAATTTTATATCCTGGAGGGCACTAGATGGCATCAAAATACTCGGGGTACGGCTTTTGGTAAATACGATTCCAAGGTAACTCAACTCCAAAATTCTCTCGAAGCATCTTAGCCATCTCCTCTCTAAGATTAGCTAGACCATCATCCATAGTGGACGATGAAGCTTGTGGCAGTGGCATAGGAGGAGTAGGGTTACTAGCTGTAGGTAGGAATTGTGACATGTATGTCGACCCATAATTTGGTAGTGGTCGAGTGGTTGTAGCTGTAGGTAGAGTTTGGTTCGGCGTTGCCACCGAACTTGGCATGCTCATAATAGGGTTGATGGGTGCAGTCACAATCTGATTTGTTTGGGTAGGATAATAAGCCATCGGCACGGGAGGCGCCGATGCAATAGGTAAAGCCATATTAGGGTTTTGCACACTAGCAGCTACACCATCCTTACCACTAGACGATTGAGATATATTCTTCTGAGCATTAGTATTTTCTATGAAAGTTTGATAGACTAGATTATTACCATCAGCAATACGACTTTCAATCTCAGCCCACTGCTCAGGAGAAAAGGCAATACTTACAGAGGGTTTAACCTGTTCAGTCTCAAGAGGAGGGAACTTGATTTCTTCAATCGGAGTGATGTTGCCTTGGCGATCTTTCTTGAATTTTGCAAGGAACTCCTGCAGGTCTTTCTCCTCGCGCGCCTTGTTGTACTCCTCATAGACTTGGCGATGATCGGCCTATATCTCATCAAGACTGGGCTTAATGATGTTATCGGCGTCTACCTCAGATGGCTTGGGAAGATCGGACATGGTGGATGATGATGATTGATCTTCGGTTCCCAGCAGAGTCGCCAAAAAGGGTGTTGACACACGAACACGTCATGTGTACCCTCGACGCCGGGGGTGATGCACCGCAGCTCACGTCGAAGGAGACCCGACCGATAGCGCGATACGCAAGACAGTCGACGGGCGCTTTGCAGACCCGAAAACCCCACACCCCCGGGAGGGACCCCGTCAGGGAGTGCGGCGGCTATGGGCTGCCCTAGGTCGATTCGCTCGCCCCTAGAGCCTCGGTATTCGCAGCTCTCAAACACGAAGTACAGCGAAGAACGAGAGAGAAAAACGGTGGAGAGATAAAACGTAGATGAAAAGTAGTATATTGATTTGTTCGATTGTGTGTTGTTCAATCGGCCATCACCCCAACATATATAAGAGGCGGCTGAACTTCCCATACAAGCAAAGGATTCATCTAGGCTTTCCTTACAAAAAATTACATCAATTCACGTCCTAGAGTCCTAGTTCTATTCCAACTCAGATTCAGTCTGAATCTGGCCCAACTTCTGTCTTCCTCCTTGTGCGGGCCGCCAAGCTTGCATATGACCTCCGATCAAGACGGCCCAAATATGAGACTTGTGCACCTCGACGAGACGAACAATTCTTATGTTGAACACTTTTCCAAATAAGACCATCTTCAATATTCTACGAAGCCATCTTTAATATCCAGTCGGACCGGGTCATGTAACGGACTGGATTATCCGAGTCTCGTAGTGAACTTACAGGCCGTATACTATCTCATATGATAATGACTTCAAACCAAAGTTCACCGTTTTGACGATGCGCACAACTTTCGTGTTGATCACTTTTCCATCCGAGGTCATCTGGATTACCTTTCGAGCACATCTTCAGTTTCATTCGGATCCGAGCTCATCCACTCAGATATTAGAGTTTTTCGTCCGACTAGACCTTTTCACTCGGATGTTAGAGTCTTTCACTCGGATGACTATAATTTCACTCGGAAGATAATCTTTCACTTGGATGACTATATTTCGCTCGGAAGGCAATATCTTACTCGAACGTCAAGTTTTCATTCCGACGGTAATCTTTTCACTCTGCATAACTTCACTCGGATGATAATTTCACTCGGATTACTATATTTTCACTCGGAAGCCAATCATTTACTCTATCGATAAGTTTTCACTCGACCTTTTACTCGATCGGTAGGTTTTCACTCGGATGGCAAACTTTTCACTCGGATTTTCCGACTGAAAACACATCCTGATCTTGATTTGACTCTCCAGGTTGCATACGACCTCGGATTGAGACAAATTTTGTATGAAAAACAACCGGCTCGACGAGATGAAACTTTTTCGTGTTGAAGGTTTTTCAATTCAAGGCCGTCTTGATGATCGAATTACTCGCGCAATCTCTTAGACAAGTGTGTGGCACCTCACGCCATATTTCCGTTAAGGTTCGGTCTGCAGTGTATTGCCTCTAACTTTTGCATATGAACTCGGATTGAGATGATTTATATATTAAAATCGATTGCCTCGACGAGACGAAGACAATTCCTTAAGAGTGATCCTTCATCCGAGGTCATCTTGAAGACGTGATTGGCCAAAAACCACTCGGAACATTGAATTATGCCACTCGTAGTATAGTTTCGGTCCGTAAGATAAGGTCGAATGAATATAACCGAAACATCAAAGTTGTTCCACTCGGCGACGTGAATCTTTTCATGCCGAAAACCCGTTCACTCGAGACCATCTTCATTGCAATCTGTATCTTGCCAAAATCAGGTGTCAACACCCTTTTCTTACGAGATGGAGTCAATCGATCGAGGGATCCGCAGGGGTGAATACTGAAAGTGATGCTCAACAAGTTAGTATATTATGAGAATTGGCGGATTATGATAGAATGGTAATAGCCGGCATTTTGCAGGAGATTCAGGAGCTCGATGCAAATTTTCAGAGCTTCCAAACAAGATTTATTAGTAGGGATGTGAACAAACGGCTCACATGTGTGTTAAACATGCAAGTGAATCTGGGAAGAGGTGTTGAAATATGGGCCCATGTAGGTGTGATGACAGGGGTGATGAGAAGTTTAGTCGCACCCCGCTAGTGAAGAACGAGTTGGACCTCTTTATAAGGGATTCTCTTTCACATCCTATCGAAGCTTGAGAAGAGAAGAGGCTCTCGCGCACTCCTCCTTCGCTGCCGCCTCGCCACGCCACGGGTTTGAGTCGAGCTAAGCTCACACCTATGCGCTTATTTTTGCCGGTCAGAAACGGAGAGTCTTTGACAGACGGACCACGATCTGAGATGTCCGATCATGGGATGTTACCGACTTGGGCGTGGGTTCGGCTCACGTCTCTCCACCCGGATGCACATATATATATGTGAGGTGTTGGCCAACCCTAGCCGCCATGAACAGATCGCATCTGCTCCATGCACACCACCCCTGTCATTCCTTTTGTCGTTGCTGCCATCGGCAACTTCATCCCGTTCACCGCATAGACGGTCGAGGGGAGAGCAGGCCTTCAAAACCCGCCTCTTCAGATCCTGTACGGGAGAGGGGCGATTAGGTTTTTGGAGAGTGACTACGCGACTGCTCGTCTCCGATCGACTACTTCCTCTATGCTGCGTCGTCTTCGTCATCACCATGTCCAGCGACACCTAGGGATGAAAATGGAGTGGAAACTTTCCGTTTTTCCGGAGAAATACGGAAACGGAGAGGAAATATGAAAACGGAAATGGAAATTTGCAAAATGGAAGTGGAAATGGAATTTTTTACGCGGAAACGGAAACAAAAACGCAGCAGTGTTTTCCGGTGGAACTTGCATGGAAACAGAACTTTCCGTTTCTGTGAATATGGAATTTCTGTTTTTACAATAGACCTATAGCTACGACCACTAAAGAGAACACAATGACACAATTAGTAGAATGGATCTAAGACCCAACTGCTACTACAACACATGTACGCAGCTTGACCATATACGCAATTGTCTGGTACTACTACAATACTATGCTAAGTTGCTATTATTTTGTAGTGGTGTGAACAACTCATTAAATTTGTTTTTTTGTGTGTGTATTTCTCTATGATTCAAGGGGTTTCTGAAGTTCCGATCGATGCCTATTTTTGTTTCCATATCTGCTTTGTATTTGCTCCGTGTCCGTTTTCGGTAGTATCTGTTTCCGTATTCATTTCCGAGGTTTCTGTATTCGTTTTCGCTTCTGCAAAAAAATGTGAAAACATTTATGATAGCACTCAGTTTCGTCCGTTTCCGCTCCGTTTTCATCCCTAGCGACACCGAACGTGTCGCTGCCGAGAAGCCCGCCGCTGACCAGAAGGCGGTCGAGGAGGCCACCGCCGGCGCTGCTGCTACGGCCAACTAGAGGGTATAACATGTTTATCCCGCTCTTGTTTTTTTTGTCTTAGCCATACTAGCTATTTGTATAGATATTTCTACTATATGTGTAGTACGTGTTTATTTAGATCGCAATCAGTATATCATTAATTTTGTCAATGCCATGTTTATGATTATTTTCTGAATTAAAATAATTGAAAAATTGCCTATTTACTCAGCACGAGGTGTCTTTGGGTAAACTGTATTCCATCTTTTCTTGCTGATGTTCTGCGGCATGATTGTAATTCTGGCTAAGCATCAATTAATAAGGCCCGTTGATTCGAAAAAAAGGAGTGAGGTTCGGCATCAGCTAATATATCGGACCAGGCTATGATCTGATTTGTGTTTTTGTAGGTTGAAGCCCTGATCATATTGATCCCCGGTTATCAATTCATCATCATCTGAATTCTCGACAACCTTTCTGCCAGGACACCAAATTGACGCAGTTACCGCTAACTGCATGCCGACCGATGCCACATGCTCAATCCAGTAATAAGCAAATAAATACAGGAACTGGACGGAACATGCATTCGGAATATAAGCACATTTGAAGCTATCACGGATGCATATGCATACGATCGAGTCCAAATGAAAAGAGGCAATCAACCCTGACGCGCCAGCTCGGAAGCACATGCACGGCCCCATCTCATCTCACACCGCTTTCCCATTGGAGGCGAGCAATCAGATTCACAATCTCCCTCTATAAATACCACTCGCCATGCACACACCCACTCACACACAGAGCAAGCGCACATCACAAGCACAAGCAGCTCGATCGCACTAGCTTTGCTGCACGACCTGCTAGCTCCGTTGCAAATGGCCATGGCACCCAGAGCGCTGCTCCTCCTGGCCGTCGGGCTCATGGTCGTGGCCTCGGCGAGCGCCCACGGCGGCTACGGGTCGTGCCCCAAGGACGGGCTGAAGGCGAAGGCGTGCGTGAGCGTGCTGGGCCTGCTCAGGGTCAATGTCAACCAGCCGCGCGACGAGCACTGCTGCTCGCTCCTCGACGGGCTCGTCGGTCTGGACGCGGCGCTCTGCCTCTGCACGAATCTCCATGTCAACTTGCTCGACCACAACCTCGACCTCCCCGTCGACCTACGCCTCATTCTCAACAACTGCGGCAAGGTCTGCCCCACCGATTTTCAGTGCCCACACCACTAGATCGAGTATCTTGATGGTGTCATGCCTGGATTTTTGAGCCCTGTTTGTTTATTTGTTGGTACAATGTTGTATTCTTTTGTTTCCCATGATTATTTTGGTTGAATGTTCATCGAATAAAATCAAAAGGTTATTCGTTTCGTGAAGTCGGGCTTTTGGCACTTTGATATCGCCATTGTTAATTACCTGACCAATACGCATGCGCGCGTCAACTAAATGAACGGCCCAACCTGAAAAGTGAAACGGAATTACTGTACACACAACAGTTGCTGGCCGAACTCTGGATGATTGAAGAATCGAATGATGCTGTTCACCTTTGCTCTACGCATCGATGGCTTGATGTGCTGCATCATCTGAAGATCATTCAGAACCCGTCGGCTGTGTAGCAGTGCTCAAAGTGAAAACATTATGGACCAGCAAAAGGATATTATATTCGTATCTGGATAATACTCTAATGTTTCTAAGCAACATGAGATCTTGGACTGTTCTACAAGGGTATACGGTGGGATATATAAATGCATAAAAGCTTGGCCCTTGCGGACTTTTCTTGGGAAAAAGAAGATATGTTAATGCGGAGGAAATTGCATAAATCATCAACTGTTGAGGTAAACCTTGCATAAAACATCGTACCATGCAGGTTTGGTGCAAAAAACACACCATCTATTAGTATAATCTGTTGCAGCTAGCTCTAATCCACTGTTTAATTCCGTTGACATGATTCGGTGGGTGAGTCCCGCTTGTAAGTGTACGTGTGGCAAAAAAAAGGCCACACCGGTCAGCTTACTAAAGCGGCCAATATCACCCAAATCAGTGGTCAAAATTAACCAAAAATAATTAGATCAGTACTAGTTACATATATGACTTATTGGATTTCTTTGCGTTTTCTTGAAAACATGGAACTTTGAATAATTTCATTGTATGAACCAACTAAACTACCAAATCCTCTCAAACATGTGACCTCCTTAAGGTAAAAAATATATTCTAATACCGGCATACGTATATAATTTACTATGTTTTTTTAGATTTTTGTATAACATTGAATTTTGATACAAAAAATTGAATGGTGGTCAGCTGATGTGGTCAGCGGAGGAAAACCCAACTACATGTGTGGAAACATAAACACCAAATTGATCCCTAGTCATGCCTCTGCAACTAGCTCATGTATTGATGATGATCTTGCTCTCCTGATCATGAGCATTGTTATAGTAACAAAGGTGTTATCAATAATGAGAACATATTGTTATCAAAACAATGGTGTTGGATAGACCTAACTTATGAATTACTAAGAGATCGTATCGTTATTATGTTGTCGGTATTTTCATATAAAGTGTTAATGTTTACTTAGTTCCTTAGACCATGAGAATATTGCAAGACAACATACCAAGTAGTTACTTTGGGGTTACCGAACGTCACTCTGTAACTGGGTGACGATAAAAGTATCTTACGGGTATACCAAAAACATATGTCTCAGTATCGATTGTTCAAGACTGAGATTTGCTCCTCTGGTGATGGAGAGATACTCTTTGGGCCCACTCGGTGTTACGGTCATTATTGTCTGGCCAGACACATGATATGTACATCACAGGGATACCGAAATACGGATACGAGTAAAGAGAACAAAAACTGATCGCGAGGATAACATGTATAGTGATCAAGGAGTTAGTTCTAAAGTGTTAATGTTTACTTAGTTCCTTAGACCATGAGAATATTGCAAGACAACATACCAAGTAGTTACTTTGGGGTTACCGAACGTCACTCTGTAACTGGGTGACGATAAAAGTATCTTACGGGTATACCGAAAACATATGTCTCAGTATCGATTGTTCAAGACTGAGATTTGCTCCTCTGGTGATGGAGAGATACTCTTTGGGCCCACTCGGTGTTACGGTCATTATTGTCTGGCCAGACACATGATATGTACATCATAGGGATACCGAAATACGGATACGAGTAAAGAGAACAAAAACTGATCGCGAGGATAACATGTATAGTGATCAAGGAGTTGATCACGGGGATATATAACGATAATATCTAGCCTCGGGTTTTGTAACATATCGCGAAGCAAAGAGAATGGTATTCGGGAATTAAATGTTCACTTGAGATATTCGTGAAAGTTAACAATGGTGTCCAGATCTTGCTGTTAACTATTGACCGGGAAGTGTTCCTGGTCATGTCCACTTATTTTCAAACGTGTAGGGTCACACACTTAATGACTACTACCTCTGTAACTAAATACAGAATGTTTTTGTAGTTGAGGAAAATCGTCTTATATTTAGTTACAGAGGTAGTAGTAATTATAATAAACTAGAGGAATGGGAGAATGTGTGTCAAAAGTATTTCAAATGTATCCAGAAGTGTTCTAGATGGCCCCGAAAGGGTTTCAGGGAAGTTTTCGGAAGGTTCCAAAAGAGTCTAGAAAACTCTGGAACAATTTTTAGGAAAGAAGTCCCTCTTGGACCAACCCAAGAGGGCAGCCTGTAGTTGGCCAAACAAGGCCAAAGTGGGGCGCCCCAAAAGAAGGAAAGGGAGGAGGTCAAATTCTCTTTGGGGGAAATTCTACTTGGGGATAACCCTAATTTGCCTCCTTCCTTTCCTCTTCATGGGGGGGGCCTTGGGACACACAAAATCCTAAGGGGTCTCTCTCATATAGGTATGCTCAACCACTGTCTAATTGGTCTATTGGGTTAGAATTCTAGTTAGACAGGCTCTACTTCCGGTCTAATAGAATTAGACTACTGATTAGATGGAATGCTGCTAGGCATGTCTCTCTAGTTTTCTCAGAACTCTTCTTCACGAATATCGCAGTGCTGTCAGATTAATTACTACTTTGGAACACGTGGCTACATAAGAGGCATCATGTACTTCGACTCTTGATCGGCGAATCGTCTTCGAGAAATTCTCGCGGCTGGGAGGTATAACCCAGCTGCAGAAACTGTCGTGCTTCACCGACTAACTACACTCATTTAGGTACTCTACTCGTCTGTGAGACATCGTTACCCACCATCTTCATAGTGTTCCTAGGTGCAATCGTGTAGCATAATTTCTTTGTTTCATAACACGTTCCCCTATGCGGCATAGGGGGAGGCCTAAATTATCATGAGAAGTGGCGTTGATCGAGTATATTTTTGGGTCGAGAGGGGCGGCACTTAAAAATTTAGTCCTCTAATGCCGATAAGTGATCAGCTAGGTGCGGTTTAGCCACTTGAAATGAAAAGTTTACTCGTCTAAAGCGTCTTAGGGGATCGACTAGAGATGCTCTAAGTTCCCAACTAAACATCCACTACACAGTCACACTGGTTTTAATGGCGATCCTCAAGGCCCAGTACCTGTTGCCGATTTTCGTGCCCCTTGTCCACACCCTTCTCCGCTCTCTCTGCTCTAGGCGATGTCATGTCCTTGTCCATTGGGCTTGCAAACTTGAGCTTGAAACATAATAGGTAAACCGGATTCTGTTTAGCCTTGTATATGTTTTGAGATTTTGCTTCTCAACATCTTTATTATTCAGTATAGGTTCCTACCAAATTAATAAGATTGATGTAACCCCAACAATTGTTGTTGTGGAGTTTGTGCTTTTTCATAAGAAGGTCTCCTTTTTTGTTTACCAACCATGTTAAACAAGAAAAATGGATACTACTCAATGGCCAATGTGTATTCCACGCAATTCATGGGAACTATGTGCTCTCTGATGGACCACGCAGTTTGGAAGGCATGGGCACCACCGAGAGTCAAATTTTCACCTGGTTGGCCATCCAAGGTAGGCTTTGGATCGCCAACCGATTTTTTAGCGACGAGGTTGGACAAATTGTTGTATTTTCCTAATTGCAAGAGAGAGCAAGAATCCGGGATGCACTTTCTCTTCAAGTGTCGTTCCACAATACGTCTTTGGAACTTGCCCAATGAGTGGCTACACCTTTAAAAAAACTGACACTTCCACTTGGAACCTTCAGTCCTCCATCAAAGATTGGTGGGTTAACCTCTCTGGAAAGAATGTCCTGGACCACAAGGCTTTGGCATCTCTCACGATGCTCATTAATTGGATCATTTAGAATGAAAGAAATGCCTGATTTTTTTGACATAAGAGCAAGCCGCCACCTATCTCGTTTAACGCCATCAAGGACGAGATCAAGCATTGGGCCACCCCAGAAGAGTAGTTTCTCCATGTAACATGGGTGCCTTGGTGAAGGAAATATGCCCTAGAGGAAATAATAAAGTTGTTATTTATATTTCCTTATATCATGATAAATGTTTATTACTCATGCTAGAATTGTATTAACCGAAAACTTAGTACATGTGTGAATTCATAGACAAACGGAGTGTCCCTAGTATGCCTCTACTTGACTAGCTCGTTAATCAAAGATGATTAATTTTCCTAACCATAGACATGTGTTGTCATTTGATGAACGGGATCACATCATTAGAGAATGATGTGATGGACATGACCCATCCATTAGCTTAGTATAAATGATCATTTAGTTTTATTGCTATTGCTTTCATCATGACTTATACATGTTCTCTGACTATGAGATTATGCAACTCCCGAATACCGGAGGAACACCTTCTGTGCTATCAAACTTCACAACGTAACTGGGGGATTATAAAGATGCTCTATATGTGTCTCCGATGGTGTTTGTTGAATTGGCATAGATCGAGATTAGGATTTGTCACTCCGTGTATCGGAGACGTATCTCTGGGCCCTCTCGGTAATGCTCATCACTATAAGCCTTGCAAGCAATGTGACTAATGAGTTAGTTGCGGGATGATGCATTACGGAACGAGTAAAGAGACTTGTCGGTGACGAGATTGAACTAGGTATGATGATACCGACGACCGAATCTCGGGCAAGTAACATACCGATGACAAAGGGAACAACGTATGTTGTTATGCGGTTTGACCGATAAAGATCTTCGTAGAATATGTAGGAGCCAATATGAGCATCCAGGTTCCGCTATTGGTTATTGACCGGAGATGTGTCTCGGTCATGTCTACATAGTTCTCGAACCCATAGGGTCCGCACGCTTAACGTTCGATGACGATTTGTATTATGAGTTATGTGATTTGATGACCGAAGTTTCTTCGGAGTCCCGGATGAGATCACGGACCTGACGAGGAGTCTCGAAATGGTTGAGAGGTAAAGATTCATATATTGGAAGGCTATATTCGGACATCGGAAAGGTTCCGAGTGATTCGGGTATTTTTCGGAGAACCGGGGAGTTACGGGAATTCACTGGGGGAAGTATTGGGCCTTATTGGGCTTTAGTGGAAAGGAGAGAAGGGCCACAAGGGGAGACAGCGCGCCCCCATGGGCTGGTCCGAATTGGACTAGGAGGGGGTGGCGCCCCCCTCTTTCCTTCTCCATTTCCCTCTCCTTCCTTCTTCTCCTACTTGGACTAGGAAAGGGGGAAACCTACTCCTACTAGGAGTAGGAATCCCCCCTTTGGGCGCGCCCCTTGAGGCCGGCCCTCCTCCTCCTCCCCTTTTTTATATACGGGGGAGGGGGCACCCCATAGACACACAAGTTGATTTCTTAGCCGTGTGCGGTGCCCCCCTCCACAGATTTCCACCTCAGTCATATTGTCGTAGTGCTTAGGCGAAGCCCTGCGTCGGTAACTTCATCATCACCGTCAACACACCGTCATACTGACGAAACTCTTCCTCGACGTCAGCTGGATCTAGAGATCGAGGGACGTCACCGGGCTGAACGTGTGCAGATCGCGTAGGTGTCGTGCGCTCGGTACTTGATCGGTTGGATCGCGAAGACGTTCGACTACATCAACCGCGTTACTCAACGCTTCCGCTTTCGATCTACGAGGGTACGTAGACACACTCTCCCCTCTCATTGCTATGCATCTCCTAGATAGATCTTGCGTGATCGTAGGAATTTTTTTAAAATATTGTGTTCCCCAACAGTGGCATCCGAGCGAGGCCTATGCGTAGATGTTATATGCATGAGTAGAACACAAAGTGTTGTGGGCAATAATAGTCATACTGCTTACCAGTATGTCATACTTTGTTTCGACGGTATTGTTGGATGAAGCGGCCCAGACCGACATTACATGACGCGTTCATGAGACTGGTTCTACCGACGTGCTTCGCACACAGGTGGCTAGTAGGTGTCTTTTTCTCCAACTTCAGTTGAATCCAGTGTGACTACGTCGGTCCTTGTTGAAGGTTAAAACAGCACACTTGACAAAAAATCGTTGTGGTTTTGATGTGTAGGTAAGAACGGTTCTTGCTAGAAGCCCGTAGCAGCCACGTAAAATTTGCAACAACAAAGTAGAGGACGTCTAACTTGTTTTTGCAGGGCATGTTGTGATGTGATATGGTCAAGACGTGATGAGATATAAATTGTTGTATGAGATGATCATGTTTTGTTAACAGTTATCGGCAACTGGCAGGAGCCTTATGGTTGTCTCTTTATTGTATTAGATGCAAGCGCCATATAATTGCTTTACTTTATCGCTATGCGATAGCTATAGTTGCAAAAGCAATAGTTGGCAAGATGACCATGTGACGACACATTGATAGAGAGCAAGATTATGGAGATCATGGTGTCATGCCAGTGACGATGGAGATCATGACGGTACTTTGGAGACAGAGATCAAAGGCACAAGATGATGATGGCCATACCATGTCACATATTTTTATTGCATGTGATGTTTATCTTTTATGCATCTTATTTTGCTTAGTACACTGGTAGCATTATAAGATGACCTCTCACTAAATTTCAAGGTATAAGTGTTCTCCCTAAGTATGCACCATTGCGACAGTTCGTCGTGCCGAGACACCATGTGATGATCGGGTGTGATAAGCTCTACGTTCACATACAATGGGTGCAAGCCAATTTTGCACACGCAGAATACTCGGGTTAAACTTGACGAGCTTAGCATATGCAGATATGGCCTCGGGACACTGAGACCGAAAGGTCGAACGTGAATCATATAGTAGATATGATCAACATAGTGATGTTCACCATTGAAAACTACTCCATCTCACGTGATGATCGGACATGGTTTAGTTGATATGGATCACGTGATCATTTAGATGACTAGAGGGATGTCTATCTAAGTGGGAGTTCTTAAGTAATATGATTAATTGAACTTCAATTTATCATGAACTTAGTCCTGATAGTGTTTCCAAATTATGTTGTAGATCAATAGCTCATGTTATAGCTCCCTGTTTATTTTTGATATGTTCCTAGAGAAAAATAAGTTGAAAGATAATAGTAGCAATGATGCGGACTGGATCCATGATCTGAGGATTATCCTCATTGCTGCATGGAAGAATTATGTCCTTGATGCACCGCTAGGTGACAGACCTATTGCAGGAGCAGATGCAGACGTTATGAACGTTTGGCAAGCTCGGTATGATGACTATTTGATAGTTTAGTGCGCCATGCTTTACGGCTTAGAACCAGGACTTCAAAAACATTTTGAATGCCATGGAGCATATAAGATGTTCCAAGAGCTGAAATTAGTATTTCAGACTCATGCCCGAGTCGAGAGGTATGAGACCTCTGACAAGTACTTTTCCTACAAGATGGAGGAGAATAGCTCAGCTAGTGAGCATGTGCTCAGAATGTCTGAGTACTACAATCACTTGAATCAAGTGGGAGTTAATCTTCCAGATAAGATAGTGATTGATAGAGTTCTCTAGTCACTATCACCAAGTTACTACAACTTCGTGATGAACTATAATATGCAAGGGATAACGTAAACGATTCCCAAGCTCTTCGAGATGCTGAAATTGGCGAGGAAGAAATCAAGAAAATGCATCAAGTATTGATGGTTGACAAGACCACTAGTTTCAAGTAAAAGGGCAAGGGAAAGAAAGGGAACTTCAAGAAGAATGGCAAGCAAGTTGCCACTCCCACGAAGAATCCCAAATCTAGACCTAAGCCTGAAACTGAGTGCTTCTACTGCAAAGGGAATGGTCACTGGAAGCGGAACTACCCCAAATACTTGGTGGATAAGAAGGATGGCAAAGTGAACAAAAGTATATTTGATATGCATGTTATTGATGTGTACTTTACTAGTGTTCATAGTAACCCCAGGGTATTTGATACCGGTTCAGTTGCTAAGATTAGTAACTCGAAATAGGAGTTGCAAAATGAATAGAGACTAGTTAAGGGCAAGGTGACGATGTGTGTTGGAAATGATTCCAAGGTTGATAAGATCACCATTACACACTCTTTTTACCTTCGGGATTAGTGTTGAACCTAAAATAAATGTTATTTGGTGTTTGCGTTGAGCATGAATATGATTGGATCATGTTTATTGCAATATGGTTATTCATTTAAGTCAAAGAATAATTGTTGTTCTGTTTACATGAATAAAACCTTCTATGGCCATACACTTAATATAAATGGTCTATTGAATCTCGATCGTAGTGATACACATATTCATAATATTGATGCCGAAAGATGCAAAGTTGATAATGATAGTGCAACATACTTGTGGCACTGCCGTTTAGGTCATATTGGTGTAAAGCACATGAAGAAACTCCATACTGATGGACTTTTCGAATCACTTGATTGTGAATCATTTGATGCTTGCGAACCATGCCTCATGGGCAAGATGACTAAAACTCCATTCTCCGGAACAATGGAGCGAGCCACTGACTTATTAGAAATAATACATACCGATGTGTGTGGTCCAATGAGTGTTGAGGCTCACGGAGGTTATCATTATTTTCTGACCTTCATAGATGATTTGAGCAGATATGGGTATATCTACTTGATGAAACACAAGTCTGAAACATTTGAAAAGTTCAAAGAATTTCAGAGTGAAATCGAGAATCATTGTAACAAGAAAATAAAGTTTCTATGATCTGATCGCAGAGGCGAATATTTGAGTTATGAGTTTGGCCTTCAATTCAAACAATGTGGAATAGTTTCACAAACTCATGCCACCTGGAACACCACATCATAATGGTGTGTCTGAATGTCATAACCGTAATTTATTAGATATGGTGTGATCTATGATGTCTCTTACCGAATTACTACTGTCGTTTTGGGGTTATGCATTAGAGACAACTGCATTCACGTTAAATAGGGCACCATCTAAATCCGTTGAGATGACACCATATGAATTGTGGTTTGGCAAGAAACCAAAGCTGTCGTTTCTTGAAGTTTGGGGTTGCGATGCTTATGTGAAAAAGTTTCAACCTGATAAGCTCGAACCCAAATCGGAGAAATGCGTCTTCATAGGATACCCAAAGGAAACTGTTGGGTACACCTTCTATCACAGATTCGAAGGCAAGTTATCTGTTGCTAAGAATGGATCCTTTCTAGAGAAGGAGTTTCTCTCAAAAGAAGTGAGTGGGAGGGAAGTAGAACTTAATGAGGTAGTTGTACCTTCTCCCGAATTGGAAAATGGTTCATCACAGAAATCAGTTCCAGTGATGCCTACACCAATTAGTGAGGAAGTTAATGATGATGATCATGAAACTTCAGATCAAGTTACTACCGAACCTCATAGGTCAACCAGAGTACATTACGCACCAGAGTGGTACGGTAATCCTGTTCTGGAAGCCATGTTACTAGACCATGACAAACCTACGAACTATGAGGAAGTGATGATGAGCCCAAATTCCGCGAAATGGCTTAAGGCCATGAAATCTAAGATATGATCCATGTATGCGAACAAAGTATGGACTTTGATTGACTTGCCCGATGATCGGCGAGCCATTGAGAATAAATGGATCTTCAAGAGGAAGACGGACGCTGATAGTAGTGTTACTATCTACAAAGATCGACTTGTCGAAAAGGGTTTTTACAAGTTCAAGATGTTGACTACGATGAGATTTTCTCACTCGTATCATGCTTAAAGTTTGTCCGAATCATGTTAACAATTGCCACATTTTATGAAATTTGGCAAATGGATGTCAAAACTGCATTCCTTAATGGACATCTTAAAGAAGAATTGTATATGATGCAACCAGAAGGTTTTGTCAATCCTAAAGGTGCTAACAAAATGTGCAAGCTCCAGCAATATATCTATGGACTGGTGCAAGCATCTCGGAGTTGGAATTTATGCTTTGATAAGTTGGTCAAAGCATATAGTTTTATACATACTTGCGGTGAAGCCTGTATTTACAAGAAAGTGAGTGGGAGCACTACAGCCTTTCTAATAAGTATATGTGAATGACATATTGTTGATCGGAAATAATGTAGAATTTTCTGGAAAGCATAAAGTAGTATTTCAAAGGAGTTTTTCAAAGAAAGACCTCGGTGAAGTTGCTTACATATTGAGCATCAAGATCTATAGAGATAGATCAAGACGCTTGATAAAAAATTTCAATGAGTACATACCTTGACAAGTTTGTGAAGTAGCTCAAAATGGAACAGTCAAAGAAGGAGTTCTTTCCTGTGTTGCAAAGTACGAAGTTGAGTAAAGACTCAAAACCTGACCATGGCAGAAAATAGAAAGAGAATGAAAAGTCATTCCCTATGCCTCAATCATAGGTTCTATAAAGTATGCTATGTTGTGTACCAGACCTATTATGTACCTCACCATGAGTTTGGCAAGAGGGTACAATAGTGATCCAAGAGTGGATCATTGGACAACGGTCAAAATTATCCTTAGTGGAATAAGGAAATGTTTCTCGGTTATGGAGGTGACAAAGAGTTCGTCGTAAAGAGTTACGTCGATGCAAGCTTTGACACCGATTTGGATGACTCTAAGTCTCGGTCTAGATACATATTGAAAGTGGGGGCAATTAGCTAGAGTAGCTCCGTGCAGAGCATTGTAGACATAGAAAATTGCAAAATACATACGGATCTGAATGTGGCAGACCCGTTGACTAAACTTCTCTCACAAGCAAAACATGATCACACCTTAGTACTCTTTGGGTGTTAATCACATGGCGATGTGAACTAGATTATTGACTCTAATAAACCCTTTGGGTATTGGTCACATAGTGATGTGAACTATAGAGTGTTAAATCACATGACGATGTGAACTACTGGTGTTAAATCACATGATGATGTGAACTAGATTATTGACTCTAGTGCAAGTGGGATACTGAAGGAAATATGCCCTGGAGGTAATAATAAAGTTATTATTTATATTTCCTTATATCATGATAAATTTTTATTATTCATGCTAGAATTGTATTAACCGGAAACTTAGTACATGTGTAAATACATAGACAAACAGAGTGTCCCTAGTATGCCTCTACTTGACTAGCTCGTTAATCATAGATGGTTAAGTTTCCTAACCGTAGACATGTGTTGTCATTTGATGGACGGGAGCACATCATTAGAGAATTAGGTGATGGACATGACCCATCCGTTAGCTTAGAATAAATGATCGTTTAGTTTTATGCTATTGCTTTCATCATGACTTATACATGTTCCTCTGACTATGAGATTATGCAACTCCCGAATACCGGAGGAACACCTTGTGTGCTATCAAATGTCACAACGTAACTGGATGATTATAAAGATGCTCTACAGGTGTCTCTGATGGTGTTTGTTGAGTTGGCATAGATCGAGATTAGGATTTGTCACTCCGTGTATCGGAGACGTATCTTTGGGCCCTCTCGGTAATGCTCATCACTATAAGTCTTGCAAGCAATGTGACTAATGAGTTAGTTGCGGGATGATGCATTACGGAACGAGCAAAGAGACTTGACGGTGACGAGATTGAACTAGTTATGATGATACCGACGATCGAATCTCGGGCAAGTAACATATCGATGACAAAGGGAACAACGTATGTTGTTATGCGGTTTGACCGATAAAGATCTTCATATAATATGTAGGAGCCAATATGAGCATCCAGGTTCCGCTATTGGTTATTGACCGGAGATGTGTCTCGGTCATGTCTACATAGTTCTCGAACCCGTAGGGTCCGCACGCTTAACGTTCGATGACGATTTGTATTATGAGTTATGTGATTTTATGACCGAAGTTTGTTCGGAGTCCTTGATGAGATCACGGACATGACGAGGAGTCTCGAAATGGTCGAGAGGTAAAGATTCATATATTGGAAGGCTACATTCGGACATCGGAAAGGTTCTGAGTGATTCGGATATTTTTCGGAGAACCGGGGAGTTACGGGAATTCACTGGGGGAAGTATTGGGCCTTATTGGGCTTTAGTGAAAAAGGGAGAAGGGCCACAAGGGGAAACTGTGCGTGCCCCATGGGCTGGTCCGAATTGGACTAGGAGGGGCGGCGCCCCCCCCCCCTCTTTCCTTCTCCCTCTCCCTCTCCTTCCTTCTTTCCTACTTGGAATAGGAAAGGGGGAAACCTACTCCTACTAGGAGTAGGAATCCCCCCTTTGGGCGCGCCCCTTGAGGCCGGCCCTCCTCCTCCTCCCCTCCTTTATATACGGGGGAGGGGGCACCCCATAGACACACAAGTTGATTTCTTAGCCGTGTGCGGTGCCCCCCTCCACAGATTTCCACCTCGGTCATATTGTCATAGTGCTTAGGCAAAGCCCTGCGTCGGTAACTTCATCATCACCGTCAACACGCCTTCGTGCTAACGAAACTCGTCCTCGACCTCAGCTGGATCTAGAGATCTAGGGACGTCACCGGGCTGAACGTGTGCAGATCGCGGAGGTGTCGTGCGTTCGGTACTTGATCTGTTGGATCGCGAAGACGTTCGACTACATCAACCGCGTTACTCAACGCTTCCGCTTTCGGTCTACGAGGGTGCATAGACACACTCTCGCCTCTCATTGTTATGCATCTCCTAGATATATCTTGCGTGATCGTAGGAAATTTTTTGAAATACTGCGTTCCCCAACACTTGGGGCCTTGTAACACAAAGCCTTCTCTCTTCTTAAATAATAGCAGATGAGGCAAAGTTTTTGCCTCCGTTTCAAAAACAAAACACTAAATCCCTTGTATATAGAAAAACCTGTGATCTTATAGGTCAGGTTTTTTCTCGAGAAACACAATACAAACACAGAAAACTAACATATATACACGCACGTACACTCACCTCTTTCAATGTATAGATACCCGTCCTATAAGCACCTCCCACAGATTGTGCCTGTAAATTTAAGGATGACAAACTCATCACAGGGGTCTCGTAGGAGATGGGACGTCGTCTCCCATTGAACCAATATCATTAGAAATCCTGAAATAAATCAAGAAAAATGCAAACATGTGTACCAAGTTTAAGACTTAAAATCAGATGGGTTGGTTTCGCCACAAGAAACCTTCTCTATCAGCTACCCCTGAGTTCAGCACACTTGTGTCTAGTCTGCCCAAAGAGGCAAGCCCAATGAACAAATAGGATAGACTAGACACAAAAGTGAACTCGTGTGTGACAAATGATAAAGTATCGTTCCTAGAGCACCCAGGGATCAAAGAAAATAAACTGGTTGCCGAGGAAGGCAAACAAAAGGGGGGAAGTAAATGCAAATTCAAGCTAAGGCATGGAGATTTCTATCCCTAACAAATATTTTACTTGGTCCAATAATCAAGATGGTCATATTTTTGTTGTATTAGATAGAGTTCTCATTTCTGTGAGTTGGGATGCTCATTTCCCTATCTTCTTTGGTGGCTTTTCCTAGGGCAGGGAGTGATCACACTCCTTTAGTTCTAGATAGGAAAAAATTCTCCACCAAGATGTTTAGATTTGAGAAGTTTTGGTTATCTCAACCTGGATTCAGTGAGCTAGTGCCTAATGTTTGGAATACTGAGTCAAATGCTACTTCTGGTATTGAGAACTGGCAATTTAAAGTTAGACTCCTTAGAAACACAATTAAAGGGTGGAGTATTAATATTAAAGTTGGCACTAAGAGAAAGAAGAAGGCTCTCGTTATGGAGTTTGACATTCTTGGTGTTTTCTTCTGAAAAAAATTCCTTAAACAATGAGGAGATGGATAGAATGAAAGTAATTAAAAAGGAACTAGATGAGAAATGGGAAATTGAGGAAACTACCTTGTAGCAAAGGTCCAGAGATAGAAAAAAATTGGAAGGGGTCGCAATAACTCTTATTTTCACTCTCTAGCTAATTATAGGCACAGGAAAATTCATTTGGCCACCCTTGTGGGCGGAAATGGTCATGTCTCTTCAACTTCTGACATGCTTGATATGGCTACTTCCTTTTATAAGAAATTGTTTGCTTTCGAACCTGCCATTCATCTAGGGATAGGGTTCTGGAATGATTCTGATCTTGTTTCTGTGAGGAGAATGAATTATTGGAAAGACCCTTTTCTAAAAGTGAGATTAAGGAGGCTATTATGAGCTCTTATGCACTCGGTGCTCCTGGCCTGATGGGTTTTCCTTTCTGTTTTATCAAACATTTTGAGACCTGATTAAGAATGATTTTATGGCTCTGGTGAGAGATTTTTGATAATTGTTCTTTGAATATTTATCGTCTTAAAATTGCTATTATCACTTTGATCCATAAAGAACCTAATGATAAGGAAATGAAGAAGTTCCGTCCTGTTCATCTTAATAATTGCGTTGTCAAGATTTTTACTAAGGCCATGACTACCAGGGCCTCTCCTATTTGTGATAGGCTTATATCTCCAAACCAAACTACCTTTATTAAATATAAATTTATTCTTGAATGTGGTTATGGCTCATGAAGTTCATATGACTGGCTGTAGTGGCTTGATCTTGGAACTTGATTATGAGAAGGCTTATGATAGAGTGAGTTGGGATTTCCTTGTGGAAATGCTCACTTCTAGAGGTTTTGGGAGTAGATGGATTGGGTGGATTTGTAGTACTCTCTTTCAAAGTTCCTTCTGTATGAGAATTAATGATACTAATGGACCTTACTTGGGGGGGGGGGGGGGGTAAATGTCTCAAACAAGGGGACCCTCTTTCTCCTCTACTTTTCAATTTGGTGGTTGATGTCTTTTCTAAGATGTTGATCAAAGATTTTAATCATAATTTGACTATTGTTCTACTTCCACATGTTGTTCCTAGAGGCTGATTAGTTTGCAATATGCTGATGACACCATCGTGTTCCTTCAATTATATTGAGCAGGTTGGGAATTTAAAATGGATGTTGTCATGTTTTGGAAAGCTTTCTAGTATGAAAATTAATTTTCATAAAATTGATCTTGATACCCTTCATGTGGAGGATCGATGATGTTGACAATGGTTTTGCACAAATTTTATGTTTCATATTAGAGCTTTCCCCTCCAAATATTTAGGTATTCCTTTGCATTATAAAAGTTGAGGAGGGAAGATTTCCAGCCTACTATTGGTAGGATCATTAAAACAACCTAGTTGGCTTGGTAGAGACCTTTTTTTACAGGGGTAAGCTCATATTTATTACTACCTGCATTGCCAACATCCCTACTTAACTCATGTCTATGATCAAGTTCCCCAAATGGGTCATTAGAGCTATTACCTCTCAGATGGCACACTTTTTGGGGGCAATATAGGTGATGATCACAAATATCATTTAGCTAATTGGGGACTTGTGTCTAGGTTGAAAGATTGGGCTTGGGGCATGCTTGCTTCTTGGAGAAAAATATATTTTGATGGTCGCCCTAATGACTGGATACCCTCGTTAATTTTAAATATAATAGTGGAAATCCAAACCTGCTTTGGTCTAAGACTAGGCTTGGTTCTCCTTTTTGGAAAGGGGTGACTTGGGTATTATCTTGTGCTAAGGTTTTCTATTGATGGAAACTTGGGAATGGCCAAAAGATTGCCTTCTAGCATGACGCCCGGTGCGGTGATTGTTCAATTATGACTAGTTTTTGGGACTTGTTTCAATCTGCCAACAACAAGATGCTACTTTTAGTTTGTTAGCCAATTATGGGACTGTATTGAGCTGAAATTTACTTTTAGAATATTTGTGGATGAGAAATTATTTGCTAGATGGTTTGAACTGATTACTTGCATTAAAATAGTTTCCTTTAGATCTGAGGATGATGCTCCTACTTTTTTTTGCGTGAGAAACTTCCAGTCTATCCATCTTCAATCATGGCAGTACAAAGAACACAGAGGTAATAAAAATGCTCCTATTTGGTTACTTGAACAATCTGGTATTTATTTAGTTAAGTCCTTTTATAAGATGATCGATTGGGGGGGGGGGGGGGGGGGGGGGGATGACCATGATCATAAAGGCTGTATTTGGAAGATTAAAACTCCTCCAAATATTCATGTCTTCTTGTGGCTTATATATAACAATAAAAGTTTGACTAGGGACAACTTAGCGAAGAGACGCCATGTGGCTGATCCTACCTATGTTTTCTATTGTAAACTAGATAGCATTCAACATTTATTTTTGTAATGTATTGTGGCTACCAAAATGTGGGAGACTATTGCTGAAATCCTGGAGGTACATGTTCCTCATTGCTTTGTGGTCTTGTTGTTTTTTTTTTGGGGGGGGGGGGGAGGAGGAAGAATGTTGTTGTTATCAACTTGATTACATCGCTACTTGTGGAGCTTATGGTTGCTATGAAATGAATTTGTTTTCAGGGCCACTCTTGGCGAAGTCTTTATTTAATAATATGGCTGCATGCATCATTCTAATGCAGAGGCCGGGGGTTATCCTCCTTTTCAAAAAAAAACTCCTTGCGAAGTCTGAAGTGTGTCCTAGACATGATAGGATGTTTTGTGCGTCAATGGAGGGTGCTTTGCAACGGTGCTCAAGCTTCACTGCTCCTTGAATGTCTGCACCTATCATAATCGAGGGGGAGCTCCTGAAAGTAGCGTGGGTCGGCTCTATGATATGCCACTCTTCTGGTGGTTAGCATTGTGTGCTTCTGATGTATATCTATGGCTTCCTTCCTGTTGAGTACCTATCAGACTGCTTGCTAGTTTTCGTTAAAACATTGTAATAAGTCCATTGCAGCTACTTCTGGGTGTGACTGAGAGCATTTCAAACGTTGTAGTCTGGCAGTTTGTCTCCGCTTTAATAAAATGTTTGGGCGGGGGGAAACCCCTTTGATTCAAAAAAAAATATCAAGCTGAGGAGGGACTGGCAAGACGCTTATCCTTGGATCACTGTCTCTTTTTGTTCTCTTCGTTATTCTTAATTGGCGATTTTACTGACAGTGAGGCAAAATTTTACTGATAGTGAGGCAAAATAGTAGACCGTGAAGAGGACAAAAGTATGAATATTAGAGTTCAAGAAAGCCCATTAGCCATGCAGGAGATTTAAGTGAACTTTGTTGTGCTATGTAAGAAGAATGTACAAGGCCTCCCGTGTCGCTCTCGCGGGCGGCTCGGGAGAAACCCCAGCCGCCGCCGACAGCCACCCTCGCCTCCCCCCTCCTCCTCCTGCCGCCGCCGGAGGGCGTCCCTGGGCAAAGCCCTCGGCGCCGGCGGCGGCGGGGACGGCTCTCCCTCCTCTTCTCCAGGCGTGGCGGCGCGGGACGCTGGCCGGCGACGGGGACTCGTGGGCGGTCGGGGGCGCGCACCGGCAGTGGTGGCGCAGTGCGCCGGCGTGAGCCGCGCGGAGGCGTGGGCAGCTGGGTCTCCAAGGATCCGACGCCGCTCTGCCCAGGGGAGCTCCAGATCCCGCTCCCTTCGGACGGCGGCCCGTTCCCTTGGCCGGCGGTCCCCGCGGCCGCGACTGGGGGCTGGTGGCGTAGGCGGGTGTGGTGGTCAGCGCAGCGTGGTGAGCAGGCCATGACGGTGCCTGGTGACTGCCATGCCTGGTCTGGGTGCCTCTCTTCGCCCAGATCTGGACCCCTCTGGGGCGGTGGCTCGCACGGCTGGTGCTCTCCATGGTTGCGGCTGGGGGGTCGGTGGTGGCTGCTGTCGGCGGGGTAGGCGTGTGGTGGTGTGGTGTTGTGGCCGGCGGTGAGGGGTTGGGCGCAGGTGGCAGCCGAGACAGAACCAACTCTGTCTGTGCACGTGCTCGAGATGAGCGGCTGTGTTTGCGGATGACTCTTGCTGGACCAAGCGGGGACGCTTGCCGTGGACTGGCAGGAGAGGGGAAGGTCTAGCGCTGCCGGACTCGGTGGCCGGCGTTTGCGGAGTCGGCCGGGCTGGGATGCTTCGGGCGAAAGCCTATTGCCGACCTCGTCGGCAACGATGATGACGACGTCTCCTGGCGCCGTGTCCCTTCGTGAAGGCATCATTGGGGAGCTACCGTTGTCGGCTATTTCTCTGTGTTTTGGGCGAAAGTCTCAGATCCTTCTCTGGATCGGACGATGACGACATCTTCAATGTTGTTTCCCCCTTGGGGGCGTCGTTTCAGGAACCAGGGATCCGCGGTTGGTTGTCTGATGTCTGGGCTGGAGTGTTGGTTCAAGTTGCTGGTTTGTAGGGCGGTGGCGGTGAGGTGCTCTGTGATGGCGACCAGTACCTTGGTCATCCTATGCTGATGGTTGACCTCTCTTTTTGGGGCTCGTGGCGGCGGTGAGGTCTCGGTTTTCGGCACCCTTCGATGGCTTTTGAGGTTTGGTGGCCTGCGGAGTGCTATGGTTCTCTCTATTTGTGATGGTGGCCGTGGTGTCGCTCAGAGGAGGTGTAGGGCTATCTCGGCGGAAAATTGCCCTTCGGGACGGTCTGTGGCTTTCTCTGCCGCGACGTTCCTAGGCAGCAGGATGCTCTTCGATGGTGGCTACGATCTCCTAGCTCTTCAAGGTGCAGAGATCGCATGTAGCAGGCAACTTCTTCTCTACGTCTTCTCGGTGGCGGATGTCCTTTCAACGGATCCAACAAAGCTAGTTCCCGCTCTTCTCGGTCCACTGATGGTGATGGATGCTAAGTTCTTGGTGTTGGCTGCTTGTCATAGCTCGCTTCTGGTTCTTTTTCTGTTGTTCCTTGTTCCATCTTGTATTCTGTTGTTCCTGGTTCCTTCTCCTATGTGTCGGGTGATATCTGTTGTAACTGTCGTGTTGTATCTCAGTCTTATCTATAATGAAAATAGTTCAGGCGGGCTTAGACCGTACTATGCCTTAGACCGTGAATGTACAAAAAAGAATGATGATGATGCACCGTCAAAAAAAAAAAGAATGTACAAGGAACGATAGCACTCTGCCTTAGACCGTGAAGAGTACAAAAGTATGAATAGTAGGGTTTTGCTGATGCATGATCAATGCTCCTTTGAACTGTCCTATGGTTTTCCAGCATCTGCGTTGGGCTCTTTTGCCATCTGCGGCAGCCAAGCCTCTACACTTGACATTTGTTCCAAGTGAACTACGGTTGCTGAAACCTTGACAAATCAGGCAGTGTTTTCAACATCCATCCGTTTACGTTCTCAGCGATTGTTTTTCCGTAGCGATCGTATGAGGAACTCAGAAATGTGTGCCTAGAATAGCATTTGAAGACATGCCAGTTTATGGTGCAATTTCGAAATGCCAAATTCTAAAGGTTGCAGATACTGCTTCAGAACAAGTAAGTACTACTCCCACTACAAGCACCGAACACAAAATAATTTTCTCATGCCGACATAATTTGTGCTTCAAAGAAGCAAATGCCAGCAATGCACAGTTTTTCTAACGCAATACTTCAAAATCCACATGCCCGAGAGCTCCAGCCAAACGAGCATAACATCATCATCACGCTGAACACCACGGCCACAGCCATACAGCCAAGGCACGGGGAACTTCAAACTTACGAGTTTTAGTACATGAGGACATTACGCATAACAGATTTTCATCGCCATCTCCAGATCAGCTACTTTCTAAAGCCCTAACGCATATTGTCTTGATATGCACAAGCAGTATATTATTCTCAAATCAGATTGTTTTACTGCGGTAGACTGTCCTTGGTGCACAGAACCTGGCCTTGTTGTGAGGATTGCTTCGCAGGGTTCAGTTCATGGCCTTGTAGCACCTGAACGCTGCGAACACGGTTGCAGCAGAAGCAACAACAGCAAGAGTGGTGTAGGTGTCGGACCTGTCCCAGGTCTCAAACCAGGTGGGCGTCCGGCAAATCTTCATGCGCCCCTTCTTGCTGGCAGCACCGTTTTCTTTGTCACTCTCTGTCGTAGAGCTCTTGTGGTTCTGCTCAGCTGGAATGTTCTTATCCTGTTTTGCTTCTGGCACATCACTTTGGCAGCAGGTTAACCCTCCTCCATTGCCCTGGCAGCATCCACCTGCAGGTGCAGGGTTGCAAGCAGCACCGTTGGTTCCATTTGCTTCAGGGGATTCTTTGGCGCTTGATTCTTCCTCAGTCAGGCCATTCGTCGCGTGCCTAAGCTCCAGAGCTTTCTTCTGCTGCTCTTCAGACAAACCCAACTGGCCCCTGCAAGGTAGGATAGCACGTGTAAGAACCTCACTTCAAACTTCAAAGAGGGGTATCGCTCTATGGAGCAAATATTGGGCAAAAGATCAATTAAACATGAACAAGACATATCAGGGCTTTATACAACATTTGCGAAACAAGATCACAATCTTTGTTATTTGTTCGATTGCAATGAGATTGATGACAGAAACGACATTTTCAAATTTCTGAAGTCACTCAAAATAAATAATCGAGGGCATCAAAAATACAACACAGTATCCTTGTGTGGCATCACACGAGCAGAATAGTTCATGGAAATGCGTGCTTCAACATAATTCATGAAAACTACACAGGGAGTAAAAACTACCTACAACATGCTGCCTAGATGCTTGCAGTCTGTAGTCTTTAACTTGGCTTACTTTACCATAATAATGCTCAAGAAAAAGAAACATCAGTGACACGTTTTCATCGCTGTATCTTCCCATAACTCAAGATTATGTTACTTGAAGTAACCAGTCATTTGGAAACAGATTAACCAGTGCTGTAGACACTGGCGGAGGAGCCCAATGGGCAAGGTGTGGCAGCCGCCACACCTTGATTCAGCACCAATTTTTTTATACGTAAGCATACACCTTTTCTTTGCGAGAATACCTAAGCATATACTACTTGTCGGTTTTTGATCACACTAGATCGATTCACCCAAGCAAAGCTAGATGGAAGCACACAAATTTTTTCGTACTAGAACACACACAATGCGGTTTTTATAATACTATCAGATTATAAATCAGGCGCAGAATCTATAATGTATAAGCATGTCATTGTCAGGGTCCAGATACAACAGCAACAGAGAAGGACGCAGAACTGAAAATGTTGATAGTACCCAACGACGCTATACAACATAGATACAATAAAAAATGATGGGTTAAATACTACAAATATCATCTTCGGTCACAATTAGCCCATGTAATAATTAGAAGGGGAAGTATACCTCCATAGATGGCCCACAATCTCTCCTTGTCCGATATGTTGACGCAGTAACACAGGCACATCATCAGGAGCAACATAACCATACCTAGAATTAGAAAGACAGTAATCAATAACTGGATTATGATGAGGTATAATCAAAACAGAGTACGCTACAGGAAGGTATTGAGATTATTGGTGCACAACAATGTAGATTTTATGATAGCTTCGGGTTCTTACCAATGACCAGTCACTTCTCCCTTGGCATCTGGACTGAATATGATGACATTTCCTGCATACTTGTGACCTCCAACGTGTGAGCATGCACTAACAGCCACCTGACCATCAAGACCTTGTCCTTCAATCTCTTCCTTGAACCTTGTAATCAGAGCAGGACCGCAAACACCACACCTTTTATCCCTGCTTCCATGGCAGCAGACAAAAACAAAGGAACCTTTTATAGCCTCAGGAGATCCAGGAAGCCATTCAGTATCTTTCACGAGTACTTCTTCCACAAAGTTGTCGACATCAAGGTGGGTCAGCTCTCTGCAAACAACACAACACATATTGAAGAAAACAATCAGTTGACTCATGTATTCCATTACCTAACAGTAGAAAGGGAAAGGCTACATGTTTATTTCTTTCCAGCCTTGCAGGTACCTGTATCGGATCATATCAGGAAAGATCAACACGTCTCCAAGAGATGACTCAGTGCCATCTCCTCCTTCACAAATTGTCAGTTTGGTCTGAGAAAAGTAAAATAGACCATTCATTAGCAATAAAAAACAAACACATGGGAAAGTCTTGTCAAGTAATCTAATTATTATTATTATAAGGTGTCGTGTGCTTCCGTAAGCACAAGTCACATTGCTGAACCATTGGATCACATTAGGATCAGACACATGCACATCTCAGAACTAATTAAAAAGGAAGGGAAACTGACATGCCTTAACAAAAATAATCAGACAACTTTCAAAAATAAAATAATAAGAAGAACACCAGCCAAAGTATACATACTGAACTTAAAAGTGAATATAAGAAGAAAAGTACATAAGGGGGTAAACTGGCGAAGTGTATATGAAGAAGAACATAAGGCTACTAGCTTAGAAAGATTAATAATATTGAACAATAACACTCCAGATTCCCAGAAGTTGTACAGTTGCGAAACAGTGACATACTATCAGAAGAACATACACTTACTAGTTAGTTTGACATGCTTTTCATTAACTTTGTAACTATGTACCAATATCTTTATATGGTGTAACTGCAATTTTTTAGTGTTGTCCTACCATCCAATACCAAGGAGCAAAGACCACATAAAGGAATAAAGAAGCGGAACTTCTGCATTCAAATGCACCATACAAATCATGCACGTACACCTATACAAAAAGAAAAGGAATCGGGCAGTACTTTTCTGATTCTAGTAATATCAACTCCATATATCACATGATCAATGTTCCATAACATATACTCCCTCTGTCCCACAATATAAGACGTTTTTGTAGTTTCAAATTGAAGTGCAAAAACGTCTTATATTATGGGACAGAGGTAGTACTTTACAGATCATGTGATCAATGTTTCATAACTTCAGCTCCATGTATTGCGCTATGTGGATAATATAAAGACAAAAAAAAGAGCAAGCTCTTTGTCCTCTGCACATACATATATGATTACAAAAGTGCATGATGATGAACTCTAGCCAATACTGATGGCAAGCAAGTAACATAGCAAAGGATGCAATCAAATAATGAAATAACATCTAAACAGGAACAAACTGAGCCTAAATTTGAACCAAAATAATTCCCTATTTTTATATGCCTACAAAGATAGGATAACAGGATATACAGACATCAGCCAAGCCACCAAAAAAGTACAGCGTGTGGATTTAAAACAAGCCATATAATCAGAGCCAGATGGGCCAGAAAACCATATGAAACTGCTACAATGAGTCAAGGAACCATACAATTGGATACACAAATTCGTGAACAAAATCCACATAGCGCAATAAGTAAATTGAGAACCCGCCGATTTTATTAACACTGGAAATGGAACCAGATACACGAATTCGTGAACAAAATCCATTATATGCAGTGAGAATCCAACAAAATGACGTTGCGAGTCAAATAATTGGATAGAGTGATCCAATCACCCAAAGCATACCAAACACGTCAACAAAAACACCGAATCACCACCGAAATTCGACTCGCATGGCCCATGTGTACACGCTAGAGTGTGTGGATTCCGAGATAAGTTCAAACCCGAAGAGCACAGTAGTTGAAATTGAAACAGCAACAAGATGATAAGTACAGAGACCCCAATCTACAAACATAACTGACACGAAATAGTAAGCATACCAACACAACTAATCACCATAATTAAGCGAGTTCTACTGGCTAATTCAGAAACAATAAACTGAAACAAGAGCACTCGGAAACTAAATACACTAATCGCAATCGGATCGACTGATTAGCTTTAAGGGTCGCGATCTCCTGCAGCTTCAGGAACCCAGCACCACCATACGCAGTGCTAGCCTAATACTAGTACTAGTAGCAGCTAAATCCGACGCTCGGAGCGACCAGCAAGCAGTTCCCACTCCCAACAACCAAAATAAAATAACACTACCAGAGCAGAAGCATACCAATACCACGTCACAACTCAAAATCAGCCAATTACGAGCAAACCGAGAGGGAGAGGGAGAAGAAATGCTCACGCTCTTCTTCAGATTGGGCTTGCGGGCCTTGATGGCGGCGGCGAGGTGCCGGGGGAGGTGGTCGGACTCGGAGGCCTCGACGTGGGACGGCCACTCCTCAGGGCCCTTGTAGCAGAGGAACACGTGGCGCTCGTGGAAGCCGACCGTCCCGGCGAGCTTCTCCTTACCGAGCTCCGCCCGCTGGAACCCGAACTCCTTGTCCAGGTCGGGGGCGGCGGCGGCGGGGAGGGTCGCGTCCGGCGCGAGGAGGGCGTCGCCGGCGGAGGCCGCCGTGGGGGAGGAGGGGGAGGGGTCGGCCATGAGGAGGGGGAGGAGGCTGTGCTGCAGCAGTCGCCGACGGCTTGGCGAAGGGAGGACCGGCGGAAATGGGATTTGCTTGGAGAGTTTGGGGAAAATGGAAAGCATCTCGGGTTTTATGGTTGGAGTTGTTCTTGCGGGAGGGGAAAAGGAGGCCCCACTGAGAGCGTGTGTGGGTCCGGCTCGCCAGTGAGGTTTGGGTTTCGTTGCTTAGCGATCGTGGGGCCCACGCTAGTGATAGCGGTCAGCTAAACAGCTGGAGTTTCCGTCTTCTCCTTCCTTTACCGTGGCCCTGGGTATGGAACTCTGCAAGTCATGTTTTGCCATTAGTGTCTGTGAGCGGAGCACATCTGTCAGGGAGCGTGGTTAGTTTTCTTTCGAGGATGACAGTTTCATTTAGTTTTTCTATAAATTTCAAAAAAAAACAATATATAGTTTTTCTACAAATGCACTGTAGAACTTTTCAACGGTACTAGATAATTGCTCGTGCGTTACGACGGGTATATATACTCTAGTATGTTAGCTCATATTTTACCTTTTTATATTAATAATTTAATTATGTTTATCAAATTCTACTCCTAATTTACCTACCTAAATATATGGAGTATTTTAGAATTTTATTTCTTAATCACTTATTAGCTTACCACAAAATATATAAATTTATTTGCTAAGTCAATAAAAGGTGAGACAATAAGTCGGCTTTCAAGAAATGGTGCCAGAAAAGTGATGGAAGGTTAGACCCACCTGGTAGGAAAAGGAACACTATCTTTTTTAAGTATAGATATAGAGAAGATAGAGATAGAGATTAAGTATAGACAAAAGATAAGAATAGAGATATAGAGATAGAGATATAAAGATAGAGATAGAGATAGGTAATTCATTTATAAGCCCAGGCTCATCTGCTACTGGTGAGTAGTAGATTCAAAAAAACTGAAATTTTCAGGTATCGAAGATGCTCATGTGCGTCAGGTGCGTGTAAAATTTCGTGGTGTTTGGAGATCTGAGGAGCTTGTGCTAAAAAAATCATCTTCAACTAGTGTTGTTTTCAAAAGTTTTTGAGAGACACAAAGTTTTCTTTTTTGCGACGACCTCCTCGGTTGTTCAAACATCACCAAATTTCAACAATATAACTATCACACAAAGCATTATTTTCATGATCCATAAGCATAAAAAGTCTGTTACTCTTCACATATGCAAAATTATTCTCATCAATAGTAGTGGGGGCAAATTCAATGAAATAACTAGCATGTGACACTTGATTTACATAAAACCAATTGAACATTAAAATTATGATGAAAAGTTTTATGGTTATCATTACTCTTTATAGCATACATGTCATCATAATAATCATCATAGATAGTAACTTTGTTGTCATAATCAATTGAAGCAATTTCCAGAGTAGTGGATTCAACATTAGAAAGTCATGACCTCTCCAAATCCACCTTTATCACTGTAAAAAAAATCAACATCCTCCAAAATAGTGGGATCATTACTAACTAGAGTTGACACTCTTCTGAACCTACTTTTATCATTGTTGTAATCATCATAAAAAGGAGGCATGATATCATCATAATAAATTTGATCATCAAAAATAGGGGACTAAAAAGATCATTTTCATCAAACATAGCATCCCCAAGTTTATGGCTTTGTATATCATTAGCATCATGGATATTCATAAAGTATATACTAACAACATTGCAATCATGTTTATCATTCAAGGAACTCACACCAAACATTACGTTAAATTCTTCTTTTAAAACTTCATAGCAATTGTCAGAATCCATGTTTTCAAGAGAAACTTTATAAAGATAAACAATTTAACACAACTTCACTTCCATTTTTTGTAGTTTTTTCTTTTATAAACCAAATTAGTGAATAAACAATATTCAATTGCAAGATATGAAGAAAATACCTTCAATCACTCACCTCCCTGACAATGGCGCCAGAAATAGCTTGATGTCTAACTACGCAAATTTATTCTTGTAGACTTTGTTGGGTTTCAAGAGCAGAGTTTTGTAGGACATTAGCAAATTTCCCTCAAGTGGATGACCTAAGGTTTATCAATCCACGAGAGGTGTGGGATTAGCTGGTCCTCTGTGAAACAATACTATAGCCAAATACAGGTAATCTCTTGTGTCCTGAACACACCCAATACAATTGTCAGTTGTATAGGTGCACTAGTCGGCGAAGAGGTGATGATAAATGTGTAATATGGATGGTAGAAATAGATTTTTGTAATTTGAACAAATAAAAAAGCAAGGTAGCAAGTAAAAAAAGTAGGCAAAACGACGTCTCGATGCTTGCAAAACAAGGCCTAGGATTCATACTTTCACTAGTGCAATCTCTCAACACCGTTAATGTTGGGTTCTATGGTAGGTGCATCGGCTGCAATATAAAAAATTTCTACGTGCATATCAACCAGGAACATGCTATTGGAGATGGATCATGGATCGTTACCACTAGACGCATAGTGTCGTGCAGCGGAAGTAGAGTTGGGGCAGCGTGTCTCGGGAGTCGTCTCCTCCTTGTCGATCTCCCACGTAACCGATCGGATCCCACGAACAGGTTCACCTAAGCGTCAGGTGCGTGTAAAATTACGTGGTGTTTGGAGATCTAACGGTATCCGTGCGTGCAGGAGGAACGTCGTGCGGTGGACTACTAGGTCCGATCACACAACCCGCGGCTAGTGGATGTGGCTAGTTGCAACACATGCAAAGCCCTAGTGACGGCGCCGAAGCGATCAGCTGAATGAGTGTGCCACACCTCCACTATATATAGGCATCCGTCGCAGGCTCAACACTTGGGCCTCACACAAATCCTAAATCCCAAATTTTGTTTGGCCCGGATCATAGTCCAAGTAGGATCACATCTGACTCATGGAGTCAGATCTAGCCTAATTGGTTCCTTCCCTTAAGCGTGCGACCCTTTAGGTTCAAGTCGGCTTGGTCACAGGTTAGATCACCTCCGACCTGCTCGGCTGGTAGCGGCTGATATGTCTCCAACGTATCTATAATTTTTGATTGTTCCATGCTATTATATTATCATTCTTGGATGTTTTATAATCATTTTTTGGGACTAACCTATTGACATAGTGCCAAGTGCCAGTTGTTGTTTTTTGCTTGTTTTTTACATCACAGAAAATCAATATCAAACGGAGTCCAAATGCAGCGAAACTTTTTATGGATTTTTTATGGACCAAAAGACACCCAATGGGCCGGAGAAGCACCTGGGGGGTGCCCCGAGGGGGGCACAACCCTCCAGGGCGCGCCTGGGTGGGTTGTGCCCACCTCGGTGGCCTCCCGCACTGCCTCTTTGCTGTATAAATACCCCCAATATTCCGAAACCCTAGGGGAGTCGACGAAAATCAATTTCAGCCGCCGCAAGTTCCAGAAACACCAGATCCAATCTAAACACCATCACGGAGGGGTCCATCATCCTCATTGGTGTCTCTCCGATGATGCGTGAGTAGTCTTTTGTAGACCTTCGGGTCTGTAGTTAGTAGCTAGATGGCTTCCTCTCTCTCTCTCTCTCTCTCTCTCTCTCTTGATTCTCAATACAATGGTCTCTTAGAGATTTATTTGACGTTACTCTTTTTGCGGTGTGTTTGTTGGGATCCGGTGAACTTTGAGTTTATGATCAGATCTATGTTTTTATCCATGAAAGTTATTTGAGTCTTTTGATCTCTTATATGCATGATTACTTATAGCCTCGTATTTCTTCTCTGATATTTGGGTTTTGTTTGGCCAACTTGATCTATTTATCTTGCAATGGGAAGAGGTGCTTTGTGATGGGTTCGATCTTACGGTGCTTGATCCCAGTGACAGTAGGGGAACCGACATGTATGTATCGTTACTATTAAGGGTAACAAGATGGGGTATATTTCTACATAAATAGATCTTGTCTACATCATGTCATCATTCTTATTGAATTACTCCATTTCTCCATGAACTTAATACACTAGATGCATGCTGGATAGCGGTCGATGTGTGGAGTAATAGTAGTAGATGCAGGCAGGAGTCGGTCTACTAATGATCATTGCTTGGATATCGTCATGTTTATTTGAAGTTCTATCAATTGCCCAACAGTAATTTCTTTACCCACTATTGCTACTTTTCTCGAGAGAAGCCACTAGTGAAACCTACGGCCCTCGGGTCTCTTCTTTATTATGTTTGCTTTCGCGATCTATTTTTATTTGCTTTTATTTCCAGATCTATTAATTCACAACCCAAATATACCTTGCTGCAATTTTTATTTATTTATTTTATCTCGCATTCCCGCGCGGTCTATTTATCCAATCTACTACAATTTTACCTATCTTTTTACCCGTGAGGGATTGACAACCCCTCTCTTACGTCGGGTTGCAAGTATTTGTTCTTTGTGTGCAGGAGATGTTTATGTGGTGTTGCGTGGTTCTCCTACTGGTTCGATAACCTTGGTCGCATCACTGAGGGAAATATCTACCGTAGATGTGCTGCATCATCCCTTCCTCTTTGGGGAAATGCCGACGTAGTTCAAGCCGCATCAGCGGCCTCTAGCAGGGCGTGCCAACCACCAAGTAGACAATGAAGCCGATTGGCGAACCTGTACAACATGTCAGACTTCTATTCCCTTTGCCACACGATTTATGTTGTCGGGCTCAAGGCGAGTTTGTCATCCTTGTGCTAGCCTGACCTCTTTCTCGTTCTAGTGATGCTGACCGCAAACCAGATTATTTCATAATCCTTGTCGCATGGCCATGCTTATCTTGGTCGGATCACACGAGGGGCCCATGGTATATATCTAATGATTGGAGGGGCAAAGCCCATCTTGCTCGACCATGTCTCGCGGCATGGGTCTGGACAAGCCCGAAACCTACCTTTCTAACTACCCAGTTACGAAGTAGCATTTGGTCAGCCCAAAGCAGGTATGTAACCATCGCGAGTACATGCGACAACTCAGGTCTTAGAACATAGAACGTATGTTGTTCTAGAGACTCACAAATGACATATCGTTGCGTCTCATAGTTGAGTCTGTTCGACTCAGACCTTATCTGGACTCGAATTTGGCTATGTCAAATCCGACCAGATCCTTCTGAGTCCATATTATCTGGCTAGCATCTGATGCTCCATGGCTAGTGAGACCGAGCCATCCACCTTGTCATATGCTAGTCTAGTCGGTTGCACGTCCACATAACCCTTTCGACTAGGGACCTTTTAGGGCAATCATCATAAAAAACGTAGTCCCACAAATAAGTCACGTACTTGCTGATACGCATCATTGATAATGTCCAAGGACTATCTTTATTCATAAACACATAGGAAATATCATCATACATGATTGCCTCTAGAGCATATCTCAAACAGATAACATAATTGGATCACGTGATAACCCCTCAAAGTGTAGCAAAGAATCACTCCAAAGTATCTATTCTATTGGAGAAAGTAGGATGAAATCGTGTAGGTAGCAAAACCACCTTAAAGTAGTCTTTCCAACCAATCTATTGAACCACCCCCAAAGTGTCACAAATAGTTCTAGAAATCATACTACGACAACACCATATGATACATATTGTTTAAATCTAATATATGCCACCTAGATTGCTGCAATGTCACCACGGGTATCGGCAAGTTAGACATGCATCAAGTGATCTCAATGTTGGAAATATGCCCTAGAGGCAATAATATTGTATTATTATATTTCCATGTTTATAATTAAGAATTTATATTCTATGCTATAACTGCTTGATCCTGAAATGTGCGATTCAGTGGAAAACTCATATGCACGCGTGGAATGATAAAATGATAAAACATGATTCATAGTCTCGCCTCTAAGACTAGCTCAAGTGTTGTTAGTGATCATGTTTTTGGAATCTTAGGATATCGTTAAGTGTAACGGTAGTCCTAAAATAACTTTGAGAATATGACACTGAAAGAATGATCATATTGATTGACCCAAACTTATTTGTTATACTTTGAGATGCCAACGTCACAACTCAATTGTTATAACACAGAGAGTTAACATATGCTTTAGTTCCTTAGACCATGATGCTATGAGATTATGCAACTCCCGGATACCGGAGGAATACCATGTGTGCTATCATTATAACCCATCTGTTAGACTTATACATATTCCTTTGACTATGAGATTATGCAACTCCCGGATACCGGAGTACCTTGTGTGCTATCAAACGTCACAACATAACTGGGTGATAATAAAGATGCTCTACAAGTATCTCCGGAGGTGTTTGTTGGGTTGGCATAGATCGAGATTAGGATTTGTCACTCTGAGTATCGAAGAGGTATCTCTGGGCCCTCTCAGTAATGCACATCATAATAAGCCTTACAAGCAATGTGAATAATGATTTAGTTGCTGGATGATGCATTACATAACGAGTAAATAGACTTGCGGTAACGAGATTGAACTAGGTATGGAGATACCAACGATCAAATCTCGGGCAAGTAACATACCGATGACAAAGGGAATAACGTATATTGTCATAACGGTTTGACCGATAAAGATCTTCGTAGAATATGTGAGAACCAATATGAGCATCCAGGTTCCACTATTGGTTATTGACTAGAGAGCTGTTTCGGTCATGTTTACATAGTTCTCGAACCCGTATGGTCCGCACGCTTAACGTTCGATGATGATTTGTATTATATGAGTTATGTGATTTGGTGACTGAATGTTGTTCGGAGTCCCGGATGAGATCACGGACATGACGAGGAGTCTCGAAATGGTAGAGAGGTAAAGATTCATATATAGGACGATAGTATTTGGATACCGGAAGTGTTCCGGGGGTACCGGGTACATATCGGGTCACCGGAAAGGGTTTTGGGCACCCCCCGGCAAAGATATGGGCCTTATTGGGCCAAGGGCGGGACAGACCAGCCCCTAGTGGGCTGGTGCGCCCCCATATGAGCCGGCCTATGTGGAGAAAGGAAAATGGGAGGAGGAAATGAAACAGAGGGACCCTTCCTTTCCCCTCTCTCCTCTTTCCTTTCCCCCTCTGGAGAAAAGGAAAGGGGGAGGCCGAATTGGAGGAGGCCCCCAAGTAGGATTCCTCCTACTTGGGGTGCCCCATGGCTGTCCCCCTCCCCATCCCACCTATATATATGTGGGGAGGGGGCTCCTAGAACACACAACAAACATTGTTAGCTGTGTGTGACGCCCCCCTCCACAGTTTATGCCTCCGGTCATATTCACGTAGTGCTTAGGAGAAGCCATGTGCGGATCACTTCACCATCACCGTCACCACGCCGTCGTGCTGACGGAACTCTCTCTCGACACTTTGCTAGATCAAGAGTTTGAGGGACGTCATCGAGCTGAACGTGTGCATAATTCAGAGGTGTCGTACGTTCGGTACTTCATCGGTCGAAACGAGAAGAAGTTCGACTACATCAACCGCGTTGTCAAACGCTTCCGCTTTCGGTCTACGAGGGTACGTGGACACACTCTCCCCCTCTCGTTGCTATGCATCTCTGATGTCACTTGAAGCTACGTAGGTATTTCCCCAAAGAGGAAGGGATGATGCAGCACTGCGGCGGTAGGTATTTCCCTCAGATATGAAACCAAGGTTATCGAACCAGTAGGAGAACCAAGCAACACAACGTAAATAGCACATGCACACAAATAACAACTACTCGCAACCCGAACTGTAAAAGGGGTTGTCAATCCCTTTCGGGTAACAGTGCCAGAAATTGGCAAACGGACGTGGGAGAGTTGCAAATATTGATAGATCGAACGCCAAATAAAATAAAGTGCAGCAAGGTATTTTTTTTGTATTTTTGGTTTAATAGATCTGAAGATAAATGCAAAGGAAAATTAGATCGCAAAGGCAAATAATATGAGAAAGAGACCCGGGGGCCGTAGGTTTCACTAGTGGCTTCTCTCGAGAAAAATAGCAAACGGTGGATGAACAAATTACTGTTGGGAAATTGATAGAACTTCAAGTAATCATGACGATATCCAGGCAATGATCATTATATAGGCATCACGTCCAAGATTAGTAGACCGACTCCTGCCTGCATCTACTACTATTACTCCACACATCGACCACTATCCAGTATGCATCTAGTGTATTAAGTTCATGGAGAAACGGAGTAATGCAATAAGAACGATGACATGATGTAGAAAAGATCTATCTATGTAGAGATAGACCCCATCGTTTTATTCTTAGTAGCAACGATACATACATGTCGGTTCCCCTTCTGTCACTGGGATCAAGCACCATAAGATCGAACGCACTACAAAGCACCTCTTCCCATTGCAAGATAAATAGATCAAGCTGGCCAAACAAAACCCAGATATTGGAGAAGAAATACGAGGCTATAAGAGATCATGCATATAAGAGATCAAAGAAACTCAAATAACTTTCATGGATAAAAAGATAGATCTGATCATAAACTCAAAGTTCATCGGATCCCAACAAACACACCGCAAAAAGAGTTACATCATATGGATCTCCAAGAGACCATTGTATTGAGAATCAAACGAGAGAGAGGAAGCCATCTAGCTACTAACTATGGACCCGAAGGTCTACAAAGAAGTACTCATGCATCATCCGAGAGGCACCAATGGAGGTGGTGAACCCCATTCGAGATGGTGTCTAGATTGGATCTGGTGGTTCTGGACTCTATGGCGGCTAGATCAATATTTCGTCAACTCCCCTAGGGTTTTGGGAATATTGGGGTATTTATAGAGGAAAGAGGATGTCTGGGGGCACCCGAGGTGGGCTCAACCCACCAGGGCGCGCCTGGGCCTCCTGGCGCGCCCTAGTGGGTTGTGCTCTCCTCGGAGCACCCCCCCAAGCGCAGCCATGGCCCATTAGGTGTCTTCTGGTCCATAAAAAATCTCCGTAAAGTTTCGTGGCATTTGGACTCCGTTTGGTATTGATTTTCTGTGATGTAAAAAACATGCAAAAAACAGCAACTGGCACTTGACACTATGTCAATAGGTTAGTACCAAAAATGATATAAAATGATTATAAAACATCCAAGATTGATAATATAACAACATGGAACAATAAAAAATTATAGATACTTTGGAGATGTATCAATCTCCTAGATAGATCTTGCGTGAGCGTAGGAAATTTTTGTAACTGCATGCTACGTTTCCCAGTAGTGGCATCCGAGCCAAGTCTATGCGTAGATGATATGCACGAGTAGAACACAAAGAGTTGTGGGTGATCATAGCCATACTTCTTACCACCAACGTCTTATTTTGATTCGGTGGTATTGTTGGATGAAGCGGCCCGGACCAACCTTACATGACCATGTTCATGAGACCGGTTCCACCGACAGACATGCAACTTGTTTTGCATAAAGGTGGCTGGTGAATGTATGTTTCTCCAACTTTAGTTAAATAGAATTTGACTACGACCGGTCCTTGTTGAAGGTTAAAACAATAAACTTGATGAAACATCGTTGTGGTTTTGATGCGTAGGTAAGAACAATTCTTACTAGAAGCCCGTAGCGTTGTGGCACCCCGGCTCAGTGCAACCGGTTTACCATGCATTGCCAACCCATAGGCCATGTCTTCTGGCAACACACAACATCTTGGTACAGAAAACAACCGCTTTATTGATGCTAGCGGGTCATAGTTCATATTACAATAGGTGGCGAGGCCAAGCGGCACACACGGTGCGGCTGAACAATATGTACATTATTTAGTGAACATAAATGGGGCCTCGGTCATAACAACTACGCGGTAGCGGAACGACGTCGTAGCGGAACTCCATAGCACAGGGACACCGATGTGGACACGATCTAGACTCGGACATCACTCCTTTCCAATGAGACTTTCCTGAAAGCTGGCATGACACGCCAGGTCATTCATTGAATGTACTTGCAAGCTCACAACAAACATAAACATAATGACAAGCAATATCATGATATTTAACCTATTGCTTTACTAATGCAACATCATATCATACATGCAGTGATCATGATCTTGTGATATAAGTCCCTCGGACTTGCTTACCAAACGGTGATCGCTCTCGGATCACAAACGGACCAACCTCGTGGTCTTTGATCGGGTTACCTCGTAACCAAACAGTGATCTTACTGAGATCACAAACGGACCAACAACTTGGTCTCCATCAACACCATGTTTTCCCAAACATCATCTTCTCAACGGTGCAAAGTTCATATCTTAGTGTGCAAAATTAATTAAACATTGACCCATGGTGTGACCTACTTTCGAGCGTGTTCGTAACCGTGGACTCGGCTATCGATAAATTTAATACACTCTGCAGAGGTAGCGCACTATACCCACACCACGGAACCCGTGGCCTCGCACTCCCATTCGGGTGGACCAACGGCGTTCCGACGAAACCCCTCCGTTGCCATGACACTCTCCCGGACACTCCGACTCACTCCCCACTGGGCTAGTCCTGGGTGGCCCCGTGTCTACCAAAGACACCAATAGCCACCATCGTGGCAAAACATAAACGGTCCCAAACGGGGACAAGGTACCATAACAACAACAACGGGCATACAAGGTTATGTCTGCTTACCGGGCCAGGGTATCGCACGCCCATAACCTTCCCTTGTTGGAGGCACCGGCCAGAGGCATGACAACAGACCGAATAAAGGCCTTCCCATAAAGGCAAATGTGGTTGCACTGGGAAAACTCGATTCAGTGGCACCATGACCCGATCAACTATATGTTCAAGTTGAGTTATTATCAGGTTCAACTTAAGGTGGAAATAACCGGTGTCATGATATGCCATGAAAATGCATCACAAACATATGCAACATATATCAACGGAAATAACTAGGTCAACCATATCCACAGTAAGCATAGACATCAACAGCTCATAACACCCCTCTGGTTATGATTTATCATCACTTTAGACAGAATCTTTACTTAGCAAATTTATCATTTATCTCATTTAAGAAAATAACCCAAAAATAATTATTTATATCCATAACCATATTACTTCTTCCTAACAAATATTACTTCTAGTTACTTAACCAACCAAATTAGCTTCAAACTTATGTAAACTAAGCATATCAACTCAAACAAGCAACCAACACAATATAAATATTATTCTAGTGATTTAAATGCATGGATTAAACCATTAATTCAAGTTAAAAAATCACAAATATTGTAATGGCACCATGAAAATGTTGTTGTGGCTTGCCTTAGTGCAGATGAGGTTCACAATCCTCCTAGTGATCCTCAAGCTTCACTTTCTGAAAAAAATTATAAGCACAAAAAGAAAACATCAAGAACCCTTCTGAAATTCACCAGGAAATCTAGACAGTAGAGAAAAATCTCATTTTTGGTGATCTTCTATATTTCTTCATAAAGAACACAATGCGAAAAGAATCAATTCATTTGGACTTATGGTTAAAAAGTTTTGGCTGTTTGAAGCTCTCTGGATAATATTGAATTTTGAATTTAAATAAACAGAACTAGGGGGTGACATCGAAGGCGTAAACCTCACGGGCGCCACCACTCATATCGCTTTAGCGCGTATAGAGTGGCTGACTAGTGGGCCCCGCTAGTCAGGTGAGAGGGAGGGGGAGAGGGAAACAGAGGGCGACGAGGCTCCACCGGAGCACACACCTACGAGGAGGGCTCCTTGGCCAGAACTGGAGGGGGGATCGAAAGAGGAGACGGAGGCGCACCTGCCCGTACTCGTAGGTTAGCTAGGAGTGGTCGGACGGCGTCGAAAACGGCCTCTCCAGCGGCGACAGAAAGCAGAAGTCGTCGGAGTTGGAGACGACGGCGACTAGAGGCAGTGCCAGGGGCTCCAACCGGGCGGAACGGCACCACCGAGGCACGGCGGAGGCCTTGGCAGGGTGGCCCGAGCCTGGGAGGGGCTGGAGCTGCGGAGACGACCTGAGGGGATCGCCGGCGAGCTCGATCTCGGGGACGGCGGCCCGTGGCCTGCCCGGCCAGGCTACGTCTTTCTACGAGTTTGTGGAGTGTGTGTGAGGAGTGGATGATGCTCGAGGAGGCTAGGGAGAGCTCTATTTATAGCCGAGCGATGAGAGGGGCTCGGGCTCCGCCGGAGGACACCTGGACACGGCGCCCGGAGATGAACGGCGTCAGTGAGCGAGGGGGAAGGCGACGCAGCTCACGCGGGCACTGTGGGCGAGCAGAGACGAGCACATGAGCGAGGGGGTGGCGACGAACACAGTGTGCAGCGCACTGTTGGGTTGGCCGGACTGCGCCCGTGCTCGCTAAGGCGAGCTCCGGCACCGGCGAGCGCCAGGAGAGAGTTATGAGGGTCGGGACGATGATCGGGGTGAAGTTTGGCAAGGTTTGGCAGGCGGGGAAGCGATCACGCAAGCAACAGAGGCGCAGGCGCGACGCAGAGCGCGTCAGCCGTATGCCAGCACGCGTGGACGAACGCGGTCATCGCGTGAACTCTGACCTCAGGCCGAGCTAAGCCTAAACTTGATGTCTAGCGTGTAGTCCATGGTAGATTGAGAGGTTACCACACTTTGGTTTGAGCTCAGGCGCAGTAACATGGATTTCAACTTCCTGGTAAGTTTCTAGACAGTAACTTTGAGAGCTTACTGTGGTCAAAATACTGAGAGTTGGGAGCTGGGCTTTGGAGTTTAGCAATCATCTACTAAGGTGATGATACACAAGAAAATTCAGCCACAAATGAGCAAGTAAAATGGCGGTTGTTTTAGAAACTACCATTTCTATCCAGAACAGAAAATATTTTATGTAGCAAAAATATTCCAAAAAGTGATGAAATATTTTTGCTCAGGAAGATGCCCTAGGGTTCAAAGAATATTTGGGAATTTTCTCAGATTTTTGTGGGCAAGAAAAATTGGGGTTGCTTTGGAACACAAGGGGCTAGTTAGGGTTTTAGAGAGAAAATGAATATTTTTCATTAGAAATATATTATTTTGAGATGGATCAGAGAAGAAATGATGGCTTAGGGAGAGAAATAAGTCACTTGGGTGAAAGTCAAGGGGGTACCCATGTGTTTAAGTCCATCTGAAGTGATTCAAAAATTTCAAATTCAAATCCAAACCAACTGAAAATCAGGCAAAGAGAAGAGGGCAAAAACCAGGTTGTCACAAACCTCCCCCACTTAGGATGAATCTCGTCCTCGAGATTCGGTTGATTGGGAAAACCATTCTGGATAATGTGTCTTTAGAAATTATTCTCGTTCCCAAGTCAATTCTGCCTCTGTGTGATGCTCCCACTGAACTTTGTAAAACCTCCTTGCTACTACAAGTGACCCTTTCCATCTGATCCAAAATTCTGACCGGTCTCTCTTCATATGTTAAATCCTTTGCCAACTCTATTCCTGTCATAGCAGTCTTTTTCTCAGGCGGCGATATGCATCGCCTCAACTGTGAAACATGAAACACATTGTGCACTTCCGACAATTCCGGGGTTGTTCCAACTGATATGCAACAGTACCCACTCTGGACATAACTGGGAATGGACCAATAAATATGGGTGCCAACTTTCCACGAGTCTGGAATCTCTTGACTCCTTTCATAGGAGTGACTTGGAGGTATACGTGTTCTCCAGGTTCAAAACTGATCTGTCGGTGCTTTGCATCATAATAACTCTTCTATCGAGATTTGGCCAATTGCAATCTGTCTTGGATTTTGTTGACTTGCTTCTCAGCTTCTATCATGAGATCTGTTTCGAAAATACGGCTATCTCCAGTTTGAGACCAATTTAAAGGAGGGCGGCACTTACGGCCATACAAAGCTTCATACGGTGACATCTTTAGACTGGTCTAGAAGCTGTTGTTGTATGAGAACTCGGCATACGGCTGGCAGTCTTCCCATTTAGGCCGTTGGGCTAGAGCGCAGGCTCGTAGCATATCTTCGAGTATTTGGTTTACCCACTTAGTCTGTCCATCAGTCTGAGGATGATAAGCGGTACTATATTTTAGCGCTGTCCCCAAAGCTTGGTGGAGACGTGACCAGAAAGCAGAGGTAAAAAGTGACCCCCGGTCAGAAGTGATTGTTCGAGGCACTCCATGCAGACTGACTATTCTGGACACATACAGTTGTGCGATTTGATCGGCTCGATATGTGGTTCTGATAGGGATCAAGTGAGCAACCTTGGTTAAGGTGTCCACTATGACCCAAACTGCATCGTTGCCTCGCTGAGTTTTAGGTAGCCCTGTGACAAAATCCATGCAGACATCATCCCATTTTCATTGTGAAACTTGCAATGGTTGGAGAAGTCCGGCTGGCTTCTGATGTTCTGCCTTCACCTTATTGCATATGTCGCAACAGACCACAAAATAGGCAATGTCTTTCTTCATTCCATCCCACCAGAATATTTGCTGAAGGTCTTCATACATTTTAGTACCTCCAGGATGAATAGAATACGAAGATTTGTGTGCTTCCGACAGGATTTTCTTCCTTAAATCCGCCTGACTGGGTACACAAATCCTTCCACGAAATCGGAGGGTGCCATGTTGATCCTTAGAAAAGTCTGAAGTTTGTCCTGCTAACATACTCTTGGCACGTTTCTGCAGGATGGTGTCACCTGGCTGGGCCTTGCGGATCTCTTCCTCGAGTGTAGGTACAACTTCCATAATATTAGCAAGACCAGCATCAACTATGACCAGGTTGAGCTGAGCAGTCTCCTCTTGAAGTTCAGGAGGCAAGGATTCCATTATGGTATTCAGGCTGACAGGCTTTCGGCTGAGTGCATCGGCAACCATGTTGGCCTTACCCGGGTGGTAATTTATTCCAAGATCATAGTCCTTGACTAACTCAAGCCATCTTCGTTGATGGAGATTTAAATCTGGCTGAGTAAATATATACTTGAGACTTTTGTGGTCGGTAAAAATTTGGCACCTCTTCCCAATGAGGTAGTGTCTCCAAATTTTTAGAGCATGAACCACCGCGGCCAATTCCAGATCATGAGTAGGATAATTTCCCTCGTGGGGTCGTAGCTGTCGCGATGCATATGCCTTGTCGTCTTGCATAAGTACGCAACCAAGACCCTGTCTGGAGGCGTCGCAGTACACATCAACGCTGCGGTAGATGTCTGGAAGAGTCAACACAGGTGATGTCTGATGTCTACTACACAACCTTCTTCTTGTAGACGTTGTTGGGCCTCCAAGTGCAGAGGTTTGTAGGACAGTAGCAAATTTCCCTCAAGTGGATGACCTAAGGTTTATTAATCCGTAGGAGGCGTAGGATGAAGATGGTCTCTCTCAATTAACCCTGCAACCAAATAACAAAGAGTCTCTTGTGTCCCCAACACACCCAATACAATGGTAAATTGTATAGGTGCACTAGTTCGGTGAAGAGATGGTGATACAAGTGGTATATGGATGGTAGATAAAGGTTTTTGTAATCTGAAAATATAAAAACAGCAAGGTAACTAATGATAAAAGTGAGCGTAAACGGTATTGCAATGCTAGGAAACAAGGCCTAGGGTTCATACTTTCACTAGTGCAAGTCCTCTCAACAATAATAACATAATTGGATCACATAACTATCCCTCAACATGCAACAAAGAGTCACTCTAAAGTCACTAATAGCGGAGAACAAACGAAGAGACTATGGTAGGGTACGAAACCACCTCAAAGTTATTCTTTCCAATCAATCTGTTGGGCAATTCCTATAAGTGTCACAAACAGCCCTAGAGTTCGTACTAGAATAACACCTTAAGACACAAATCAATCAAAACCCTAATGTCACCTAGATACTCCAATGTCACCTCAAGTATCCGTGGGTATGATTGCACCGGGATGATGAAGATGGCCACCGGAGAGGGATTGCCCCCTCCGACAGGATGCCGGAACGGGTCTAGATTGGTTTTCGGTGGCTACGGAGGCTTCTGGCGGCGGAACTCCCGATCTATTGTGCTCCCCGATAGTTTTAGGGTATATGGATATATATAGGCGGAAGAAATACATCAGCGGAGCCACGAGGGGCCCACAAGGGTGGAGGGCGCGCACAGGGGGGTGGGTGCGCCCCCCTGCCTCGTGCTCTCCTGTTGATCCCCTGACGTGCACTCCAAGTCTCCTGTATTGCTTTCTTTCCAAAAATAACTTTTCCGAAGGTTTCATTCCGTTTGGACTCCATTTGATATTCCTTTTCTGCGAAACACCGAAACAAGGGGAAAACAGAAACTGGCACTGGGCTATGGGTCAATAGGTTAGTCCCAAAAATAATATAAAAGTGTATAATAAAGCCCATAAACATCCAAACTTGATAATATAATAGCATGGAACAATCAAAAATTATAGATACGTTGGAGACGTATCAGCATCCCCAAGCTTAATTCCTGCTCGTCCTCGAGTAGGTAAATGATAAAAACAGAATTTTTGATGTGGAATGCTACCTAACATATTTATCCATGTAGTTCTCTTGATTGTGGCAAGAATATTCAGATCCATAAGATTCAAGACAAAAGTTTAATATTGACATAAAAATAATAATACTTCAAGCATACTAACTAAGCAATTATGTCTCTTCAAAATAACATGGCCAAAGAAATCATATAGTCTGGCTATGCCCCATCTTCACCACACAACGTATTCAAATCATGCACAACCCCGATGACAAGCCAAGCAATTGTTTCATACTTTTGATGTTCTCAAACTTTTTCAATCTTCACGCAATATATGAGCGTGAGCCATGGATATAGCACTATAGGTGGAATAGGATGGTGGTTGTGGAGAAGACAAAAAGGAGAATATAGTCTCACATCAACTAGGCGTATCAACGGGCTATGGAGATGCCCATCAATAGATATAAATGTGAGTGAGTAGGGATTTCCATGCAACGGATGCACTAGAGCTATAAATGTATGAAAGCTCAACAAAGAAACTAGTGGGTTTGCATCCAACTCGCTTGCTCACGAAGACCTAGGGCATTTTGAGGAAGCCCGTCATTGGAATATACAAGCCAAGTTCTATAATGAAAGATTCCCACTAGTATATGAAAGTGACAACATAGGAGACTCTCTATCATGAAGATCATGGTGCTACTTTGAAGCACAAGTGTGGTAAAAGGATAGTAGCATTGCCCCTTCTCTCCTTTTCACTCATATTTATTTATTTATTTATTATTATTTTATTTGGGCCTTTTCTCTTTTTGTTGTGGCCTCTTTTTTTCTTTTTTTTTATTTTTCGTCCGGAGTCTCATCCCGACTTATGGGGGAATCATAGTCTCCATCATCCTTTCCTCACTGGGACAATGCTCTAATAATGATGATCATCACACTTTTATTTACTTACAACTCAAGAATTACAACTCAATACTTAGAACAAGATATGACTCTATATGAATGCCTCCGGCGGTGTACCGGGATGTGCAATGACTCATGAGTGACATGTATGGAAGAATTATGAATGGTGGCTTTTCCACAAATACGGTGTCAACTACATGATCATGCAAAGCAATATGACAATGATGAAGCGTGTCATAATAAACGGAACGGTGGAAAGTTGCATGGCAATATATCTCGGAATGGCTATGGAAATGCCATGATAGGTAGGTATGGTGGCTGTTTTGAGGAAGGTATATGGTGGGTTTATGGTACCGGCGAAAGTTGCGCGGTACTAGAGAGGCTAGCAATGGTGGAAGGGTGAGAGTGCGTATAATCCATGGACTCAACATTAGTCATAAATAACTCACATACTTATTGCCAAAATCTATTAGTTATCGAAACAAAGTACTACGGGCATGCTCCTAGGGGGATAGATTGGTAGGAAAATACCATCGCTCATCCCCGACAGCCACTCATAAGGAAGACAATCAATAAATAAATCATGCTTCGACTTCATAACATAACGGTTCACCATACGTGCATGCTACGGGAATCACAAACTTTAACACAAGTATTTCTCAAATTCACAACTACTCAACTAGCACAATTTTAATATCACCATCTTCATATCTCAAAACAATTATCAAGTATCAAACTTCTCATAGTATTCAATGCACTTTATATGAAAGTTTTTATTATATCCCTCTTGGATGCCCATCATATTAGGACTAAATTCATAACCAAAGAAAACTACCATGCTGTTCTAAATACTCACAAAATAATATAAGTGAAGCATGAGAGTTCATCTATTTCTATAAAATAAAACCACTACCGTGCTCTAAAAGATATAAGTGAAGCACTAGAGAAAATGACAAACTACTCTGAAAGATATAAGTGAAGATCAATGAGTAGTCAAATAATTATGCAACTATGTGAAGACTCTCTAACATTTAAGAATTTCAGATCTTCATACTTTATTCAAACAGCAAGTAAAACAAAATAAAATAAATTGACGCTTCAAGCAAAACACATATCATGTGGTGAATAAAAATATAGCTCCAAGTAAAGTTACCGATGAACGAAGACGAAAGAGGGGATGCCTTCCGGGGCATCCCCAAGCTTAGGCTTTTGGTTGTCCTTGAATATTACCTTGGGGTGCCTTGGGCATCCCCAAGTTTAGGCTCTTGCCACTCCTTATTCCATAGTCCATCAAATCTTTACCCAAAACTTGAAAACTTCACAACACAAAACTTAACAGAAAACTCGTAAGCTCCGTTAGTATAAGAAAATAAATCACCACTTAGGTACTGTTGTGAACTCATTCTAAATTCATATTGGTGTAATATGTATTGTATTTCAACTTCTCTATGGTTCATACCCTCCGATACTACTCATAGATTCATCAAAATAAGCAAACAACACATGGAAAACAGAATCTGTCAAAAACAGAACAGTCTGTAGTAATCTGGATCAAACGTATACTTATGGAACTCATAAAATTCTCAAATAAATTGATGTACGTGAGGAATTTATCTATTAATCATCTAAACAAATAATTAACTAAATATCACTCTCCAATAAAAATGGCAGCAATTCTCGTGAGCGCTAAAGTTTCTATTGTTTACAGCAAGATCAACAAGACTTTCCCCAAGTCTTCCCAAAGGTTCTACTTGGCACAAACACTAATTAAAACATAAAACCACATCTAAACAAAGGCTAGATGAATTATTGATTACTAAACATGATAAAAAAGTAAGGAACAAAAATAAAGTTGGGTTGCCTCCCAACAAGCGCTATCGTTTAACGCCCCTAGCTAGGCATGATGATTTCAATGATGCTCATATAGTAGATAAGAATTGCGACATAAAGAGAGCATCATGAAGAATATGACTAGCAAATTTAAGTCTAACCCACTTCCTATGCATAGGGATTTTGTGAGCAAACAACTTGTGGGAACAAGAATCAACTTGCATAGGAAGGTAAAACAAGCATAACTTCAAAACATTAAGCACATAGAGAGGAAACTTGATATTATTGCAATTCCTACAAGCTTATATTCCTCCCTCATAATAATTTTCAGTAGCATCATGAATGAATTCAACAATATAACCAGCACCTAAAGCATTCTTTTCATGATCTACAAGCATAGAAATTTTATTACTCTCCACATAAGCAAAATTCTTCTCATGAATAATAGTGGGAGCAAAACTCAACAAAATAATTATCATATGAGGCATAATCCAATTGAAAACTAAAATCATGATGACAAGTTTCATGGATATCATTATTCTTTATAGCATACAAGTCATCATAATAATCATCATAGATAGCAACTTTGTTCTCATAATCAATTGGAACCTCTTCCGGAATAGTGGATTCATCACAAAATAAAGTCATTGTTGGAAATATGCCCTAGAGGCAATAATAAATTGATTATTATTATATTTCCTTGTTCATGATAATCATTTATTATCCATGCTAGAATTGTATTGATAGGAAACTCAGATACATGTGTGGATACATAGACAACACCATGTCCCTAGTAAGCCTCTAGTTGACTAGCTCGTTGATCAATAGATGGTTACGGTTTCCTGACCATGGACATTGGATGTCGTTGATAACGGGATCACATCATTAGGAGAATGATGTGATGGACAAGACCCAATCCTAAGCATAGCACTAGATCGTGTAGTTCGTATGCTAAAGCTTTTCTAATGTCAAGTATCATTTCCTTAGACCATGAGATTGTGCAACTCCCGGATACCGTAGGAGTGCTTTGGGTGTGCCAAACGTCACAACGTAACTGGGTGACTATAAAGGTGCACTACGGGTATCTCCGAAAGTGTCTGTTGGGTTGGCACGAATCGAGACTGGGATTTGTCACTCCGTGTGACGGAGAGGTATCTCTGGGCCCACTCGGTAGGACATCATCATAATGTGCACAATGTGATCAAGGAGTTGATCACGGGATGATGTGTTACGGAAAGAGTAAAGAGACTTGCCGGTAACGAGATTGAACAAAGGTATCGGGATACCGACGATCGAATCTCGGGCAAGTATCGTACCGATAGACAAAGGGAATTGCATACGGGATTGATTAAGTCCTTGACATCGTGGTTCATCCGATGAGATCATCATGGAACATGTGGGAGCCAACATGGGTATCCAGATCCCGCTGTTGGTTATTGACCGGAGAACGTCTCGGTCATGTCTGCATGTCTCCCGAACCCGTAGGGTCTACACACTTAAGGTTCGATGACGCTAGGGTTATAAAGGAAGTTTGTATGTGGTTACCGAATGTTGTTCGGAGTCCCGGATGAGATCCCGGACGTCACGAGGAGTTCCGGAATGGTCCGGAGGTAAAGATTTATATATGGGAAGTCCTATTTTGGTCACCGGACAAGTTTCGGGGTCACCGGTATTGTACTGGGACCACCGGAAGGGTCCCGGGGGTCCACCGGATGGGGCCACCTGCCCCGGGGGGGCACATGGGCTGTAGGGGTGTGCACCTTGGCCTATATGGGCCAAGGGCACCAGCCCCAAGAGGCCCATGCGCCAAAGGATAAGGAAAGGAAGAGTCCTAAAGGGGGAAGGCACCTCCGAGGTGCCTTGGGGAGGAGGGACTCCTCCTAGCCGCACCCTTCCTTGGAGGAAGGGCCAAGGCTGCGCCTCCCCCCCTCTCCCTTGCCCCTATATATATGTGGGGGGTGGGAGGGCAGCCATACCAATGTTCTGGTGCAGCCCTCCCCTTCTCCCAAGTCCTTCTCCTCTCCCGTGGTGCTTGGCGAAGCCCTGCAGGATTGCCACGCTCCTCCACCACCACCACGCCGTTGTGCTGCTGCTGGATGGAGTCTTCCTCAACCTCTCCCTCTCTCCTTGCTGGATCAAGGCGTGGGAGACGTCACCGGGCTGTACGTGTGTTGAACGCGGAGGTGTCGTCCGTTCGGCACTTGGTCATCGGTGATTTGGATCACGACGAGTACGACTCCATCAACCCCGTTCACTTGAACGCTTCCGCTTAGCGATCTACAAGGATATGTAGATGCACTCTCCTTCCCCTCGTTGCTGGTCTCTCCATAGATAGATCTTGGTGACACGTAGGAAAATTTTGAATTTCTGCTACGTTCCCCAACAGTGGCATCATGAGCTAGGTCTATGCGTAGTTTCTATGCACGAGTAGAACACAAAGTAGTTGTGGGCGTTGATTTTGTTCAATATGCTTACCGTTACTAGTCCAATCTTGATTCGGCGGCATTGTGGGATGAAGCGGCCCGGACCGACCTTACACGTACTCTTACGTGAGACTGGTTCCACCGACTGACATGCACTAGTTGCATAAGGTGGCTAGCGGGTGTCTGTCTCTCCCACTTTAGTCGGATCGGATTCGATGAAAAGGGTCCTTATGAAGGGTAAATAGCAATTGGCATATCATGTTGTGGTTTTTGCGTAGGTAAGAAATGTTCTTGCTAGAAACCCATAGCAGCCACGTAAAACATGCAAACAACAATTAGAGGACGTCTAACTTGTTTTTGCAGGGTATGCTATGTGATGTGATATGGCCAAAAGGATGTGATGAATGATATATGTGATGTATGAGATTGATCATGTTCTTGTAATAGGAATCACGACTTGCATGTCGATGAGTATGAAAACCGGCAGGAGCCATAGGAGTTGTCTTTATTTATTTATGACCTGCGTGTCAACATAAACGTCATGTAATTACTTTACTTTATTGCTAACCGTTAGCTGTAGTAGTAGAAGTAATAGTTGGCGTGACAACTTCATGAAGACACGATGATGGAGATCATGATGATGGAGATCATGGTGTCATGCCGGTGACGATGATGATCATGGAGCCCCGAAGATGGAGATCGAAAGGAGCAAAGTGATGATGGCCATATCATGTCACCTTTGATTGCATGTGATGTTTATCATGTTTTTGCATCTTGTTTGCTTAGAACGACGGTAGTAAATAAGATGATCCCTCATTAAAATTTCAAGAAAGTGTTCCCCCTAACTGTGCACCGTTGCGACAGTTCGTTGTTTCAAAGCACCACGTGATGATCGGGTGTTTGATTCTAACGTTCACATACAACGGGTGTAAGACAGATTTACACATGCAAACACTTAGGTTGACTTGACGAGCCTAGCATGTGTACAGACATGGCCTCGGAACACAGAAGACCGAAAGGTCGAGCATGAGTCGTATGGTAGATACGATCAACATGAAGATGTTCACCGATGTTGACTAGTCCGTCTCACGTGATGATCGGACACGGCCTAGTTGACTCGGATCATGTAATCACTTAGATGACTAGAGGGATGTCTATCTGAGTGGGAGTTCATAAGATGAACTTGTTTATCCTGAACATAGTCAAAAAGGATTTTGCAAATTATGTCGTAGCTCGCACTTTAGTTCTACTGTTTAGATATGTTCCTAGAGAAAATTAGTTGAAAGTTGATAGTAGCAATTATGCGGACTAGGTCCGTAAACTGAGGATTGTCCTCGTTGCTTCTTAGAAGGCTTATGTCCTTAATGCACCGCTCAATGTGCTGAACCTCGAACGTCGTCTGTGGATGTTGCGAACATCTGACATACACGTTTTGATAACTACATGATAGTTCAGTTAAACGGTTTAGAGTTGAGGCACCGAAGACGGTTTTGAAACGTCGCGAAACATATGAGATGTTTTGAGGGCTGAAATTGGGATTTCAGGCTCGTGCCCATGTCAAAAGGTATAAGACCTCCGACGATTTTCTTAGCCTGCAAACTAAGGGAGAAAAGCTCAATTGTTGAGCTTGTGCTCAGATTGTCTGAGTACAACAATCATTTGAATCGAGTAGGAGTTGATCTTCCAGATAAGATAGTGATGTTTCTCCGAAGTCATTACCACCAAGCTGCTAGAGCTTCGTGATGAACTATAACATATCGAGGACATATATGATGATCCTTGAGATATTCGCGATGTTTGACACCAAAGTAGAAATCAAGAAGGAGCATCAATTGTTGATGGTTAGTGAAACCACTAGTTTCAAGAAGGGCAAGGGCAAAAGGGGATGCTTCATGAAACAGCAAATCAGTTGCTGCTCTAGTGAAGAAACCCAAGGTTGAACCCAAACCCGACACTGAGTGCTTCTGTAATAAGGGGAACAGCCATTGGAGCAGAATTTCCCTAGATACTTGGTAGATGAGAAGGCTGGCAAGGTCGATAGAAGTATATTGGATATACATTGTGTTGATGTGTACTTTACTAGTACTCCTAGTAGCACCAGGGTATTAGATACCGGTTCGGTTGCTAAGTGTTAGTAACTCGAAACAAAAGGCTACGGAATAAACGGAGACTAGCTAAAGGTGAGTTGATGATATGTGTTGGAAGTGTTTCCAAGGTTGATATGATCAAGCATCGCACGCTCCCTCTACCATCGAGATTGGTATTAAAACCTAAATAATTGTTATTTGGTGTTTGCGTTGAGCATAGACATGATTAGATTATGTCTATCGCGATACGGTTATTCATTTAAGGAGAATAATGGTTACTCTGTTTATTTGAATAATACCTTCAATGGTCTTACACCTAAAATGAATGGTTTATTGAATCTCGATCGTAGTGATACACATGTTCATGCCAAAGATATAGGATAGTAATGATAGTACCACCTACTTGTGGCACTGCCACATAAGTCATATCGGTATAAAACGCATGAAGAAGCTCCATGTTGATGGATCTTTGGACTCACTTGATTTTGAATCACTTGAGACATGCGAACCATGTCTATTGGTGTATATGCATGAAGAAACTCCATGCAAAGGGACCGTTTGGACTCACTTGATTTTGAATCACTTGAGACATGCAAATCATACCACATGGGCAAGATGACTGAAAGCTTCGGTTTCAGTAAAATGGAACCAGAAAGCAACTTGCTGGAAGTAATACATTTTGATGTATGCAGTCCAATGAGTGCTGAGGCGTGTAGTGGATATCGTTATGTTCTTACTTCACAGATGATTTGAGTAGATGTTGAGTATATTTACTTGATGAATCATGAGTCTGAATTATTGAAAGGTTCAAGTAATTTCAGGGTGAAGTTGAAAGATCGTCGTGACAAGAGGATAAAAGATCTATGATATGATCATAGAGATGAATATCTGAATTACGAGTTTGGCACAGAATTAAGACATTGTGGGCGAGCGGAGACGAGCACAGGAGCGAGGGAGCAGCCCAACATGATAAGACATAAATGCCCTTCAATTATATGACCGTTAGGTGGGTAGATATTTTGGGACAGATGGCGCATAGCACAGCAACGGTCAGAATTTTGAGTATCAAAATCCTCAGGGCTATCATGTTCCTCATTGTGTAGGCAATCCGCACTGGCGAATTCCTAACTCCTCAGTCAGAACAAATTCCTCAGAGATCAGAAGAACTTCGTCTCTGTCACTGAAGAAATTTGACTGAACTGTATGAGATTTCTAATGGCTTCACTCGAAGGGATTGGTAGGTTTAGGATTTGAGTTGAGCATCACTTGGAAATTTTTCCTTAGTATTTCCTCGACCCCCTTTAACAGTACGGTGTTTCCTATGACTCAAGAAAGAGAAAATGAAACTACGAAAACAAAAGTCTTCATACTTCATGTTCCTCAAATGAATACCAAGTCTTCAGGATTACACCAATTTCTTCACTTTCAAAGTCTTCAGAAAGTCTTCAGAAATTCAAAGTCTTCAGTTAAAGAAGTTCATTTTTAGGGGTCGACTTTCTCTGTAAATATCAAACTCCTCATAGACTTATAGACCTGTGTACACTCACAAACGCATTAGTCCCTTAACCTATAAGTCTTCAATACACCAAAATCACTAAGGGGCACTAGATGCACTTACACAACACCTCTATTAAAATGCTTAAGGAAGTTATTTTCCCAAGGTTTGGAGTCCCTAGATATTTAATGACTGATGGTGGTTCACACTTTATTCATGGTGCTTTCTGTAAGATGCTTGCTAAGTATGATGTTAACCGTAGAATTGCATCACCCTATCATCCTCAGTCTAGTGGTCAAGTTGAACTTAGCAATAGAGAAATAAAATTAATTTTACAAAAGACTGTTAATAGGTCCAAGAAGAATTGGTCTAAAAAATTAGATGATGCACTTTGGGCTTATAGAACATCATATAAAAATCCTATGGGTATGTGCCCTTATAAAATGGTTTATGAAAAGCTTGTCATTTGCCTCTTAAGTTAGAACATAAAGCATATTGGGCAGTTAAAGAACTCAATTATGATTTCAAACTTGCTGGTGAAAAGAGGTTATTTGATATAAGCTCCTTAGATGAGTGGAGAACCCAAACTTATGAGAATGCAAAGTTATTCAAAGAAAAAGTTAAAAGATGGCATAACAAAAGAATTCAAAAGCGTGAGTTTAAAGTTGGAGAATATGTTCTTTTGTACAACTCTCGTTTTAGATTTTTTTTGCAAGAAAGCTCATCTCGAAATGGGAAGGCCCATACATCATCGAGGAGGTTTACCGGTCTAGAGCCCTCAAAATAAATAACTCTGAAGGTACTAACCCGAAGGTTGTCAATGGGCAACGAATACAGCATTATATTTTAGGTACGCCTATCAATGCTGAAAGTAATATTATCCAAACTTTGACACCGGAAGAACACATAAAAGAGTCCTTCCGGAACACTCCAGAATCGTGAAAATAAAGAGGTACGTGATACGTAAGTAAACGGACTTCAAAAAATCCACAAAAATATTTTTTATCAGTTTTGGAATATTTTAAAATTTTGGAAATAAAGAAACTTCCTGGAAGCGTCCCCTAGTGGGCACAAAACACCAGGGCATGCCCAGGTGGGTTTTGCCCACCTGGGACACCTCCCGTACTCCGTTTTTCTACCATATACTTGTCCTCCAAGATATAAAAAATCTATATATACTTCCTGAACCTGTTGATCACCGTATCGCGAAGAAATCCTCTATTCTCTTCCGTTTTCTAATTATATTGAAGGGCATTGATGCACAAAAAAGTATGATGCATGTCCATTTTAATAAGGCATGGCATGGCAAAATGCAACAAACAATACTACAAATTAAGTGGAGCTCAATATGCAACGAGATGCATATTGACAAAACACCACATTCAATTATTTAGTTCGTTGTCACTTATAAACAAGACAAGATTTAAATGTTGGTTAACATGGCAAGAGGTGAAGCACAATTAAACTACACTATCTAAGCAATTTAAATGGGGCCAGAAACAACAAACAACAATTTCAAAAAGTCCCCACATGCATTCAGCAATTTAAAGCAAACAACAATTTTAAACGTTTTAAATGTTGTTATCATGATGCGGATGACATATGCAAGTTTTATGCAATTTTATGAAAATGTTGACATGAGCATGATACGAGGCATTTGTCGCCATGGCGGAATGAAAAAGGTGCCACGACGATGAAAATGAAAATGATGCCACGACAATATTGCGAGGATCCGGCAACTCGATTGAGATACCGATGCAAAAGAGAAGTGTGCGGATGTATGAAACACACAAGAGATGGTGGGGTGCTCCCGGTTACCGGGTTCCCACGGGTTGACGGCATGGCAACAAGGAGGAACACGCAAGCGGAGATTCGAACATGGTGCAAACATGGGCATCTCATCCAACACATCACATGCATACGGTCCACGGGCGTCATTCCGGCGGTTATACCTTCGAAGCGTGCAATCGATATGGGACGAGTTCGACGCGGTGTAGATGGAAGTAGAGGTACTCACGGTCTTGTCGGATCCATGGTGACAGTAGTGGTACACGGTTCAAGAGGAACTTGACGGATTCGAATCCCTTCGGAGATGTCGTAGTACTTGGGGTCTTCGAACTTGCCGGTCTCGTTCTTGCGACAATAGTCATTCACGTTCATAGTCGCACAAGTTTCCGTAAATGTTCGGGGTCACAGCAAGGGACTTGGCGGTCCATGTAGTTGAACTTCGCGCATCCGAAGGGTGCTTGGTGAATCCCCGTAGTCGTAGGGGAACTTAGCGTCCCCGGGTCGAGGGTAGTGGTCCCCTTGGCGCTGTAGTCGTACATGAACGTCGGGGTACTTGATGGTCTCGGTCTCCAAAGTGGTACAAGGGGAGATGCACGGTCGTGGTCATCTTCAGACCTGGGGCTCCATGATGGAGCCGTGGTGGTCTTGCAGCAGCAGCAAGGGCGTCGAGGAGGAGAGGGTCGTGGCGTGGAGGCATCCGACAAGGGGAACACCGAGCCAAGGCGAAGGTCAGCAGGGGGTGACCCAGTTACAGCGGCAGTGAAGGGAGGCGGCCCAGGTGCGTGGAGCGGTCGCGGCGAGGGAGACGGGGCGCGGTCAATGCACGCGCGAAGCAGAGGAACTTGGCGCTGCAGCTGCGGGACAACGGGAATGGCCTGGACGCGGCTGAAGGTCGGGGATGGACGCTGACATGGCAGGAAGGCGATGACACCTGGTAGTAGCGAAGGAGCGGGCGCGACGCGCGCAGCAGAGTAGCGGCAGTGCACGTCCATGGCTGAGGTCGGGCGGAGGTCTGGTGGTGAGGCGGGAGGAAGGAGAGGCTGGCATGGTCGCGCGCGCAGGGCGGTGGCCTGCTTGGCGGCGGAGGACGCGGGCTTGCGAGAGCTTGAGGGACGGCGCGACGGAGGCAAAGGAGGTCGTCGGCGAGGATGACCGGGAGCAGGGGGCGGCCAAGGCGCGCGGCGCGAGGGACCTATTCCTATGCGTGTGGCGGCGCAGGAGGACGAAGGGGAGAGGGATGAGGCTGGCGGATCGGGAGCCTCTCCCGCTCGGGACGATGATGGCGGGGGCGAGCGAGTGAGAGGGAGAGAACGAGGGGATCGAGGGAGAGATGACGGCGTGCTGCGGGAAGGAGATGGGGATCGAGCCAGGTGTGGGATCTCGATCGGCTAGGGTTAGGAGGAATGGATGGGCCTGTTGGCTGGGCCATGATGCAAATGGGCCAGCCTGGCTGCAGGTTGCGGCTGGGCTCTCTGTCCCCCTCATGTTCTTTAACAAAAAAGAATTAGAGAGGAAAATAAAGGGAGGGTTAGGGAAAGATTTTGCGCATGGCATTAATTTCCCCGAACTGACAAAAATGAGTTTGACCCAAGAAAATTAGAAGTGGCATGATCGAAAGATATAAATTCAAACTCATTTGAATTTAATTCAAATGGGTTTGAACTAGGACTTGGTAAAAGGAAGGTCCAAAAATGTTCGGATTTTTGGTGGAGCTTGGATAAGGGACAAAAGAATTATCGACAACGTTTGAGAGTCGAAAACCGAAAGAAGGAGAGGTCAAAGGATTTAACATGCAAGTGTGTTGAATATTGGGAGGATAAGATATATGTTATAAAGAGAAATCACCATGTGAATTCCTTCGATTTAAATGGAGCAAAGATCCATACGATTTTTTTAGATGATTTTAAAAAAAAATTAAATGACATGATGCAATGCACATGATGCAAAGATGAATGCAACCAACAAAACAAATCACACGACGAATCTCGAAATCCATGGAAGGCATCTAAAGCGCCGGTGTAACACCCACGATGCGGCTATATCTCCCACGTGTCGGGGCACGACTTAGAGGCATAACCGCATGGTAGGCATGTCATAAGAGGGGTAATCTTTACACATCCCATGTACTGAATAAGAAAGGGATAAAGAGTTGGCTTACAATCGCCACTTCACACAAATACAAGTTAAACATACATCATCCAGAATACAATCAAGGTCCGACTACGGAGCCAAAATAAAAGAAAGACAGCCCCAAATGCTAGATCCCCGATCGTCCCAACTGGGCTCCACTACTGATCAACAAGAAACGAAACAAAACAACGATCAAGATCTTCATCAAGCTCCCACTTGAGCTCAGTTGCATCATCTGCACTGGTATCATCGGCACCTGCAACTGTTTGGAAGTATCTGCGAGCCACGAGGACTCAGCAATCTCACACCCGCGAGATCAAGACTATTTAAGCTTATGGGTAGGAAAAGGATAGTGAGATGGAGCTGCAGCAAGCACTAAGCATATATGGTGGCTAACATACGCAAATAAGAGCGAGAAGAGGAGCAACACAGCGGTCGAGAAGCTAGAAATGATCAAGAAGTGATCCTGAAAGCTACTTACGTTCAAGCATAAACACAAGAACCGTGTTCACTTTCCGGACTCCGCCAGAAAGAGACCATCACGGATACACACGCGGTTGATGCATTTTAATTAAGTTAAGTGTCAAGTTCTCTACAACCGGACATTAACAAATTCCCATCTGCCCATAACCGCGGACACGACTTTCGAAAGTTCAAACCCTGCAGGGGTGTCCCAACTTAGCCCATCACAAGCTCTCATGGTCAACAAAGGATATTCCTTCTCCCAGGAAGACCCGATCAGACTCGGAATCCCGGTTACAAGACATTTCGACAATGGTAAAACAAGACCAGCAAAGCCGCCCGAATGTGCCGACAAATCCCGATAGGAGCTGCACATATCTCGTTCTCAGGGCACACCGGATGAGCAGTCCGTATAACTAAAACCAACCCTCAAGTTTCCCCGAGGTGGCGCTGCAAGGGGCTCTAGTTTGGACCAACACTCAGAGGAGCACTGGCCCGGGGGTTAAAATAAAGATGACCCTCGGGCTCCGGAAACCCGAGGGAAAAAGGCTTAGGTGGCAAATGTTAAAACCAAAGTTGGGCCTTGCTGGAGGAGTTTTATTCAAAGCAAACTGTCAAGGGGTTCCCATAACACCCTACCGCGTAAGGAATGCAAAATCAAGGAACATAATATCGGTATGACGGAAACTAGGGCGGCAAGAGTGGAACAAAACATCATGCATAAGGTCGAGCCTTCCACCCTTTACCAAGTATATAGATGCATTAAAGTAAATAAGATATATTGTGATATCCCAAACATATCCATGTTCCAACAAGGAACAAACTTTAGCTTCACCTGCAACTAACAAAGCTATAAGAGGGGCTGAGCAAAAGCGGTAACATAGCCAAACAACTGTTTGCTAGGAAAGGTGGGTTAGAGGCTTGACATGGCAATAAGGGAGGGATGATATAGCAAGTGGTAGGTAGCGCGACATAGCAAAAGAGCGAACAACTAGCAAGCAAAGATAGAAGTGATTTCGAGGGTATGGTCATCTTGCCTGAAATCCTACAAGGAAGAAGAACGAGTCCATGAAGAAGACAAACGGACGGAGTCGAATGAATCCTCACAACTCCGGAACGAAACCAAAGCTAACGAGAGAAGCAACCCGGAAGAAGCAAGCAACATAGTAAACAACCATCACATAAACATGGCATGATGCACAACCAAGTATGATGCATGTCCGGTTTAAATATGCATGGCATGGCAAAGTGCAACAAACAATACTACAAATTAAGTGGAGCTCAATATGCAACGAGTTGCATATTGACGAAACACCACATGACTTATTTAGTTCCCTCTTGGTTATGTACTCGACAATATTAAATGTTGTTAACATGGCAAGAGGTGAAACATGAGTAAAAATACACAGTTAGGCATTTTAAATGAGGCCGGAAATAACAAACAACAATTCCGGTAAATCCCCATATGCATTTATCAATTTGGTGCAACAACAATTTTAAACATTTTAAATGTTGTTATCATGATGCGGATGACATTTGCAAGTTTTATGCAATTTTATGAAAATGTTGATAAGAGCAAGATATGAAGCATTTGTCATCATGGCGGAAACGAAAGGGGTGCGACGGCAACGAATCCTAAAAATGATGCCACGACAACATAACGGTTCCGGTAACTCAATTGAGATGCCGGTGAAAAAGATAGGGCGTGAGCGAGTTGAGCAAGATGGTGGGGTGGTCCCGACTATCGGGTTCCCACGGGTTAGTGGCATGGAAACGAGTGACAAATCAGACACGGTGTAAACATAGGATCCATCTCATACAACACATGCATTCGTTCACGGACGGTCGTCTCGAGGTTATACCTTCGAAGCGTGCGTTTTCGAAACGGGTCGAGTTCAATGCGGTGTAGGGGAAGTAGGCATTCTCGGAACGGTCGTAGTGGAAGTAGTGGTACTATCGGTCATCGGTGGTCAACTTGGCGACGGGAGTTGTACATGGGTCTTCGGCCACGGAAGTAGTCGTACAACGTTTTTGTAGAGGTTCGGGGTCACGACACGGAACTTGACGTCCACGGGGTCTTCGAGGATCGACGGTACTTGACGTCCAAGTGGTCTCTGGGGTACTTGGCATTTGTGCTACCCGGGTGTTCGGTGACTGAAGTTGTACATGGTCCATGAATCGTCGATCGTTCGGGGTCCGACTTGCGGGTCTTGCCGACATGAAGGGGTGCTTGGCGAGTCCGCGTAGTTGTACACGGGTCGTTGCACACATGACGAATACGAGCCTTTCGGGGTCGGTCTTGGCGAGGGATTGTCGTGGTACTTGTTGGTCTCGGTCGAGGCAGCAAAACGTAGTCGAACTTGAGGTGGCCTTGACGATCCCAAAACGTTCCTGCTCGAGGAGGTCTCTGTCTTGGTCTTCACCGGGCGTGGTACTTGGCGAAAGGGATCCCTGAAGGCGGCCTTGCGCCCCTGGATTCGGTGGCCTTGGCAATGACAAAAAAAAGGCAGCGGGGCAGCAGCACGTAGACGACGCAAGTGACAGGGAGCTCGGCAAGAGGTGTCACGTGCAGGAAGCGGAGCCGGCTGGTCGGCATGGCGAGTGAGGGAGTCCTGGATTAGGGGGTCTCCGGACAGCCGGACTATATCCTTTGGCCGGACTGTTGGACTATGAAGATACAAGATTGAAGACTTCGTCTCGTGTCCGGATGGGACTCTACTTGACGTGGAAGGCAAGCTAGGCAATATGGATATGGATATCTCCTCCTTTGTAACCGACCTTGTGTAACCCTAGCCCCCTCCGGTGTCTATATAAACCGGAGGGTTTTAGTCCATAGAACAACATACAATCATACCATAGGCTAGCTTCTAGGGTTTAGCCTCTCTGATCTCGTGGTAGATCAACTCTTGTAATACTCGTATCATCGAGAACAATCAAGCAGAACGTAGGGTATTACCTCTATCAAGAGGGCCCAAACCTGGGTAAACATCGTGTCCCCTGCCTCCTGTTACCATCCGCCTTAGACGCATAGTTCGGGACCCCCTACCCGAGATCCGCTGGTTTTGACACCAACATTGGTGCTTTCATTGAGAGTTCCACTGTGTCGTCACCATAAGGCTCGATGGCTCCTACGATCATCGCCAGCGACGTGGTCCAGGGTGAGGCTTTCCTCCCCGGACAGATCTTCATATTCAGCGGCTTTACACTGCGGGCCAATTTGCTTGGCCGTTTGGAGCAGATTGAGAGCTACGCCCCTGGCCATCAGGTCAGATTTGGAAACTTGAACTACATGGCCGATATCCGCAGAGACTTGATCTTCGACGGATTCGAGCCCACGTGCCGCGCAGTCATGACGAGCGAGACGTAACTCTACCGTCGGACAGTGTTCGGGAGATCGCATCCGCATCTACTCCGGCTTTTAATTTGGAGCAAGTCGCGGCATCCGAGAGCGGAGGGATGGACCCCGCCATGGAGGCCGCACTCTCAGCGGCGATAGAGCCGGATACTGACTTCACCCCTTACGAGAGCCGTGTTGCCGAATCACTGGATTCATCCTCAGCCACGGACTCCGAGCCGCTCGTATCCGTGCCCGTCGAGTCCGACTGGGCGCCGATCATGGAGTTCACCTCCACGGATATCTTTCAGCACTCACCCTTTGGAAATGTGCTAAATTCATTAAGTCTCTCTCCCTGTCCGGAGAACCTTGGCCGAACTATGTCCGACTAGAATGGGATGCGGACGACGAAGAAATTCGCTCGGGCCCACCCACCACCCACTTAGTAGCCACTGTCGACGACTTAACTGACATGCTAGACTTCGACTCCGAAGACATCAACGGTATGGACGACGACGCAGGAGACGAACCGGAACCACCGCCCACAGGGCGCTGGACCGCTACTTCATCACATGACGTGTACATGGTGGACACCCCCAACAAAGCCAATGGCGATGAGAAAGCGGAGCATGACCCCTCCAAGAAGCAACCCGAGCGCCAACGTCAGCGGCGCCGCCCGTCCCGCCATAGCAAAAACAGTGATAATAATAGTCCACACGACTCTGGAAAAGACAACAACTGCACCACCCCGGTGGCAGGAAATGATCAAGATGCAAATTGCAAACATAGTACAGATCATACATCCGAACACGATGACGCCGAAGATAAGCCTCATCAATCCCCGTCTAGGGAAGAAAACAGTCCGGACAAAGATGCACCCATCATCCCGGAAACACACTTGGAGCAAGAGAACCTCCGCAGAAGGCTTACTGCCACAGCGAGAATCCTAAAGAAATAGAAGCAAAGGCTCAAGGTCGCACAATATATGCTCAACAGCAAGTGGAACAACGTAACAAAGTATGGTAGAAACTACCACCCAAATAGCTATCCAAAGCGCAAGCTATTACCAAAATTCTATGATGAGGCCTTAGAGCCCATACAACCGATAAGTGACATGGCGAACCGGCCGGATCCACCACCCCGTGATGCGATAGAGCGGCTAACAAAGTCACGCATAAGTCAACACACGTTCTACGTGAGAACTTGCGTCAAAAATCCGGCGCGAACAGATCTATCTATTGATCTAGGAAGTGCACTACGGTACACAACGAACACCGAATACTACAACCGTCCAAACACTATGGCGCATCCCAATACAGGGGTGCCGCACACCCACTATGTTTCACTGATGAGGTGCTGGATCATGAATTCCCAGAAGGATTCAAACCGGTGAACATAGAGGCGTACGACGGAACCACAGACCCTGGAGTCTGGATAGAGGACTTCATCCTCCATATTCATATGGCTCGTGGAGATGATCTCCACGCCATTAAATACTTGCCCCTCAAGCTTAAAGGGCCAGCTAGGCTCTGGCTGAAAAGCCTCCCCAAAAACTCAATTGGAAGTTGGGAGGAGCTCGAGGACGCTTTCCGGGCCAATTTTCAAGGGACTTATGTCCAACCTCCGGATGCGGACGATTTAAGTCATATAATCCAACAATCCGGAGAATCCGCCCGAAAGCTTTGGAACAGGTTCCTCACCAAGAAGAACCAAATAGTTGACTGTCCGGACACCGAAGCCTTAGCAGCTTTTAAACACAGCGTCCGAGACGAATGGCTCGCCAGACACCTCGGTCAAGAAAAACCGAGAACAATGGCATCCCTAACAAGCCTCATGACCCGCTTTTGTGCGGGCGAGGACAGCTGGTTGGCCCGTAGAAGCACCAGCGACCCAAGCACATCCGAAGTAAGGGATGGCGATGGTAAACCACGACGCAACAAAAACAAGCGTCGAAATAAAGAAGGTAGCCCAGATAATACGGCGGTAAACGCCGGATTCAGGGGCTCCCGACCAGGTCAGTGGAAAAAGCATTTCAAAGGCAGCAGAGAAGGACAATCTGGCCTAAACAAAATTCTTGACAAACTATGTCAGATTCACGGCACCCTAGAAAAACCTGCAAATCATACCCACAGAGAATTTGGGTCTTCAAGTGTTGGAAATATGCCCTAGAGGCAATAATAAATTAGTTATTATTATATTTCCTTGTTCATGATAATCGTTTATTATCCATGCTAGAATTGTATTGATAGGAAACTCAGATACATGTGTGGATACATAGACAACACCATGTCCCTAGTAAGCCTCTAGTTGGCTAGCATGTTGATCAATAGATGGTTACGGTTTCCTGACCATGGACATTGGATGTCATTGATAACGGGATCACATCATTAGGAGAATGATGTGATGGACAAAGACCCAATCCTAAGCCTAGCACAAGATCATGTAGTTCGTATGCTAAAGCTTTTCTAATGTCAAGTATCATTTCCTTAGACCATGAGATTGTGCAACTCCCAGATACCGTAGGAGTGCTTTGGGTGTGCCAAACGTCACAACGTAACTGGGTGGCTATAAAGGTACACTACAGGTATTTCCGAAAGTGTCTGTTGGGTTGGCACGAATCGAGACTGGGATTTGTCACTCCGTGTAAACGGAGAGGTATCTCTGGGCCCACTCGGTAGGACATCATCATAATGTGCACAATGTGATCAAGGAGTTGATCACGGGATGATGTGTTACGAAACGAGTAAAGAGACTTACCGGTAACAAGATTGAACAAGGTATCGGGATACCGACGATCGAATCTCGGGCAAGTATCGTACCGCTAGACAAAGGGAATTGTATACGGGATTGATTAAGTCCTTGACATCGTGGTTCATCCTATGAGATCATCGTGGAACATGTGGGAGCCAACATGGGTATCCAGACCCCGCTGTTGGTTATTGACCGAAGAGTCATCTCGGTCATGTCTGCATGTCTCCCGAACCCGTAGGGTCTACACACTTAAGGTTCGGTGACGCTAGGGTTATAGACATATTAGTATGCGGTAACCCGAAAGTTGTTCGGAGTCCCGGATGAGATCCCGGACGTCACGAGGAGTTCCGGAATGGTCCGGAGGTAAATATTTATATATGGGAAGTCTTGTTTTGGTCGCCGGAAAAGTTTCGCGCATTATCGGTATTGTACCGGGAGTGCCGAAAGGGGTCCGGGGGTCCACCAAGGGGGTCCACCTGCCTTGGGGGCCACATGGGCTGTAGGGGTGTGCGCCTTGGCCTATATGGGCCAAGGGCACCAGCCCCAAGAGGCCCATGCGCCAAGAGATAAGGGAAAGGAAGAGTCCTAAAGGGGGAAGGCACCTCCTAGGTGCCTTGGGGAGGATGGACTCCTCCCTGGCCGCACCCTTCCTTGGAGGAAGGGCCAAGGCTGCGCCCCCCTCTCCCCTGGCCCTATATATAGTAGGGGGAAGGGAGGGCGGCTACACCTAAGCCATGGCGCCTCCCTCTCCCTCCCATGACATATCTCCCTCCTCCCGCAGCGCTTGGCGAAGCCCTGTTGGAATCCCGCTACTTCCACCACCACGCCGTCGTGCTGCTGGATCTCCATCAACCTATCCTCCCCCTTGCTGGATCAAGAAGGAGGAGACGCCGCTGCTCCGTACGTGTGTTGAACGCGGAGGTGCCGTCCGTTCGGCGCTAGGATCATCGGTGATTTGGATCACGACGAGTACGACTCCATCAACCCCGTTCTCTTGAACGCTTCCGCGCGCGATCTACAAGGGTATGTAGATCCACTCCTCCCTCGTTGCTAGATGACTCCATAGATAGATCTTGGTGACACGTAGGAAAATTTTGAATTTATGCTACGTTCCCCAACAGTGGCATCATGAGCCAGGTCTATTGCGTAGTTTCTATGCACGAGTCGAACAAAAAGTAGTTGTGGGCGTTGATTTTGTTCAATATGCTTACCGTTACTAGTCCAATCTTGATTCGGTGGCATTGTGGGATGAAGCGGCCCGGACCGACCTTACACGTACTCTTACGTGAGACTGGTTCCACGGACTGACATGCACTAGTTGCATAAGGTGGCTAGCGGGTGTCTGTCTCTCCCACTTTAGTCGGATCGGATTCGATGAAAAGGGTCCTTATGAAGGGTAAATAGCAATTGGCATATCACGTTGTGGTTTTGCGTAGGTAAGAAACGTTCTTGCTAGAAACCCATAGCAGCCACGTAAAACATGCAAACAACAATTAGAGGACGTCTAACTTGTTTTTGCAGGGTATGCTATGTGATGTGATATGGCCAAGAAGAATGTGATGAATGATATGTGATGTATGAGATTGATCATGTTCTTGTAATAGGAATCACGACTTGCATGTCGATGAGTATGACAACCGGCAGGAGCCATAGGAGTTGTCTTTATTTATTTATGACCTGCGTGTCAACTTAAACGTCATGAATTACTTTACTTTATTGCTAAAGCGTTAGCCATAGTAGTAGAAGTAATAGATGATGAGACAACTTCAAGAAGACACGATGATGGAGATCATGATGATGGAGATCATGGTGTCATGCCGGTGACAAGATGATCATGGAGCCCCAAGATGGAGATCAAAGGAGCTATATGATATTGGCCATATCATGTCACTATTATTTGATTGCATGTGATGTTTATCATGTTTTTGAATTTTGTTTACTTAGAACGACGGTAGTAAATAAGATGATCCCTCATAATAATTTCAAGAAGGTGTTCCCCCTAACTGTGCACCGTTGCGACAGTTCGTCGTTTCGAAGCACCACGTGATGATCGGGTGTGATAGATTCTTACGTTCGAATACAACAAGTGTTGACGAGCCTAGCATGTACAGACATGGCCTCGGAACACATGCGAAACACTTAGGTTAACTTGACGAGCCTAGCATGTACAGACATGGCTTCGGAACACAAGAGACCGAAAGGTCGAGCATGAGTCGTATGGTAGATACGATCAACATGAAGATGTTCACCGATGTTGACTAGTCCGTCTCACGTGATGATTGGACACGGCCTAGTTGACTCGGATCATGTAATCACTTAGATGACTAGAGGGATGTCTATCTGAGTGGGAGTTCATAAGATGAACTTAATTATCCTGAACATAGTCAAAAGGTCTTCGCAAATTATGTCGTAGCTCGCGCTTCAGTTCTACTGTTTAGTTATGTTCCTAGAGAAAATTTAGTTGAAAGTTGATAGTAGCAATTATGCGGACTAGGTCCGTAAACTGAGGATTGTCCTCATTGCTTCATAGAAGGCTTATGTCCTTAATGCACCGCTCAGTGTGCTGGACCTCGAACGTTGTCTATGGATGTTGCGAACATCTGACATACACATTTTGATAACTACGTGATAGTTCAGTTAAACGGTTTAGAGTTGAGGCACCGAAGATGTTTTGAAACGTCGCAAAACATATGAGATGTTTCAAGGGCTGAAATTGGGATTTCAGGCTCGTGCCCACGTCAAGAGGTATAAGACCTCCGATGATTTTCTTAGCCTGCAAACTAAGGGAGAAAAGCTCAATTGTTGAGCTTGTGCTCAGATTGTCTGAGTACAACAATCATTTGAATCGAGTGGGAGTTGATCTTCCAGATGAGAAAGTGATGTTTCTCCGAAGTCATTACCACCAAGCTGCTTGAGCTTCGTGATGAACTATAATATATCAGGGACATATATGATGATCCTTGAGATATTCGCGATGTTTTGACACCACAAAAGTAGAGATCAAGAAGGAGCATCAATTGTTGATGGTTGGTGAAACCACTAGTTTCAAGAAGGGCAAGGGCAAAAAGGGATGCTTCATGAAACGGCAAATCAGCTACTGCTCTAGTGAAGAAACCCAAGGTTGAACCCAAACCCGAGACCAAGTGCTTCTGTAATAAAGGGAACAACCACTGGAGCAGAATTACCCTAGATACTTGGTAGATAAGAAGGCTGGCAAGGTCGATAGAAGTATATTGGATATACATTGTGTTAATGTGTACTTTACTAGTACTCCTAGTAGCACCAGGGTATTAGATACTGGTTCGGTTGCTAAGTGTTAGTAACTCGAAATAAAAGCTACGGAATAAACGGAGACTAGCTAAAGGTGAGCTGGCAATATGTGTTGGAAGTTTTTTCCAAGCTTGATGTAATCAAGCATCGCACGCTCCCTCTACCATCGAGATTGGTGTTTGCATTGAGCATAGACATGATTGGATTATGTCTATCGCAATACGGTTATTCATTTAAGGAGAATAATGGTTACTCTGTTTATTTGAATAACATCTTCAATGGTCTTGCACCTAAAATGAATGGTTCATTGAATCTCGATCGTAGTGATACACATGTTCATGCCAAAAGATATAAGATAGTAATGATAGTACCACCTACTTGTGGCACTGCCACTTGAGTCATATTGGTATAAAACGCATGAAGAAGCTCCATGTTGATGGATCTTTGGACTCACTCATTTTTGAAAAAAGATTGAGACATGTGAACCATGTCTATTGGCATATATGCATGAAGAAACTCCATGCAAATGGACCGTTTGGACTCACTTGATTTTGAATCACTTGAGACATGCAAATCATACCACATGGGCAAGATGACTGAAAGCCTCGTTTTCAGTAAAATGGAACTAGAAAGCAACTTGTTGGAAGTAATAAATTTTGATGTGTGCAGTCCAATGAGTGCTGAGGCGTGTAGTGGATATCGTTATGTTCTTACTTCACAGATGATTTGAGTAGATATTGAGTACATTTACTTGATGAATCACGAGTCTGAATTATTGAAAGGTTCAAGTAATTTCAGGGTGAAGTTGAAAGATCGTCGTGACAAGAGGATAAAATGTCTATGATATGATCGTAGAGATGAATATCTGAACTACGAGTTTGGCACAGAATTAAGACATTGTGGAAATTGTTTCACAACCAATACAGCCAAGAACACCATGGTGTGATGGTGTGTCCGTACATCATAACTGCACCCTATTGGATATGATGCGTACCATGATGTCTCTTATCGAATTACCATGATAGTTTATGGGTTAGGCATTAGAGACAACCACATTCACTTTAAAAGGGGCACCACGTAATTCCGATGAGATGACACCGTATGAACTATGGTTTAGAGAAACCTAAGCTGTCATTTCTTGAAAGTTTGGGGCTGCGACGCTTATGTGAAAAAGTTTCAGGCTGATAAGCTCGAACCCAAAGCGGATAAATGCATCTTCATAGGACACCCAAAACAGTTGGGTATACCTCCTATCTCAGATCCGAAAGCAATAAGGGATTGTTTCTAGAATCGGGTCCTTTCTCAAGGAAAAGTTTCTCTCGAAGGAATTGAGTGGGAGGATGGTGGAGACTTGATGAGGTTATTGAACCGTCACTTCAACTAGTGTATAGCAGGGCACAAAGAGTTGTTCCTGTGGAACCTACACCAATTGAAGTGGAAGCTTATGATATTGATCATGAGACTTCGGATCAAGTCACTCCCAAACCTCGTAGGATGACAAGGATGCGTACTACTTCAGAGTGGTACGTAATCCTTGTAGGGTTTCGTAGTAATTTCAAAAAATTTCCTACGCACACGCAAGATCATGGTGATGTACAGCAACGAGAGGGGAGAGTGTTGTCTACGTACCCACACAGACCGACTGCGGAAGCGTTGATGCAACGTAGAGGAAGTAGTCGTACGTCTTCCCGATCCGACCGATCCAAGCACCGTTACTCCGGCACCTCCGAGTTCTTAGCACACGTACAGCTCGATGACGATCCCCGGGCTCCGATCCAGCAAAGTGTCGGGGAGGAGTTCTGTCAGCACAACGGCGTGGTGACGATCTTGATGTTCTACCGACGCAGGGCTTCGCCTAAGCACTACAACGATATGACCGAGGTGGAATATGGTGGCAGGGGGCACCGCACACGACTAAGGAACGATCACGTGGATCAACTTGTGTGTCTAGAGGTGCCCCCTGCCTCCGTATATAAAGGAGCCAAGGGGGAGGGGGCCGCCGGCCAGGAGGAGGGTGCAGGAGGAGTCCTACTCCTACCGGGAGTAGGACTCCCCCCCAATCCTAGTTGGACTAGGATTCCCCGAGGGGGAAAGAGAGAGAGGGGGGGCGGCCACCTCTCCTAGTCCTAATAGGACTAGGGGAGGGGGGAGGCGTGCGGCCATCTTGGGCTGCCCCTTTCTCCTTCCCACTAAAGCCCATTAAGGCCCATATGGCTCCCGGGGGGTTCCGGTAACCTCCCGGTACTCCGGTAAAATCCCGATTTCACCCGGAACACTTCCGATGTCCAAATATAGGCTTCCAATATATCAATCTTTATGTCTTGACCATTTCGAGACTCCTCGTCATGTCCGTGATCACATCCGGGACTCCGAACTAACTTCGGTACATCAAAATGCATAAACTCATAATAACTGTCATCATAATGTTAAGCGTGCGGACCCTACGGTTCGAGAATAATGTAGACATGACTGAGACACATCTCCGGTCAATAACCAATAGCGGGACCTGGATGCCCATATTGGCTCCTACATATTCAACGAAGATCTTTATCGGTCAGACCGCATAACAACATACGTTGTTCCCTTTGTCATCGGTATGTTACTTGCCCGAGATTCGATCGTCGGTATCCAATACCTAGTTCAATCTCGTTACTGGCAAGTCTCTTTACTCGTTCCGTAATACATCATCCCGCAACTAACTCATTAGTTGCAATGCTTGCAAGGCTTTATGTGATGTGCATTACCGAGAGGGCCTAGAGATACCTCTCCGACAATCGGAGTGACAAATCCTATTCTTGAAATACGCCAACCCAACATCCACCATTGGAGACACCTGTAGAGCTCCTTTATAATCACCCAGTTACGTTGTGACGTTTGGTAGCACACAAAGTGTTCCTCCGGCAAATGGGAGTTGCATAATCTCATAGTCACAGGAACATGTATAAGTCATGAAGAAAGCAATAGCAACATACTAAACGATCGGGTGCTAAGCTAATGGAATGGGTCATGTCAATTAGATCATTCAACTAATGATGTGACCTCGTTAAGAAAATAACAACACTTTGTTCATGGTTAGGAAACATAACCATCTTTGATTAACGAGCTAGTCAAGTAGAGGCATACTAGTGACACTAAGTTTGTCTATGTATTCACACATGTATTATGTTTCCGTTAATACAATTCTAGCATGAATAATAAACATTTATCATGATATAAGGAAATAAATAATAACTTTATTATTGCCTCTAGGGCATATTTCCTTCAGTCTCCCACTTGCACTAGAGTCAATAATCTAGATTATAATGTAATGATTCTAACACCCATGGAGCCTTGGTGCTGATCATGTTTTGCTCGTGGAAGAGGCTTAGTCAACGGGTCTGCAACATTCAGATCCGTATGTATCTAGCAAATCTCTATGTCTCCCACCTGGACTAGATCCCGGAAGGAATTGAAGCGTCTCTTGATGTGCTTGGTCCTCTTGTGAAATCTGGATTCCTTTGCCAAGGCAATTGCACCAGTACTGTCACAAAAGATTTTCATTGGACCCGATGCACTAGGTATGACACCCAGATCGGATATGAACTCCTTCATCCAGACTCCTTCGTTTGCTGCTTCCGAAGCAGCTATGTACTCCGCTTCACATGTAGATCCCGCTACGACGCTTTGTTTAGAACTGCACCAACTGACAGCTCCACCGTTTAATGTAAACACGTATCCAGTTTGCGATTTAGAATCGTCCGGATCAGTGTCAAAGCTTGCATCAACGTAACCTTTTACGGTGAGCTCTTTGTCACCTCCATATACGAGAAACATATCCTTAGTCCTTTTCAGGTATTTCAGGATGTTCTTGACCGCTGTCCAGTGATCCACTCCTGGATTACTTTGGTACCTCCCTGCTAAACTTATAGCAAGGCACACATCAGGTCTGGTACACAGCATTGCATACATGATAGAGCCTATGGCTGAAGCATAGGGAACATCTTTCATTTTCTCTCTATCTTCTGCAGTGGTCGGGCATTGAGTCTGACTCAACTTCACACCTTGTAACACTGGAAAGAACCCTTTCTTTGCTTGATCCATTTTGAACTTCTTCAAAATCTTGTCAAGGTATGTGCTTTGTGAAAGTCCAATTAAGCGTCTTGATCTATCTCTATAGATCTTTATGCCTAATATGTAAGCAGCTTCACCGAGGTCTTTCATTGAAAAACTCTTATTCAAGTATCCCTTTATGCTATCCAGAAATTCTATATCATTTCCAATCAGTAATATGTCATCCACATATAATATCAGAAATGCTACAGAGCTCCCACTCACTTTCTTGTAAATACAGGCTTCACCGAAAGTCTGTATAAAACCAAATGCTTTGATCACACTATCAAAGCGTTTATTCCAACTCCGAGAGGCTTGCACCAGTCCATAAATGGATCGCTGGAGTTTGCACACTTTGTTAGCTCCCTTTGGATCGACAAAACCTTCTGGTTGCATCATATACAACTCTTCTTCCAGAAATCCATTCAGGAATGCAGTTTTGACATCCATCTGCCAAATTTCATAATCATAAAATGCGGCAATTTCTAACATGATTCGGACAGACTTAAGCATCGCTACAGGTGAGAAGGTCTCATCGTAGTCAATCCCTTGAACTTGCCGAAAACCTTTTGCGACAAGTCGAGCTTTGTAGACAGTAATATTACCGTCAGCGTCAGTCTTCTTCTTGAAGATCCATTTATTCTCAATTGCTTGCCGATCATCGGGCAAGTCAACCAAAGTCCACACTTTGTTCTCATACATGGATCCCATCTCAGATTTCATGGCTTCAAGACACTTTGCGGAATCTGGGCTCACCATCGCTTCTTCATAGTTCGTAGGTTCATCATGATCTAGCAGCATGATTTCCAGAACAGGATTACCGTACCACTCTGGTGCGGATCTCGCTCTGGTTGATCTACAAGGTTCAGTAGTATCTTTTTTTGAAGTTTCATGATCATCATCATTAGCTTCCTCACTAATTGGTATAGGTGTCGCAGAAACAGTTTTCTGTGATGTACTACTTTCCAATAAGGGAGCAGGTACAGTTACCTCATCAAGTTCTACTTTCCTCCCACTCACTTCTTTCGAGAGAAACTCCTTCTCTAGAAAGGATCCATTCTTAGCAACGAATGTCTTGCCTTCGGATCTGTGATAGAAGGTGTACCCAATAGTCTCCTTTGGGTATCCTATGAAGACACATTTCTCCGATTTGGGTTCGAGCTTATCAGGTTGAAGCTTTTTCACATAAGCATCGCAGCCCCAAACTTTAAGAAACGACAACTTTGGTTTCTTGCCAAACCACAGTTCATAAGGCGTCGTCTCAACGGATTTTGATGGTGCCATATTTAACGTGAATGAGGCCGTCTCTAAAGCATAACCCCAAAACGATAGCGGTAAATCAGTAAGAGACATCATAGATCGCACCATATCTAGTAAAGTTCGATTACGACGTTCGGAAACACCATTGCGCTGTGGTGTTCCGGGTGGCGTGAGTTGCGAAACTATTCCACAATTTTTCAAATGTACACCAAACTCGTAACTCAAATATTCTCCTCCACGATCAGATCGTAGAAACTTTATTTTCTTGTTACGATGATTTTCAACTTCACTCTGAAATTCTTTGAACTTTTCAAATGTTTCAGAGTTATGTTTCATTAAGTAGATATACCCATATCTGCTTAAGTCATCTGTGAAGGTGAGAAAATAACGATATCCGCCACGAGCCTCAATATTCATCGGACCACATACATCTGTATGTATGATCTCCAATAAATCTGTTGCTCTCTCCATAGTACCGGAGAACAGTGTTTTAGTCATCTTGCCCATGAGGCACGGTTCGCAAGTACCAAGTGATTCATAATCAAGTGGTTCCAAAAGTCCATCAGTATGGAGTTTCTCCATGCGCTTTATACCGATATGACCTAAACGGTAGTGCCACAAATAAGTTGCACTGTCATTATCAACTCTGCATCTTTTGGTTTCAACATTATGAATATGTGTGTTACTACTATCGAGATTCATCAAAAATAGACCACTCCTCAAAGGTGCATGACCATAAAAGATATTATTCATATAAATGGAACAACCATTATTCTCTGACTTAAATGAATAACCGTCTCGCATCAAACAAGATCCAGATATAATGTTCATGCTCAACGCTGACACCAAATAACAATTATTTAGGTCTAATATTAATCCCGAAGGTAGATGTAGAGGTAGCGTGCCGACCACGATCACATCGACTTTGGAACCGTTTCCCACGCGCATTGTCACCTCGTCCTTCGCCAGTGTTCGCTTAATCCGTAGTCCCTGTTTCGAGTTGCAAATATTAGCAACAGAACCAGTATCAAATACCCAGGTGCTACTGCGAGCTCTAGTAAGGTACACATCAATAACATGTATATCACATATACCTTTGTTCACCTTGCCATCCTTCTTATCCGCCAAATTCTTGGGGCAGTTCCGCTTCCAGTGACCAGTCTTCTTGCAATAGAAGCACTCAGTTTCAGGCTTAGGTCCAGGTTTGGGTTTCTTCTCTTGAGTAGCAACTTGCTTGCCGTTCTTTTTAAAGTTCCCTTTCTTCTTCCCTTTGCCCTTTTTCTTGAAACTAGTGGTCTTGTTGACCATCAACACTTGATGCTCCTTCTTGATTTCTACCTCCGCAGCTTTCAGCATCGCGAAGAGCTCGGGAATAGTCTTATTCATCCCTTGCATATTATAGTTCATCACGAAGCTCTTGTAGCTTGGTGGCAGTGATTGGAGAATTCTGTCAATGACGCAATCATCTGGAAGATTAACTCCCATTTGAATCAAGTGATTATTATACCCAGACATTTTGAGTATATGCTCACTGACAGAACTGTTCTCCTCCATCTTGCAGCTATAGAACTTATTGGAGACTTCATATCTCTCAATCCGGGCATTTGCTTGAAATATTAACTTCAACTCCTGGAACATCTCATATGCTCCATGACGTTCAAAACGTCGTTGAAGTCCCGATTCTAAGCCGTAAAGCATGGCACACTGAACTATCGAGTAGTCATCAGCTTTGCTCTGCCAGACGTTCATAACATCTGGTGTTGCTCCAGCAGCAGGCCTGGCACCCAGCGGTGCTTCCAGGACGTAATTCTTCTGAGCAGCAATGAGGATAATCCTCAAGTTACGGACCCAGTCCGTGTAATTGCTACCATCATCTTTCAACTTTGCTTTCTCAAGGAACGCATTATAATTCAACGGAACAAAAACACGAGCCATCTATCTACAATCAACATAAATAAGCAAGAAACTATCAGGTACTAAGTTCATGATAATTTTAAGTTCAATTAATCAAATTACTTAAGAACTCCCACTTAGATAGACATCCCTCTAATCCTCTAAGTGATCACGTGATCCAAATCAACTAAACCATAACCGATCATCACATGAGATGGAGTAGTTTTCAATGGTGAACATCGTTTATGTTGATCATATCTACTATATGATTCACGCTCGACCTTTCGGTCTCTGTGTTCCGAGGCCATATCTGCATATGCTAGGCTCGTCAAGTTTAACCTGAGTATTCTGCGTGTGCAAAACTGGCTTGCACCCGTTGTAGATGGACGTAGAGCTTATCACACCCGATCATCACGTGGTGTCTGGGCACGACGAACTTTGGCAACGGTGCATACTCAGGGAGAACACTTCTTGATAATTTAGTGAGAGATCATCTTATAATGCTACCGTCAATCAAAGCAAGATAAGATGCATAAAAAGATAAACATCACATGCAATCAATATAAGTGATATGATATGGCCATCATCATCTTGTGCTTGTGATCTCCATCTCTGAAGCACCATCGTGATCACCATCGTCATTGGCGTGACACCTTGATCTCCATCGTAGCATCGTTGTCGTCTCGCCAAGCTTGTGCTTCCACGACTATCGCTACCGTTTAGTGATAAAGTAAAGCATTACATCGCGATTGCATTGCATACAATAAAGCGACAACCATATGGCTCCTGCCAGTTGCCGATAACTCGGTTACAAAACATGATCATCTCATACAATAAAATTCAGCATCATGCCTTGACCATATCACATCACAACATGCCCTGCAAAAACAAGTTAGACGTCCTCTACTTTGTTGTTGCAAGTTTTACGTGGCTGCTACGGGCTTAAGCAAGAACCAATCTCACATACGCATCAAAACCCCAACGATAGTTTGTCAAATAGACTCCGTTTTAACCTTCGCAAGGACCGGGCGTAGCCATACTTGGTTCAACTAAAGTTGGAGAGACAGTCGCCCGCAAGCCACCTATGTGCAAAGCACGTCGGGGGAACCGGTCTCGCGTAAGCGTACGCGTAACGTTGGTCCGGGTCGTCTCGTCCAACAATGCCGTCGAACCAAAGTATGACATGCTGGTAGGCAGTATGACTTATATCGCCCACAACTCACTTGTGTTCTACTCGTGCATATAACATCAACATATAAAACCTAGGCTCGGATGCCACTGTAGGGTTTCGTAGTAATTTCAAAAAATTTCCTACGCACACGCAAGATCATGGTGATGTACAACAACGAGAGGGGAGACTGTTGTCTACGTACCCACGCAGGCCGACTGCGGAAGCGTTGACGCAACGTAGAGGAAGTAGTCGTACGTCTTCCCGATCCGACCGATCCAAGCACCGTTACTCCGGCACCTCTGAGTTCTTAGCACACGTACAGCTCGATGACGATCCCCGGGCTCCGATCCAGCAAAGCGTCGGGGAGGAGTTCTGTCAGCACGACGGCGTGGTGACGATCTTGATGTTCTACCGACGCAGGGCTTCGCCTAAGCACTACAACGATATGACCGAGGTGGAATATGGTGGCAGGGGGCACCGCACACGGCTAAGGAACGATTACGTGGATCAACTTGTCTGTCTATAGGTGCCCCCTGCCTCCGTATATAAAGGAGCCAAGGGGGAGGGGGCCGCCGGCCAGGAGGAGGGCGCAGGAGGAGTCCTACTCCTACCGGGAGTAGGACTCCCCCCCCAATCCCAGTTGGACTAGGATTCCCCAAGGGGGAAAGAGAGAGAGGGGGGCCGGCCACCTCTCCTAGTCCTAATAGGACTAGGGGAGGGGGGAGGCGCGCGGCCATCTTGGGCTGCCCCTTTCTCCTTCCCACTAAAGCCCATTAAGGCCCATATGGCTCCCGGGGGGTTCCGGTAACCTCCCGGTACTCCGGTAAAATCCCGATTTCACCCGGAACACTTCCGATGTCCAAATATAGGCTTCCAATATATCAATCTTTATGTCTCGACCATTTCGAGACTCCTCGTCATGTCCGTGATCACATCCGGGACTCCGAACTAACTTCGGTACATCAAAATGCATAAACTCATAATAACTGTCATCATAACGTTAAGCGTGCGGACCCTACGGTTCGAGAATAATGTAGACATGACTGAGACACATCTCCGGTCAATAACCAATAGCGGGACCAGGATGCCCATATTGGCTCCTACATATTCAACAAAGATCTTTATCGGTCAGACCGCATAACAACATACGTTGTTCCCTTTGTCATCGGTATGTTACTTGCCCGAGATTCGATCGTCGGTATCCAATACCTAGTTCAATCTCATTACTGGCAAGTCTCTTTACTCGTTCCGTAATACATCATCCCGCAACTAACTCATTAGTTGCAATGCTTGCAAGGCTTTATGTGATGTGCATTACCGAGAGGGCCTAGAGATACCTCTCCGATAATCGGAGTGACAAATCCTATTCTCGAAATACGCCAACCCAACATCTACCATTGGAGACACCTATAGAGCTCCTTTATAATCACCCAGTTACGTTGTGACGTTTGGTAGCACACAAAGTGTTCCTCCGGCAAACGGGAGTTGCATAATCTCATAGTCACAGGAACATGTATAAGTCATGAAGAAAGCAATAGCAACATACTAAACGATCGGGTGCTAAGCTAATGGAATGGGTCATGTCAATCAGATCATTCAACTAATGATGTGACCTCGTTAATCAAATAACAACACTTTGTTCATGGTTAGGAAACATAACCATCTTTGATTAACGAGCTAGTCAAGTAGAGGCCTACTAGTGACACTAAGTTTGTCTATGTATTCACACATGTATTATGTTTCCGGTTAATACAATTCTAGCATGAATAATAAACATTTATCATGATATAAGGAAATAAATAATAACTTTATTATTGCCTCTAGGGCATATTTCCTTCAATCCTATCTTGGAAGTCATGTTGCTAGACAACAATGAACCTACGAGCTATGGAGAAGCGATGGTGGGCCTGGATTCCAAAATGGCTTGAGGCCATATAATCCGAGAGAGGATCCATATATGAAAACAAAGTGTAGACTTTGGAAGAACTACTTGATGGTCGAAAGGCTGTTAGGTACATATGGATTTTAAAAGGAAGACGGACAATGATGGTAAGTATCACCATTAAGAAAGCTCGACTTGTCGTTAAGATGTTTTCCGACAAGTTCAAGGAGTTGACTACGATGAGACTTTCTCACTCGTAGCGATGCTAAGAGTCTGTTGGAATTATATTAGCGATTACTGCATTATTTATGAAATCTTGCAGATAGGATGTCAAAACATTGTTTCCTCGACGATTTTCTTGAGGAAAGGTTGTATGTGATACAACCGGAAGGTTTTGTTAATCCTGAAAGATGCTAATAAGTATGCAAAGCTCCAACAATCCTTCTAAGGACTGGAGTAAGCATCTCGGAGTTGGAATGTATGCTTTGATGAGATGATCAAAGATTTTGGGTGTATACAAAGTTTATGAGAAACTTGTATTTCCAAAGAAGTGAGTGGGAGCACTATAGAATTTCTGATGAGTATATGTTGTTGACATATTGTGGATCAGAAATGATGTAGAATTTCTGGAAAGCATATAGGGTTATTTGGAAAGTGTTTTTCAATGGAAAGCCTGGATTAAGCTACTTGAACATTGAGCATCAAGATCTATAAGGATAAGATCAAAACGCTTAATGGTACTTTCAAATGAGCACATACCTTGACATGATCTTGAAGGTGTTCAAGATGGATCAGTCAAAGAAGGAGTTCTTGCCTGAGTTGTAAGGTATGAAGTTAAGACTTAAAGCTCGACCGCGGCAGAATAGAGAGAAAGGACGAAGGTCGTCCCCTATGCTTTAGACGTAGGCTCTACAGTATGCTATGCTGTGTACCGCACCTGAAGTGTGCCTTGCCATGAGTCGGTCAAGGGGTACAAGAGTGATCCAAGAATGGATCACAGGACAGCGGTCAAAGTTATCCTTAGTAACTAGTGGACTAAGGAATTTTCTCGATTATGGAGGTGGTAAAAGAGTTCGTCATAAAGGGTTACACCGATGCAAACTTTGACACTAATCCAGATTATTCTGAGTAGTAAACTGGATTTGTATAGTAGAACAGTTATTTGGAATAGCTCCAAATATAGCGTAGTAGCTGCATCTACAAGATGACATAGAGATTTGTGAAGTACATACGGATCTGAAAGATTCAGACCCGTTGACTATAACATCTCTCGCAAGCATAACATGTTCAAACCCAGAACTCATCGAGTGTTAATCACATGGTAATGTGAACTAGATTATTGACTCTAGTAAACTCTTTGGGTGTTAGTCACATGGGGATGTGACCTTGAGTGTTAATCACATATCGATGTGAACTGGATTATTGACTCTAGTGCAAGTGGGAGACTGTTGGAAATATGCCCTAGAGGCAATAATAAATTAGTTATTATTATATTTCCTTGTTCATGATAATCGTTTATTATCCATGCTAGAATTGTATTGATAGGAAACTCAGATACATGTGTGGATACATAGACAACACCATGTCCCTAGTAAGCCTCTAGTTGACTAGCTCGTTGATCAATAGATGGTTACGGTTTCCTGACCATGGACATTGGATGTCATTGATAATGGGATCACATCATTAGGAGAATGATGTGATGGACAAAGACCCAATCCTAAGCCTAGCACAAGATCATGTAGTTCGTATGCTAAAGCTTTTCTAATGTCAAGTATCATTTCCTTAGACCATGAGATTGTGCAACTCTCGGATACCGTAGGAGTGCTTTGGGTGTGCCAAACGTCACAACGTAACTGGGTGGCTATAAAGGTACACTACAGGTATTTCCAAAAGTGTCTGTTGGGTTGGCACGAATCGAGACTGGGATTTGTCACTCCGTGTAAACGGAGAGGTATCTCTGGGCCCACTCGGTAGGGCATCATCATAATGTGCACAATGTGATCAAGGAGTTTATCACGGGATGATGTGTTACGAAACGAGTAAAGAGACTTGCCGGTAACGAGATTGAACAAGGTATCGGGATACCGACGATCGAATCTCGGGCAAGTATCGTACCGCTAGACAAAGGGAATTGTATACGGGATTGATTAAGTCCTTGACATCGTGGTTCATCCTATGAGATCATCATGGAACATGTGGGAGCCAACATGGGTATCCAGATCCTGCTGTTGGTTATTGACCGGAGAGTCATCTCGGTCATGTCTGCATGTCTCCCGAACCCGTAGGGTCTACACACTTAAGGTTCGGTGACGCTAGGGTTATAGAGATATTAGTATGCGGTAACCCGAAAGTTGTTCGGAGTCTCGGATGAGATCCCGGACGTCACGAGGAGTTCCGGAATGGTCTGGAGGTAAAGATTTATATATGGGAAGTCTTGTTTTGGTCGCCGGAAAAGTTTCGCGCATTATCAGTATTGTACCGTGAGTGCCGAAAGGGGTCCGGGGGTCCACCAAGGGGGTCCACCTGCCTTGGGGGGCCACATGGGCTGTAGGGGTGTGCGCCTTGGCCTATATGGGCCAAGGGCACCAGCCCCAAGAGGCCCATGCGCCAAGAGATAAGGGAAAGGAAGAGTCCTAAAGGGGGAAGGCACCTCCTAGGTGCCTTGGGGAGGATGGACTCCTCCCTGGCCGCACCCTTCCTTGGAGGAAGGGCCAAGGCTGCGCCCCCCTCTCCCTTGGCCCTATATATAGTGGGGGGAAGGGAGGGCAGCTACACCTAAGCCCTGGCGCCTCCCTCTCCCTCCCATGACACATCTCCCTCCTCCCGCAGCGCTTGGCGAAGCCCTGTTGGAATCCCGCTACTTCCACCACCACGCCGTCGTGCTGCTGGATCTCCATCAACCTCTCCTCCCCCTTGCTGGATCAAGAAGGAGGAGACGTCGCTGCTCCGTACGTGTGTTGAACGCAGAGGTGCCGTCCGTTCGGCGCTAGGATCATCGGTGATTTGGATCACGACGAGTACGACTCCATCAACCCCGTTCTCTTGAACGCTTCCACGCGCGATCTACAAGGGTATGTAGATCCACTCCTCCCTCGTTGCTAGATGACTCCATAGATAGATCTTGGTGACACGTAGGAAAATTTTGAATTTATGCTACGTTCCCCAACATCAAGCAGGCCAGTAAGCTAAACGTCGAACACAAAGTGGAAGAAACACCAAGCGAAGACGAGGATGAACCTCACCAGCAAAGTGCTACGTCTTGAGCTTGCGTTGGTTTTTCCCGAAGAGGAAGGGATGATGCAGCAGAGTAGCATAAGTATTTCCCTCAGTTTTTGAGAACCTAGGTATCAATCCAGTAGGAGCCCAAGCTCAAGTCCCTCGTACCTGCACAAAGCGATAGCTACTCGCAACCAACGCGATTAGGGGTTGTCAATCCCTTCATGGTCACTTACGAGAGTGAGATCTGATAGATATAATATTTTTGGTATAAAGATGCAAAGTAAAAAAGTAAAGGAAAAGTAAAAAGCAAAACTAGATTAAAGTGATGGAGATTGATATGATGAGAATAGACCCGGGGGCCATAGGTTTCACTAGTGGCTTCTCTCAAGAGCATAAGTATTCTACGGTGGGTGAACAAATTACTGTTGAGCAATTGACAGAATTGAGCATAGTTATGAGAATATCTAGGCATGATCATGTACATAGGCATCACGTCCATGACAAGTAGATCAAAATGATTCTGCATCTACTACTATTACTCAACTCATCGACCGCTATCCAGCATGCATCTAGAGTATTAAGTTAAAAACAGAGTAACGCCTTAAGCAAGATGACATGATGTAGAGAGATAAATTCATGCAATATGAAATAAACCCCATCTTGTTATCCTCGATGGCAACGATACAATACGTGCCTTGCTGCCCCTTCTGTCACTGGGTAAGGACACCGCAAGATCGAACCTAAAGCTAAGAACTTCTCCCATGGCAAGAACTACCAATCTAGTTGGCCAAACCAAACGGATAATTCGAAGAGACTTGCAAAGATAACCAATCATACATAAAAGAATTCAGAGAAGATTCAAATATTATTCATAGATAGACTTGATCATAAACCCACAATTCATCGGTCTCAACAAACACACCGCAAAAAGAAGATTACATCGAATAGATCTCCACAGGAGAGGGGGAGAACTTTGTATTGAGATTCAAAGAGAGAGAAGAAGCCATCTAGCTACTAACTATGGACCCAAAGGTCTGAGGTAAACTACTCACACTTCATCGGAGGGGCTAGGATGATGTAGAAGCCCTCCGTGATGACGACCCTCTTCCGGCGGAGCTCCGAAACAGGCCCCGAGATGGGATCTCGTGGATACAGAAAGTTGCGGCGGTGGAATTAGGTTTTTGGCTCCTCTTTTGATCGTTTGGGGGCACATGTGTATATATAGGAGGAAGAAGTACGCCGGAGGAGCAACGAGGGGCCCACGAGGCAGGGGGCGCGCCCTAGGGGGGGGCACCCTCATGACCGCCTCTTTTGTTCCTTGGAGCAGGGTCCAAGTCTCCTGGATCACGTTCGGTGAGAAAATCACGTTCCCGAAGATTTTATTCCGTTTGGACTCCGTTTGATATTCCGTTTCTTTGAAACACTGAAATAGGCAAAAAAACAGCAATTCTGGGCTGGGCCTCCGGTTAATAGGTTAGTACCAAAAATAATATAAAAGTGGAAAATAAAGCCCAATATAGTCCAAAACAGTAGATAATATAGCATGGAGCAATCAAAAATTATAGATACGTTGGAGACGTATCACAAAGCGCCGGAGGACATAAAAAGTTCCCACCGGAGGTTAAAACAGTAAACGTGATCCATGTGACAAGGGGGAGAAGCAATCACGCACTCTGATGCACACATAACATAGAGCCCGTCACCCCTAGTTCCAATCCCTGGTTGGCCTGCCTGATCACTTTTGATCGTAGGGATCATGATACACATATCCGGCGCGAAGGACTAACGGCCTTGGTGCTAGACCCAATAATAAATGGGTACCATTTTACAAGGGTCCTCATGGACGGTGGAAGTGATCTCAATCTGATATATCAGGACACAGTCTGCAAAATGGGGATAGACCCGACACAAATAAGCCACAGTAATACTACTTTCAAGGAAGTAATACCAGGCCAAGAGGCCCACTGTACGGGCTCTCTACTACTAGAGGTGGTATTCGGTTCTCCCGATAACTTCCGAAGCGAAATGTTAACTTTTCACATCGCTCCATTCTGAAGTGATATTCAAGCACTACTCGGAAGGGCAGCTTTCGCTCGTTTTAACGCAATACCGCATTATGCTTTTCTCAAGCTCAAGATGCCCGGTCCACGAGGCGTCATTACAGTTAGCGGAAATACCAACCGTTCCTTACGTACGGAAGAGGATGCGGCGACTCCAACAGCCGCACACTAGACGGCCTCACCAACCAGAAAAATGGCAGGTCGTCAAGACCACGGACACGGTTAGACAAGTCCGGTGTTCCATCACACATATATGAGATTGGTTTTCAAAACCCTCATAAAACGATACCAGGGGCTTCCCGCGTGTAATCAGGGCCAGCCCGGCTCAGCTAGGCTCCTCTGGAATTCTGATAACTCATTCTTCTTTTCGGCACGGCAACTTTCATCTAAGTTCTTTCCTTTTGCAGGCTACAATCGTGCTACACCCGTCCAGGACACGGCACAACGGAGACACAGGCGCAGACGTGCAGCAGGGACCCGCCCAAAGGTTTCTTTTTAGATTAAGGCCCTGCATAAACCTTTTTTACTGTCTCTTGTTGCTCACATCCTCCGGATACTACACATAACCGAGAAGGATGCTGGCGTTATTGGCATGTGGCCACGCCAGGATTTTGCATGTACCTGGACACATGGGGTTTCTTATAAAGGGCATTGTTTAGCCCGGTATATGTTATAAAGACCGAACACTTAGGGAGTGTTCGGCGTCGCGAGTTTGGCCCTATATGCATCAGCTCCGAATCATGTCTTTGGTCAAATGTTGGGTTTGCCCGGCTCCCACATTTTGGTACCTTACGTTCCGTTATATCGGCTAAGGTAGCACTGGGAGAACTACTGCGATTGTGCCCTGGTTCATCCGGATGAGCACCTTAGTAGACAAAGCCAAAAACTGACTGTCATGATATAGAGAGAGACTAGTCAACCACTCGATGACTAATCGGAATCTTCGGGATTCCTCCGCATTAACGAAGGACCGTTTCCCGGTCATGTACGTACGCGCACCGTATTCGGACGAGCGCAGAAGTACCAGGGGCTATATAGTAGCCCCACTGTCAAACTCCTATGGCTAAGTGAAAGTGTTAAAGCAATATAGTCTGATTGCCTTGTTTGCTACGCTATCACCACCTTAATGGACCAAGACGTTGGATCAAGTATGGATATGCATCTTTTGCGAACACCCCCGCATTATATGCGTGGGGGCGGAAGCCGACGACTGCAAACTTTCAGGTTATATACATATATACATTAACGGCCGCACAGGAGGCATCATAGTACTTTCGGGCAAAAGTATAAATACAGCTTCGATTAATTTAGAAAAAACATTGTTTGTACAATGGGACTACATGTCACTGGAAAATAATATTCTTCGAGCACTGCGCCTCTATCGAATGAGCGCCTTCAAGGACTTCTTCGAAGTAGTGCTCGGCAGCCACTCGGCCTATGGCCGAACCCTGTGCTGCAACAGTGGTGGCCTCCATCTCCGCCCAGTATGTTTTGACACGGGCAAGGGCCATCCGCTCACCTTCTATGCACGCTGATCTCTTTACAGCATCGATGTGTGGCACAGCTTCAAGGAATTGTTGCACTAAGCCAAAGTAGCTACTCGGCCTTGGCCCTCCCGGCCACAGGTGATCCACAACGGACCTCATGGCAAGTCCGGACAACCTATGGAGCTCGGCCAACCGGTCAATCGCTCATTCAGCAGCAGCGGACGGACTGGAGTGTGAAATTGTGACCAGAACAGCTTCTCCACTTCGGGACCTTTCTGATCCTTGAAGTATTCGGCGGCATCAGCATGTAACGCACCGAGACCGATGTGCCAGGTGTCTTCCAGTTATTTGCTGTGTTGCCTTGTCATGTGCTTGTGTGTCATGCATCTCATACCATGTCATCATGTGCATTTCATTTGCATACATGTTCGTCTCTTGCATCCGAGCATTTTCCCCGTTGTCCGTTTTGCAATCCGGCGCTCCTATGTCACCCGGTGTCCCTTTCTACCTCTTTTCGTGTGCGGGTGTTAAACGTTTTTGGGTTGGACCGAGACTTGCCATGCGGCCTTGGTTTACTACCGGTAGACCGCCTGTCAAGTTTTGTGTCATTTGGACTTCGTTTGATACTCCAATGGTTAACCGAGGGACCGAAAAGGCCTCGTGTGTGTTGCAGCCCAACACCTCTCCAAAATGGCCCAAAACCCACCTAAACCCCCTCCATCATCTAGATCGTTCGATCACAATCGCGTGGCTGAAAACCGCACCTCATTTGGACTCTCCTAGCTCCCTCTACCTATATATATAGCTCTCCTTCCCAAAATCACGGGCGAAACCCTAACCTTCCCCCTCCTCGCGCCGCCGGACGAAGTCCGCCAGGTCGGACATGTCCGACCTGTCCCGCCGCCGCCACGTGGCACTACCCGGTTCGCCCGGCCGCCTCCCCCGCTGCCGGCCCGTCCCGGCCCAGGGCGGGCCCTCTCCGCCGCCAACCGGGCCGCGCCCCGCGCCCGCTCGCGCTGCCGCCTCCTTCGTCACTGGCCGCCCGACGCCGCCGCGTCTCTCGCCGCCCGGCGACGCCACCGCCTTCGCCGGCCACCGCGGCGCCATCGTCGCCTCGCCGCCACCGCGGCCGAAATCGCCGCAGGGGACGCCGCCCCCGCCGCCCGGCCTCCCCTCGTCGCCGGCGCACCTCCGACTCCGGTCGGCCCCTCCTCTCCGGCGAGTTCGTCGTCATCTACAGTGTTCTCCGGCGAGCGCCTCGAAGTCCGCGCCCGAGCTAGATCCAGTTCGAGATTCGGTTGACTTTTGACCTAATCTCCAGTATTTTTTGCAATCTTCGCCATGTCATAACTCTGCATCTGTAGCTCCGACTCGTGCGTGTAGCATTTCAAAATTTTCGTCTCGATGAGTAAATCATTTCATCTCATTGCATCATTTTCATTTGAGCTCATCTTGGTGCCCGAAATGTTGTTGGAAGAGGGATATGTGATGTTTATGTCAGATCTGTTTCAGCAAATGCACTTTTGTCATTTTTGCCATGATTAATGTGTGCATGCTATGATCCTGAGCTCTACATGTGTTTTGAAATATGCCATCCATCTTTACAGGGGTGTATGCCATGTATTTTTGTGATATTTGTGGTGACTAGCACAAGCATGCAAAGTAGCTTACTCAATGATGCTGATTTCAGGGACTTAGAATTTCACCAAGTCCTTGCCCTGTCATTATTTTTATGCCATATGTTCATGTTGTTTCCTAGTGATCCGTGCCTCTTTTGAGGATCATCAATAAGGATGTTTTATAGATATTATGGTGCTCTATCCATCCATGTCTTTGTTTGCAATTATGGAGCACCCTAGCTTGAGTCAATCGAGCTCTACTTTTGCTATAAAATGTTCCTGGCAGATTGCTAACATGTTTAGCACTTTTGCCGAGCTTGTTGTTGTTGATCCGTGCATGCTATGTTGTTGTTCTTGCCATGTCTATCTTCTATGCCATGTCTATTTGCTGGGTGTATGCTTAGTTTGTCATGCAATGCCTCGTAGTGAGTGCATCGATATCATAAACATGCCTACTTGTTAACTGTTTTGCATGTTCCAGTTTTTCACTAAGTCTGAATTTGCTTATGTTTTTGCTATGTTCACATGCTTGCAATTGTACTTTTCTGATCCCTTTTGGCTCAAGGTCACTAAGGGATTTTTGTTATATTCTTTGAGTCGTTGCATGCCATCCCTTGCTTTTCCATGATATGTTCCTATAGCATGTAGTTTTCATGCTCTAAACATTGCTTCCTGATGATAAATTCCTGACTTGTTTATTTCTCTAAGTCTGTAACCTGTTATCATTTGCACTTTTGCCATGCTTGTTTGAACCTGTTATTGAGTGAATTAGCCGTAGCTCAGTGTTCATCTTTTGTCAAGCATCATGAGTGGATTCCTGCCATGTATCTTGATGCCATGTTTGAGTGCAGTAGCTTATTTATCTTGATGCATTTAGAAGACTACTTGTTGTTTATCGCAGACCGGTGCCATATTTGTTTTGCTTGTCATTTTCAAACCGTGCATCCGATTCCGGTGATCTTTATATCGATTTCAACCGAAATCAACTCCTCGTCCTAGTGGAACTCTTGGATTTCCAAGTTGGGGCCAGGTTCAATCATTTCTTTCCAAGTCATGCATATGCATCACATACCGCATCCCGCATATCATACCATGTTCATGTGTTGGTTGTTTACTATGTTGTGCCCTATTCAAGAATTCATCCGATTAACCAGTTAACTTGCCAATTAATCCCTACTCATAGGGTCACCAAGTAGCCGATAAACTGAAAAATCGTCCGATTAATTGATTAAATGGTCGATTAACTTGCCGATTAGCCGATTAATCCCCTACTCGCTAGCCAACCGAGCAACTACCAGTTAACGATTTCCTCAACAATGATGTTGTGTGCTTCTTTCCGGTGTTGCTTCTTCGGGTTGGTTCCGATAACGTCGCGTTTGTGAGGACCCGTTCGACTACGTCCGTTTGTCTTCTTCATGGACTCATTCTTCTTCCTTGCGGGATCTCAGGCAAGATGATCATACCCTCGAAATCACTTCTATCTTTGCTTGCTAGTTGCTCGCTCTTTTGCTATGCCTATGCTGCGATACCTACCACTTGCTTATCATGCCTCCCATTTTTCAAAGCCAAGCCTCTAACCCACCTTGTCCTAGCAAACCGTTGTTTGGCTATGTTACCGCTTTGCTCAGCCCCTCTTATAGCGTCGTTAGTTGCAGGTGAAGATTGGAGTTTGTTCCTTGTTGGAACATGGATATTTTGTTGGGATATCACAATATCTCTTATTTAATTAATGCATCTATATACTTGGTAAAGGGTGGAAGGCTCGGCCTTATGCCTGGTGTTTTGTTCCACTCTTGCCGCCCTAGTTTCCGTCATATCGGTGTTATGTTCCCGGATTTTGTGTTCCTTACATGGTTGGATTATAATGGGAACCCCTTGACAGTTCGCCTTAAATAAAACTCCTCCAACAAGGCCCAACATTGGTTTTACCATTCGCCACCTAGCCTTTTTCCCTTAGGAGTCGCGCATCCCGAGGGTCATCTTTATTTTAACCCCCCGGGCCAGTGCTTGTCTAAGTGTTGGTCCAAACTGAGCGATGTCCGGAGCTACCAGGGGCAACTCTGGGCTGGCCCACCCGACGTCTGGCTCATCCGGTGTGCCCTGAGAACGAGATATGTGCAGCTCCTATCAGGATTTGTCGGCACATCTGGGTGGCTTTGCTGGTCTTGTTTTACCATTATCAAAATGTCTTGTAACCGGGATGCCGAGTCTGATCGGATTGTTCTAGGAGAAGGAATATCCTTCGTTGACCGTGAGAGCTTGTGATGGGCTAAGTTGGGACACCCCTGCAGGGTTTGAACTTTCGGAAGCCGTGCCCGTGGTTATGGGCATATGGGAATTTGTTAATGTCCGGTTGTAGAAAACCTGAAGTTGATCTTAATTAAGATACATCAACCGCGTGTGTAACCGTGATGGTCTCTTCTCGGTGGAGTCCGGGAAGTGAACACGGTGTTGGAGTAATGCTTGACGTAGGTTGTTCTAGGATCACTTCTTGATCACAATTGTTAGACCGTGCTTTTGCCTTCTCTTCTCGCTCTCATTTGCGTATGTTAGCCACCAACTATGCTAGTCGCTTGCTGCAGCTCCACCTCATACCTTTTACCCTTCCTATAAGCTTAAATAGTCTTGATCGCGAGGGTGTGAGATTGCTGAGTCCCCGTGACTCACAGATACTTGCAAAACCAGTTTGCAGGTGCCGATGAAACCGTGCAGGTGACGCAACCGAGCTCAAGGAGGAGCTCGATGAAGATTGTGTTCGCTATGTTGTTCTGTTTCTAGTTGATCAGTAGTGGAGCCCAGTTGGGACGATCGGGGATCTGTGTAGCATTTGGGGTAGTCTTCTTTTATTTTGGTTCCGTAGTCGGACCTTGATTGTATCTGGATGATGTAATGCTTTATTCATGTATTGTGTGAAGTGGCGATTGTAAGCCAACTATGTATCATTTCCCCTTTTATTTATGTACATGGGTTGTTTGCGAAGATTACCTCACTTGCGACATTGCTTTCAATGCGGTTATGCCTCTAAGTCGTGCTTCGACACGTAGGAGATATAGCCGCATCGAGGGCGTTACACAGCAGCACTTGCAGCCAAATCCATGTACTCGTCCGCAGAACTCCATAGCCGGTCCAGAGGAGCATACTTCGGATCTCCGAACTTAGTCCGCAACAAGAAGGGCTTCCCAGACACGATATCTGCAGCTTGATTCAGCTCCTCCTTCATCGCTCTAATTTTGGAGCGGGCTTCCTTGGCAACCACCCGGGCCTTCTCCAGGTCCTCGCTTTCGCTCGGTCTTCTTCTTCAAGAAGCCGGTAATGATCAGCAACATCTTTTAACTCTACAGCCATCTTGGCTATTTTTTCCTTCCTCTCGCAATGTGCGGCCTGTTCGGCCCTTAACTCTTCGACCGCCTTCAAAGCGGCCGCATTGCTACTCCTCGCTTGCTCCTTGGCTCGGGAAAGCTCCGCCCGAAGGGTCTCCACGGTGGCAGCTCCATCTACGGTCACAAAATATTAAAGATATTGGCATCATGCTACTCTTACTATGTGACGATCACCGGAAAAACACTCACCCTATGCCTCGTCAAGCCGCTTGTTGACAAGCACGATGTCGGCATCAGCCGCATCCAGTTGTCGCTTTAGTTCGGCAAACCCATCAGTTCGGCTAGCCACCGGAGCTTCAACCACCTGCACATAAAGGCGGTCTGGTTATTACCTGGGACTATGATCCTCTGTTTGCCGCCGTTCTCGACGACAACCAGAGTCTCAGGGGCTACTATTTGCATGGGCATACCTAGCTTATGCGGTACTGTTAAAGGCATACATTATTCCACGTACCTCGAAGCCTTTCAGCAGACTCATAAAAGCTTCGTGCAAACCGCTTTCGGCGGATGATATCCTTTCAATTACCATACTCATTAGCGTACGATGCGCTTCTGAGACGACAGCTTGCCCCAGAAGATCCTTCAGCACGTCCGACCGCACACAGTACGGACCCTTGCTATCGCTCTCCTCAGGAGTCGGATACTGGGGATGCCGGGCAGCCAAAGGGTTATCCTTTGGCGATATTGGATCCGGAGATACCCTTCGCAACGACACTTCAAGGTCGCCCGCCTCTAGAGCTGGGGAGTCCGGGGGAGGCGTTTCGCTCTCCATCATCTCCGGAAGAAGATCCCCCGAAGATGAACTCTGTCGAGAGGGGCTGCGATCCGGACTACAATTTAGCATCGGTTATTATCTTCGGAAGTAAGGTAGGATATCTTCACTATTAAGTACTTTTTGATTACTTACAGCTCGGTAGAGGGCTGATCCTCGCGCGGACATTGTGCAGCAAGAATACCCCCCAAGGCAGGACCCTCTGGCAGAGATTTCTTCTCCCGTTTGGAAACCTTAGTTTCCGGATCTTCAGAGGTAGTCCTCTTCCTTCCCCGGGGAGGGAGAATGTCAGACTCTTCCCCTTGGTTATCCTCCCTCGCGGAGGCGCTCATTCCTTCAATTGGAATAGGTGCCGATGGAGGCCTGATTTCGCCCTCTTTATTCCCCCCTTCATCTTCCTTTGAGGGCACTAGACGAGGTGCTGGCTCGAGCATCTTTTCCAGCACCGGATTGTCCAAGCCTTCAGGAAGGGGGGCCGAACACCGGATCATCTTCGCCTTTGCTATCCAATCCTGGTCAAAGAGCGATTCGTCAGAATGATGTCATGATAAACAAAAGGACAGTGTGTTCGACCAGGGGATTACTTACTTGGGCAGCGGGGCGGTTGCAGCTCAGGCCCACGTCCTCGGTAGTGTCCGGACACTCTATTTGGGGTCCGAAGAACGATTTGTACATCTCCTCGTGCGTCATGCCGAGGAAATGCTGAATAGTGCGCGGTCCTTCCGGGTTGAATTCCCACATGCGGAGGGGCCGGCGTTTGCAAGGCTGGACTTGACGAACCAGCATAATTTGCATTACCATAACCAGACTGAAATCTCCCTCGAAGAGATCTCGGATACGGCTTTGCAGTATTGGCACGTCCTTAGCTGGACCCCAGCTCAGCCCCCTGCTAATCCATGACATCAGTTGTGGTGGGGGCCCGAGCGAAAGGTGGGGGCAGCTACCCATTTTGCACTTCGGGGAGCTGTAATGTAAAATCACTCCCGTTGCCACAATCCGGACACCTCTGGAAAGGAACCCTTTGGCCATGGAGCGTTGGCAATTTTGCTTATTAGAGCACCTCCGCACGCTGCATACTGTCCCTCGACCATCTTCGGCTTCACATCGAAGGTCTTGAGCCACAGGCCGAAGTGAGGGGTAATGCCGAGGAAGGCCTCACATACGACAATAAATGACGAGATGTGAAGAAGGGAATCCGGGGCCAGATCGTGAAAATCCAACCCGTAATAGAACATAAGACCCCTAACAAAGGGATCCAGAGCGAGGCCTAGTCCTCGGAGGAAGTGGGAGACGAACACAACGCTCTCGTTGGGTTCGGGAGTAGGGACGACCTGCCCTCGGGCGGGCAGCCTATGCGAAATTTCGGCGGTCAGATATCTAGCCTCCCTCAACTTCTTAATGTCCTCCTCCGTGACGGGGGAAGGCCTCCACCGGCCTTGAAGGCTGGATCCGGACATGATTGAAGGTCCGAAGCACCTGACCCGAGCTTTGGGTGTTAGAACTCGAGGCGGGGGAAGGATTCGATTGAGCACAGGAGGGAAAAAGTATAAGCCTTGTCCCTTTATAAAGGGGGTGAATATCAGGCGTCCTCCTCGTGGTCGTTCGAGACTTACCTAAGATCTAGGAGTCATACCAACGGGCATGGTTGGGTTACCCACGTTTGTATTAATGAGAATCCCGTGATAAGGGGAACACGATCTCTGCTTTGACAAGACGTGTCAAGAAACTGCCTCGCGTTATGTGCGGGGCTAGTTAAAGAAAAATGGTTCAAATAATTACCGAGTCGTGGCGTGATGTCATGCTACCAAAACGTGTCAGCAGATTAGATTTGTGGAAGTATTATTCTCTCTACGGTGGTACATGGAATTTGTCTTGCAGGGTCAGACACTATCCTTGTATTCAAACTCTTCCATGGTGTATTCAGAGGAGGAACCCGCCTTGCAATGCCGAAGACAACACTGCGCACCAGACTCATCGTCATTGAAGCCTGGTTCAGGGGCTACTGAGGGAGTCCTGGATTAGGGAGTCTCCGGACAGCCGGACTATATCCTTTGGTCGGACTGTTGGACTATGAAGATACAAGATTGAAGACTTCGTCTCGTGTCTGGATGGGACTCTACTTGGCGTGGAAGGCAAGCTAGGCAATATGGATATGGATATCTCCTCCTTTGTAACTGACCTTGTGTAACCCTAGCCCCCTCCGATGTCTATATAAACCGGAGGGTTTTAGTCCGTAGGACAACATACAATCATACCATAGGCTAGCTTCTAGGGTTTAGCCTCTCAGATCTCATGGTAGATCAACTCTTGTAATACTCATATCATCGAGAACAATCAAGCAGGACGTAGGGTATTACCTCTATCAAGAGGGCCCGAACCTGGGTAAACATCGTGTCCCCTGCCTCCTGTTACCATCCGCCTTAGACACACAGTTCGGGACCCCCTACCCGAGATCCGCCGGTTTTGACACCGACAGCGAGGACGATGGCGATCGGTGCTGGGGCTCCAGCGAGCTCCGACAACGCTGACGACGAAGGGAGCGAGCGGCGTGAGGCTCCTGCTGGGCGCTCGAGGTGGCGCAGGCACGTCGGAGCCACCAGAAGAAATGCAGGTCATCGGGAGGGTTCGGCAAGGGCGCGGGGCAGCTTGTCGAAGCTCCGACGAGGGCGCCGGTGGTCGGGGACGGCGAAGCAGAGGAGGCCGACGAAGGGAAGGTGAGGTCGCTGGACGAGACGGCAAGGCGGCGGGATGGAGTTCCGGTAGTAGGACGGCGACGATGTGCCGCGGCTGGAGGACGGCACGAGTGAGAGGAGTGATCGGGCGCGATGCGCGGCCCCTCTGCGTGCTGCGGCGCTAGGAGAACCAGAGGGAGAGGGGCGAGGGAATCGGCAGGAGAGACGGGGGATCGAGTGGATGGGGCGCTGCGAGGGAGATCGAAGAGAGGGGGAAAAGGGGATCGAGCGTGGCTCTCCTAGCTCGATGCGTGCGTGAGCGGCAGCCTGGAGGAAGACGAGGGAGATGCCAGGGGTTGCTAGGGTTAGGGGGGAGTGGGCCTAGCAGTTGGATGGGCCGGATGGAAAGGAGAGGTCCAGCGAGTAGCTGAGTAAGTAAGGGGCCTTTCCTTTCTTTTAATTTTTTTGTTTATATAAATAAATAATCAACAAAGGGGAAAATCCAGGGATTTTTGGTTAGGGATATGAGATATATAAATATATATCTGGAACCCTGGATTTATGTAGGGTTTGGATAAATTGCTCTGGCATTTTTAGAAGGTAGAAATATAATTAGAGTTTGAATTATTCTCAAACTTCAATCATTTTTGAACCTGACCAAAACAACTTCGAATGGGATGAAATCTGACAGAGAGGGTGTAGGAAAGAGGCAAGATTTATAGGGAAAAGATGAACATTAATGGAGGAGGAATAAAGTCACTTGCAAAGACATGAAAGAAGAAGGAAGTGAGAGGTGATGATGCATGGGTATGGCTTGAAGAGAGATGACAAGGAAATATATGAAGTTGAGTCGGATAAAAGAAGAGTTGAAGAGTAGTGCAATTGTGTTATGGGTGATTCCAAGTTAATGGAATATTTATAATAGCTCCCTAATAATAGTAGGAGACTTTCATATGTTATAAAGAGAATTTCACCATGTGAACTCCCTCGATTTAAATGGATCAAAAATCCATGCAATTTATTTAAGTGAGTTTTAGTTAGCTTTAAGAAAAAGATGTCATGATGACATGATGCCATGCAAATCACACCACGAATCTCGCAAAACATGGAAGACATATGAAGCTCCGGTCTTGGGGCGTCACAGCCGGCCTTGGGGCGTTACAAAGAGGTTATTTGATATCACCTCCTTAGATGAATGGAGAACCCAAGCATATGAAAATGCAAATTTATTCAAAGAAAAATTTAAAAGATGGCATGACAAAAGAATTCAAAATCGTGAGTTTAAAGTTGGAGAATATGTTCTTTTGTACAACTCTCATTTTAGATTTTTTGCAGGAAAGATCCTCTCGAAATGGGAAGGCCCATACATCATCGAGGAGGTTTACTGGTCGGGGGCCATCAAAATAAATAACTCCAAAGGTACTAACCCGAAGGTTGTCAATGGACAACAAATAAAGCATTATATCTCAGGTACGCCTATCAATGTTGAAAGTAATATTATCCAAACTTTGACACCGGAAGAACACATAAAAGAGTCCTTCCGGAACACTCCAGAAACGTGAAAATAAAGAGGTACGTGATACGGTAAGTAAACGGACTCCGAAAAATCCGCAAAAATATTTTTTATCAGTTTTGGAATATTTTAAAATTTTGGAAATAAAGAAACTTCCAGGAAGCGTCCCCTGGTGGGCACAAGACACCAGGGCACGCCAGGCTTGCCTGCCGCGCCCAGGTGTGTTGTGCCCACTTGGGACACCTTCCGCACTCCATTTTTCTTCCATATACTTGTCCTCCAAGATAAAAAAATCTATATATACTTCCCGAACCTGTTGATCACCGTATCGCGGAGAAATCCTCTGTTCTCTTTTCCCGCTGTTCTCTATACAGATCTGAATATATGTCCTCCCAAGACTCCGAGGGAGAGAGTTATGTTGCTGATCTCATCGCAAACCCTAAGTCCTATGGGGATGAGGGGCACTATAGCTCGACCTCCGAGGAGGAAGAAGATGAGTCGATCCCTTCCCGGTTCAAGGATGAGAGCATGGAGGTGTTATGTAAGAGGATAATAAAACTCAAGATCGATAATTGTGAGTTGATGATGGAAAATTTTATTCTCCGTCATAAACTAGAGGAAGCAAAAGGGGAACCCCGCAATTTCTCGCCACCACCATTGCCATGGAAATCTGAGGACAAGGCTTCTTCTTCTTCACCACCACCATCTTCTTCACCACCAAAATAAAATTGAGTATCGGGTATGGGCACTCCCTTTGGCTTCCGCTAAGCTTGGGGGAGGTGCCCCTGTATTGTATCGTCCCACTATCTTTTTGCATTTACTTATTTTAGTTCGATCATTTGCTTTTAGATGAAATAAAGTTTAGTTCGATCCTTTCTTCTTTGAGAGTTTGCTTAGTGATCTATCCTTGTAATCGTGTGCAAGTTATATAATAAAGTTAGTTTGAGTTTTTGCTTTCTTTACTTTCATGTTGCAAATAAAGAAAGAAAAAGAGGAAGGAAATAAATGAAGAAAGGAAATAAATCAATAAGATTATATACTAATCCTATGGTAGGTGATGGCACCACATAAGTAAAAGTATAAGTAGAAACTTTTATTAGAGATTGACAAACATAGCATTAGTCAATGATGCAACTCATGAAAGAATTAATAAGGGAAGAGAAGATTCACATATAGATATACTATCCTAGAAATATTTTGTGATTGTGAGCCCTCATCAAAATATTATATGCCAAAATTGTTGGCGTTGGACAAGGAGGACAACTTAATGGTTTATGTTTGTTTATATTCACACAGAAGTCATATTGTCATAGATCCTTTAACATGTGGTGCTTGCCCCCTATCTTTGCTAGCCAAAATTCTATACTAAGTAGAGATACTACTTGTGAATCCAAAAACCCTTAAACCCAAATCTTCTTCAAGTGTCCACCATACCTACCTAGGGATTGAGCAAGATCCCTCAAGTAAGTTGTCATTGGTGCAAAAAGGCAATAAAAATTGCTTCTAAAAGTGTGAGATCATTTGGTGTAAGAGAAAATTGAGCGTTGTACGAAATTGGATGAAAAGGAATAAAAGCGACAGACTGCATAATAAAGGTTGTCATCTTAAGGGGCAATACAACGTGACATTCTCTTGCACTAAGGGATTGAGCATACAAACAAATAAGCGCATGGCAACCTCTGCTTCCCTCTGCGAAGGGCCTATCTTTTACTTTTATGCAAAGAGTCAAATTTTTTCTCTCTATTCCTTTTTTTCTCCTTTGGCAAGCATCATGTGGTGAGGAAAGATCTAGGCACATATATATGTCCAGTTGAATATAGATAGCATGAGTTATTATTGTTGACATCACCCTTGAGGTGAGAATGTTGGGAGGCAAAACTATAAGCCCCTATCTTTCTATGTGTCTGGTTGAAACATTTTGTTCATGGGTACGAAGTGAGTGTTAGCAATCATAGAAGACTATATGATGGTTGAGTATGTGGACTTGCCTAAAGGCTCCGACACGTGACCCTTCCTAAAAACATGATGAATTGTAGTTGCAAAGTTGACTGAGAACATAGTTTGTCTGTTTCTAATAGAGTTTTTGCTTTATACTTCAATTGTGTGATGAACTACTACTTATTCATGAGAACTATATGATAAAAGTTCTATGATAAAAGTCCTATGTTTAATTTTGTTGCTGTTATAATAATAAACATGATGCGTCTATGTCTGTATTTTGTTTTTATCGACACCTCTCTCTCGAAGCATGTCGACATATTTTTCGATTTCAGTTTTCGCTTGAGGACAAGCGAGGTCTAAGCTTGGGGGAGTTGACACGTCCATTTTGCATCATGTTTTCTTACTGTTATTTATAATGTTTCTATCCATAATTAATAATGCTTTTTGGAGTAATTCTAATGCCCTTTCTCTCATAATTTACAAGGAACACACCAATAGGGAGAATTCTGGCTGCTGGAAATCTGGACCTAGAAAAGCTACGTCAGGCCACCTATTCTGCACAACTCCAAATGAGCTGAAACTTCACGGAGATTTTTTATGGATTATTTAAGAAATACTGGAGCCAATAAACACCAGAGGGGGGCACCAGGTGGGCACAACCCACCTGGCGCGCCAGGCCCCCCAGGCGTGCCCTGGTGGGTTGTGGCCTCCTCGGCCCACCTCCAATGCCCATCTTCTAGTATATAAGTCATTTTGACCTAGAAAAAATAAGAGGAGGACTTTCGGGACGAAGCACAGCCGCGTCGAGGCGGAACTTGGGCAGGAGCACTTTTGCCCTCCGGCGGAGCGATTCCGCTGAGGGAACTTCCCTCCCGGAGGGGGAAATCATCGTCATCATCATCACCAACAACTCTCCCAACTTGGGGAGGGCAATCTCCATCAACATCTTCAATAGCACCATCTCCTCTCAAACCCTAGTTCATTTCTTGTGTTCAATCTTGTTACCGGAACTATAGATTGGTACCTGTAGGTGACTAGTGGTGTTGATTACATCTTGTAGTTGATTACTATATGGTTTAGTTGGTGAAAGATTATATGTTCAGATCCATTATGCTATTTAATACTCCTCTGATCATGAACATGTTTATCATTTATGAGTAGTTACTTTTGTTCTTGAGGTCACGGGAGAAATCATGTTGCAAGTAATCATGTGAACTTGATATGTGTTTGATATTTTGATAGTATGTATGTTGTTATTCCATTAATGGTGTCATGTGAACGTCAAGTACATGACACTTCAGCATATTTGGGCCTAAGGGAATGCATTGTGAAGTAGCAATTAGATGGTGGGTTGCGAGAGTGGCAGAAGCTTAAACCCCAGTTTATGCGCTATTTCATACGGGACCGATTGGATCCAAAAGTTTAATGCTATGGTTAGAATTTATTCTTAATACTTTTCTCGTAGTTGCGGATGCTTGAGGGAGGGTTAATCATAAGTAGGAGGTTTTTTCAAGTAAGAACAGCACCTAAGCACCGGTCCACCCACATATCAAATTATCAAAGTAGCGAACACAAATCAAACCAACATGATGAAAGTGACTAGATGAAATTCCCGTGTACCCTCAAGAAATCTTTGCTTATCATAAGAGACCGTTTTGGCCCGTCCTTTGCCTCAAAAGGATTGGGCTACCTTGCTGCACTTTTGTTACTATTATCGTTACTTGCTCGTTACAAAATATCTTGCTATCAAACTACTCGCTACTTACAATTTCAGCACTTACAGACAATACCTTACTGGAAACTACTTGTCATTTCCTTCTGCTCCTCGTTGGGTTCGACACTCTTACTTATCGAAAAGAGCTACAATTGATCCCCTGTACTTGTGGGTCATCAATAATGAATACCATTTAGTTTATTATCAACTCTTTGTCCTAGAACAACACCAACAGGATAATCACTAGCATCACACATAATTTCAAAAGGCAAGTTCCAATCAGGTGGTTGAACAATAGGTGCAGTATTAAGACTTTCTTGAGTGTTTCAAAGGCTTCTAAACAATCATCATCGAAAACAAAAGTAATATCCTTTTGCAAAAGATTAGTAATGGGTCTAGAAATTTTAGAAAAGTCTTTGATAAATCTCCTAAGAAACCAACATGACCTAGGAAACTACGAATACCTTTGATGTCCTTAGGACATGGCATTTTCTCAATTGCATCAACCTTAGCTTGGTCCACTTCAATACCTTTTTCAGAAATTTTATGGCCCAAGACAATGCCTTCATTAACCATAAAGTGGCACTTCTCCCAATTCAAGACAAGATTTGTTTGTTCACATCTCTGCAAAACTCGTTCAAGATTGCTTAAACAATCATCAAAAGACTTCCCATAAACAGAAAAGTCATCCATGAAAACCTCAAGAATCTTTTCACAAAAGTCAGAGAATATAGCAGTCATACATCTTTGAAAGGTAGCAGGTGCATTACGTAAACCAAAAGGCATACGTCTATAAGCATAAGTTCCAAAGGGACAAGTAAAAATAGTCTTTTCTTGATCAGGTTGAGAAATAGGTATTTGTGAAAAGCCAGAGTATCCATCTAGGAAGGAAAAGTGTGTGTGCTTAGATAATCTTTCAAGCATTTGATCAATAAAAGGCAAGGGGTAATGATCTTTTCTAGCTGCTTTGTTTAATTTTCTGTAATCAATTACCATTCTATAGCCTATAACAATTCTTTGTGGAATAAGTTCATTCTTATCATTGGGAACAATAGTAATACCTCCTTTCTTAGGGACACAATGAACAGGACTTACCCATCTACTACCAGCTATAGGATAGATTATACCTGCTTCCAGAAGTTTTAAGATTTCCGTTCTTACCACTTCCTTCATTTTTGGATTCAACCGACGTTGGTGATCAACAACCGGTTTAGCATCAGGTTCCATATTAATTTTGTGTTGACATAGAGTGGGACTAATGCCCTTTAAATCATCAAGAGTATATTCAATAGCAGCCCGGTGCTTCCTTAGAACTTTCAATAATCTTTCTTCTTCATGTTCTGAAAGGTTAGCACTAATAATAACAGGATATATCTTCTTTTCATTGAGATAAGCATATTTCAAAGTGTCCGGCAATTGTTTTAATTCAAACACAGGATCACCTTTAGGTGGAGGAGGACCTCCTAGAGTTTCAATAGGCAGATTGTGTTTAAGCAGAGGATGTTGTTCAAAGAAAACCTTGTCTATTTCATTTCTTTCATGCATATGTAAATCATTTTCATGGTCTAGCAAATATTGTTCTAAAGGATCCATGGGTGGAGCAGCAATAGAAGCAAGACCAATTAATTCATCCTTACTTGGCAATTCTTTTTCATGATGATTTCTACTAAACTTGGAAAAATTAAACTCATGAGACTCATCACCAAAGCTAACACCAACAGTTTGTTTCTTACAGTCTATCTTAGCATTGACTGTATTCAAGAAAGGTCTACCAAAGATAATGGGACAAAAGTCATCTTGTGGGAAACCAATAACAAGAAAACCAGTAGGGTATTTTATTTTCCCAGACAAGACTTCAACATCTCTAATAATCCCAATTGGTGATATGGTGTCTCTATTAGCAAGTTTAATAGTAACATCTATTTCTTCTATCTCAGCAGGTGCTATGTCTTTCACGATTTCTTCATATAAAGTGTAAGGAATAGCACTCACACTAGCACCCATGTCACATAAACCATGATAACAGTGATCTCCTATTTTAACTGAAATAACAGGCATGCCAACAACAGGTCTATGTTTATCTCTTTTATCAGGTTTAGCAATTCTAGCAGCTTCTTCACAGAAGTAAATAACATGCCCATCCATATCTTCTTCCAGGAGATCTTTAAGCATAGCAATACTAGGTTCAACTTTAATTTGTTCATCAAGTTTAGGTGTTCTAATATAGCTTTTGTTAACCACAGTTGAAACTTTAGCATGTTCCTTAATCCTAACAGGGAAAGGTAGTTTCTCAATATAAGCAGAAGGAACAACTGGATCAACATTATAAATTATAGTTTCTTCTTTAACTGGTACTAGTTCTTTAATTTCTTCTTCAATAGGTGGGTGATATTTAAACCACTTCTCCTTAGGGAGTTCAACATGAGTAGCAAATGATTCACAAAAGGAGGCTACTATCTCAGAGTCAAGTCCATATTTAGTGCTAAACTTTTGAAAAGCATCGGTATCCATAAAAGATTTAACACAATCATACTTATGTTTAATACCTGACTCTTTACATTCATCGAGTTCCCAATCTTCAGAGTTGCATTTAATTCTTCCCAAAAGATCCCACCGGAATTCAATAGTCTTCTTCATAAATGAACCAGCACGAGAAGTATCAAGCATGGTTTGATCATTACGAGAAAGCCGAGCATAAAAATTCTGGATAATAATTTCTCTTGAGAGCTCATGATTGGGGCATGAATATAACATTGACTTAAGCCTCCCTCAACCTAGAGCGATACTTTCTCCTTCACGAGGTCAAAAAATATATATATAATTCCGATCACGATGAACTAGATGCATAGGATAATTTTTTTTTGGTGGAACTCTAGTTTCAAACGATTCCAATTCCATGGTCCAATATCATCACATAGCATATACCATGCCAATGCTTTTCCCTTCAAAGATAAAGGGAAAACCTTTTTCATCACTTCATCCCGGGGTAAACCTGCAAGCTTAAACAATCCACAAACTTGTTCCACATATATTAAGTGCATATCAGGATGTTCGGTTCCATCTCCTGCATAAGGATTAGCTAGCAGTTGTTCTATCATTCCCGAAGGAATTTCATATTCAATATTTTTAGTAGGTGCAGTAGGTTGAGGGGTAGATAATTGTGGTTCCGGACGAGGTGAAGATACCCCGAACAAACCCCTCAAAGGATTGTTTTCCATAGTAACAAGTGACAATAAATTTCAGCACACTATATAAATGTTTCCTTACCAAATTCCACTTACCAAAGGCGCTTCACTCCCCGGCAACGGCGCCAGAAAATAGCCTTGATGACCCACAAGTATAGGGGATCAATTGTAGCTCTTTTCGATAAGTAAGAATGTCGAACCCAACGAGGAGCAGAAGGAAATGACAAGTAGTTTCCGGTAAGGTATTGTCTGCAAGTGCTGAAATTGTAAGTAGCGGAGTAGTTTGATAGCAAGATAATTTGTAACGAGCAAGTAGCGATAAAAGTAACAAAATTGCAGAAAGGTAGCCCAATTCTTTTGAGGCAAAGGACAGGCCAAATGGTATCTTATGATAAGCAAAGCGTTCTTGAAGGTACACGGGAATTTCATCTAGTCACGTTCATCAAGTTGGCCTGATTTGTGTTTGCTACTTTGATAATTTGATATGTGGGTGGGCCGGTGCTTAGGTGTTGTTCTTACTTGAACAAACCTCCTACTTATGATTAACCCTCCCGCAAGCATCCGCAACTACGAGAAAAGTATAAGAATAAATTCTAACCATAGTATTAAACTTTTGGATCCAATCGGTCCCTTACGAAATAGCGCATAAACTGGGGTTTAAGCTTCTGCCACTCTCGCAACCCACCATCTATTTTCTACTCCACAATGCATTCCCTTAGTCCCAAATATAGTGAAGTGTCATGTAGTCGACATTCACATGACACCACTAAGGGAATAACAACATACATACTATCAAAATATCAAACACATATCAAGTTCACATGATTACTTGCAACATTATTTCTCCCGTGACCTCAAGAACAAAAGTAACTACTCACAAATGATAAACATTTTCATGATCAGAGGAGTATTAAATAGCATAATGGATCTGAACATATAATCTTCCACCAAATAAACCATATAGTAATCAACTACAAGATGTAATCAACACTACTAGTCACCCACAAGTACCAATCTATAGTTTCGGTAACAAGATTGAACACAAGAGATGAACTAGGGTTTGAGAGGAGATGGTGCTGTTGAAGACGTTGATGGAGATTTCCCTCCCCGAGATGGGAGAGTTGTTGGTGATGATGATGATGATTTCCCCCTCCGGGAGGGAAGTTCCCCTGGCGGAATCGCTCCGCCGGAGGGCAAAAGTGCTCCTGCCCAATTTCCACCTCGAGGCGGTGGCGCTTCGTACCGAAAGTCCTCCCCTTATTTTTTCTAGGTCAAAATGACTTATATACCAGAAGATGGGCACCGGAGGTGGGCCAAGGAGGCCACAACCCACCAGGGCGCGCCTGGGGGGCCTGGCGCGCCCAGGTGGGTTGTGCCCACCTGGTGCCCCCCCCCCCTCTGGTGTTTATTGGCTCCAGTATTTCTTAAATAATCCATAAAAAATCTCTGTGAAGTTTCAGCTCATTTGGAGTTGTGGAGAATAGGTGGCCTGGCGTAGCTTTTCCAGGTCCAGATTTCCAGCTACCGAGTAAATTATGAGAGAAAAGGCATTAGAATTACTCCAAAAAGCATTATTATGGATAAAAACATTATAAATAACAGTAAGAAAACATGATGCAAAATGGATGTATTAATCTCACCTCGGGTTTTGTAAACTATCGCAAAGCAAAGGGGGTAGCACATGATAACCAAAGGTTCACACGAATGCCATTTGTGTATTCATTGGGATCGATATGGATGTCCACGGTTCAGATATAGGTCATTGAACGAAAGGGGTTTTGTTCATGTCTATGTTTTACCAAACCTACATGGTCACAAGCTTAAGGGAATCATGATCTGTTGAGTGTTAGTGGAGCAATAGTTATGAGAAAGTATTCATGAAATAGTTTCATTAATATTAGAAATACTGTTGAGAGGAACCGGAAGCATTGTGGGGTTTACTGGGTAATACCGAGAATTGTTATATAGGTGAAAATTGTTTTCGGGGACTTAAATATAAATAATAAAGGGCTGTAATATGATTAGGAGACCCCTGGAATTATTCATAGTCAATGGGCTAAAGAAAATAAGAAAATGCATATTAGGGAAGAGTTAATGGGCCCTAAGGCCCATTAGTGGAGGCGCTCAAGGGGGAGGCCGAATTGGGGAGGTGAAGTTGAACTCCACCAGCCCCTAGGCCGGTGCAAGGGGGGAACCATTGATACGTCTCCAACGTACCTATAATTTTTAATTATTCCATGCTATTATATTAAAAATCCTAAAAATACCTTGCTGCAATTTTGATTTATTTATTTTATTTCCTATTTTGTTCGATCTATCTATCTATCACCATACAATTTAATATTGCAATTAACCGTCAAGGGATTGACAACCCCTTGTTCGCGTTGGGTGCAGGGATTTGTTATTTTGCGTCCAGGTGCTGTTAATGAGTTGTTGTGTGATTCTCATACTGGATTGATAACCTTGGTTTCATAACTTAGGGAAATACTTATCTCTATTATAGTGCATCATCCTATCCTCTTCAAGGAAATCCCAATGCAACTCACAAGTAGCAACCCCTCCCCAAGTGGGCCATCCCTCCCTCTCCCTTCAACTTATATATACTAGAGGATTTTGGCCTTTGTAGACATTAGTTTTGGAGCCTCCTCTAGTTCTCTAGTTCTAGTTGATCCATTTAGAGCTAGATCTAGTTCTCTCTAATACTCATAATGAAAGGCCCCATGTGGCTCTAATATTCCCCCTCTAATTCTCGGTGGCGATTAGTTCTGGATGGCAAAGCGCAACCGGATCATGAAGCATGTACACTTGCAAAGTGCAGAGAGGACGTGCTTTCGGTCCTTTGTTTGAGGGATCGTCATGGACAGTTCGAGGGATCGTCATGGACGGTTAAAGGGACTTCAAGAACGATATTCATCAACTCTACTTTCACTACAACTTAGAGTTGGTAACAAGCTGATCTAAACCCCTTTATGCATCTTCATAGTGATCCTCGACCGTGTTCATAGGATGAATTTTTTTTGTTTTCTACTATGTTTCCCAACACTCAACTCCAAAATATTCAATCCAACGTAAAGAAACATCGAAGAGCAAGACTTAATTCACCAAGAAAATAAGAGAGGGGGAGTGAACATCATGTGATCCAACTTGATTAACAAAGCTCACTATACATCAAGATTGAAATCCATCAAGAACATGGGGGAGGGAGATCAAACACATAGCTACTAGTGCATACCCTCAGGCCTAAGCCCCAAGGATGAACTACTCACGCATCACCATGGAGGTAGCAAGGTTGATAAAGAGGCCTCCCGTGGTGACTTCCCCCTCCAGTAGGGTGCCGGAAAATAGCCTCAAGATGAGATCATTTCGGAACAGAGGCTTGCGGCGGCGAAAAAATTGTTTCGGGTCTCACTTCGAGGGTTTCTGAATATTTCAGAATTTATAGGGCAAGAATTAGGGTAAACTGAACCACGAGGGGCCCATAAGCCAGAGTAACGCGCCCTACCCCCAGGGTGTGCCCCTGCCTTGTGGGGCCCTCATGGGTCTTCTAGTCCTCCCCCGAAGCCTCTAGCTAGGGTCTCTTATTGTCCAAGAAAAATCATCAAAAAGTTTCATCGTGTTTGGACTTCTGTATGTATAGTTTTTCTGCAAAACAAAAAACATGCAAAAAAAAACAGGAACTGGCACTAGGCACTAGATTAATAAGTTAATCCATAAAAGTAATATAAAAGTGCACCAAAACCATATACAATTGATGTAAATATAGCAAGAATACTCCATAAATTATAGATGCGTTGGAGACGTATCTGTATGCAACAAAAATATCAATGGCATATGCATCCCTAGATATATTTAAGGATGGCAATTTTACCCATGGGTACCCGACCCGCATGGGTAGGGCATGAGCACATTTTTGTACCCATGTGTAGCGCCCAAACCCTACCCGATTAGTCATGGGTAGGGTATGGGTACAATTTTGTGCCCGTGTGTACGTGATACGTCCATTTTGCATCATGTTTTCCTACTATTATTTATAATGTTTTAGATCAATATTTCACTTTATGATGCAATTCTAATTCCTTTTCTCTCTTATTATGCAAGATACACACGAAGGGGGAAATTGGCGATAGCTGGAATTTTGGACCTAAAAGAGCTACAACAGAGATAGCTATTCTCAGGAGCTCCAAATGACTTAAAATTTCACAGAGAATTATTTTGGAATATATAAAAAATACTGGAAGAAAGAAGTACTAGAGAAGACTCATTGTGGGCCCACAAAAGCAGGGGCGTGCCTTAGTGCCTTGTTGGGCCCATAGATGCCCTCCGGTGCCCATCTCCTACTATATGAGGCTATCTGCCCTAGAAAAAAATAAGAGAAAGCTTTCCGGACAAAGCGCCACCTTCTTGAGACAAAACCTGGGCAAGAGCACTTTTGCACTCCGGTTGAGTAATTCCGCCGGGGATACTTCCCTCCAGGAGGGGGAAATCGAAGCCGTCCTCATCACCAACGCTCCTCTCACTGTGGGAGGACTCATCTCCATCAACATATTCACCAGCACCATCTCATATCCGGACCCTAGTTCATCTCTTCTATTCAGCCTTTACCCAAAACCTCAGATTGGTGTCTTTTGGTTGCTAGTAGTGTTGATTACATCTTGTAGTTGATGCTAGTTGGTTTATTTGGTGGAAGATTGTATGTCCAGATTGTTAATCATATATTTATCTCCTCTGATCATGAACTTGAATATGATTTTTGAGTAATTCCATTTATTCTTGAGGACATGGGAGAAGTCTTGTTATAAGTAATCATGTGAAGTTGATCTCTGTTCAATATTTTGATGACATATTATGTTATTCTTCCTCTAGTGGTGTCATGGGAACGCCGACTACATGACACATTACCGTGTTTGGGCCTAGGGGAAGGCACTGTAGGATTAGTAAGTAGATGATGGGTTGCGAGAGTGGCAAAAGCTTAAACCCTAGTTTATGCGCTATTCCATGAGGGCTGATTTGGATCCATATGTTTCATCCTACGGTTAGATTTATCTTACTTCTTCTTTCGTAATTGTGGATGCTTGTGAGATGGGGTAATCATAAGTGGGTTGTTTATTCAAGTAAGAACAACACCCTAGCACCGGTCCACCCACATAACAATTTATCAAAGTAGTGAACATGAATCAATGAATCATGATGAATGTGACTAGACGAAATCCCTATGTGTCCTCGAGAACGCTTTGCTTATTATAACAAGTACTTCTAGTTTGTCCTCTGTAATATAAGGATTGGGCCACCTTGTTGCACCTTATTACTTTGGTTACTTGTTACTTGCTACGAATTATCTTGCTATCAAACTATCTGTTACAACTATTCTACAACACTTGCAGAGAAAACCTTATTGAAACCATTTATTAATTCCTTTTGCTCCTCGTTGGGTTTGACACTCTTACTTATCGAAAGGACTAAGATTGATCCCATGTACTTGTGAGTCATCAGTATGCCCATACCCTACCGATTATCTTACACCATTTGTTAGAAACCCTAAGCTACCAAGTCCTTGTATGTAAGCTTCATATCCAACCCCATCCTCCGTCCAATAATCAATTCCCCATCCATAGAAACCTCTTGGCACCTCCAACATAGATGGAACTAGAAATAATGTCACCACCCTTCTATGTTGTGTTGATCTACCCTATGGGTACCCATTGGGCATGGATATTTACCTGATGGGTAGGGTATGGGTAGGATTTTATGCCCATAGAAACATGGGTATGGGTATGGGTATAGGATTATTGTACCCGCACCATACCCTGCCCATTGCCATCCTTCATAGATTCTATACCAACAGTTGATAAAGCAAGGGTGTGGCCGTGTGGGAGAAGACTCTCCGGAGGTCGTCATTGTAGGTTTTGAGAAATGAAGGTGTGAGGTAGGCATGGGCGGTGGCGTCTCCGACTTCTGTGGCGCCAATTGCCATGGCCCATCGAAGGGGCTTTTTGTGAGGGTAACCGAATGGGCCTTCTTTGTTAAGAGCAACTCTAGCAGATCCGCTATATTCGCCCGTCCATTATATTAACCACCTATATAAGGGACGGGGATGATTTTTCGTCCCATGCTGATCTGCTATATTTGGTCGTCCGCTAATTTTTTTTGCAGGATCCTTCAAATTTCGGCCCGCGTCAAACATATCTATGCCCCCTTCTTTTTGCTGGTTCCTCTATCCCACCTGCTCCTTAGCGCGAAGGAAACTTTCGACCCTTCCGTTCCTGCTTCCACTCGTCGCTGTCGCCGATCTCGCCGGCCCCTTGTCTTCTCGCCTCGCCATGCTGCCAATCACCGCTATGGAGTACCTGGAGCCACCGGGCGGTGCATGCGCCGCCGCCCCCGACGGTGCTGCTCTGGCCTTCTGCGCCTCCCGCAACCATGCACGATGCCGACGCGCCAACACCTTCCACCCCCGACATCAAGCGAAAGTGACAGTGGAATCACCTCATGCAAGGAAGTGTGGTTGCCGCCGGGTCGCCTTCTTCTAATGCCGTTGTGCTCCCTCCCGTGTTGGTCGCCGGCTCGAGGAAGAACGCCTCCTTCGGCCCCTCCGTGGCACTGGCGAAGTCACAATCAAAAGGACCAAGGAAGAATGTGGCTACGGCTCAAGGTCGGGCTCCTTATCCACCCCCTCCTGCCGGCCATGTCCTCCCCGATACCTCCCACTCGACCGGCCATGCCTAGAACGTGTTTGATGAAACGTCCGAGAGGTAAAAGAAATCCTTTGCTTCGGTGATCTTTGGTTTGGTTTTGGATCATTTCCTTATGTTTTCGCCATTGAATTTTGTAGCGAAAACATTCACTCAACATATATCGAAATGTTGGAGGAGAGTGCGGTGGAATTGAGTGCTCCACCTGACGAGTTTGATGCGACAAATCAAGAGAACGTTGAAGCCAAGGTGGAACAAGGGAATGCCGATGGTGATGAAGTAAAGGAGCTTGAGGAGGCCGAGTTCGATGCTAGCCAAGACAAAATAGGGAAAAGGACTGGCAACTACATGGAGACTGAGGATGTTTGCTTGATTCGAGCATGGGAGAGTATGTCACTTGATGCGGTGCCCGGCAAAGATCAAAGCGCAATGAAGTATTGGCAGCAGATCAAGGACAAGTACCATCGGATCTTGGCGTTCGTCTCTAGTCGTTCATTAAGGTTAATCCAAGGCCGTTTGGACGTGATCAAGTAAACATGTGGTCCATTGAGTGGGTGCTTGGAGCAAGTGCGGAATGCACCTCCAAGTGGTGTCACGATTGACGAGTGTGTGAGTGTTTCTTCATTTTGTTGAATATATTTGTGACATTGTCCGATTTGATGAAAGTTTGAGCTCATCCTTGCCTCTGTGTCCATGTGTAGGATCGCATTGCAAATGAATATTTCAAGCAAACAACGGGTTTCAACGGCCGGTCGTTCACTCTTCACGATTGTTGGCGCTTGATCAAGGATAGTGAGAAGTGGAGGGTGAGGGGCAAACTCCACCAAAGAAAGATTCTCTTGTCAATTTGGAAGACGATGATGATAGTGATGATGCACCAAGGGGAGGAAGAAACAAGGGCAAAACCGGATGGAAACAAGCGAGGGTGAAGAGATCGGCCGAGGCATCCACTTTGAGGAATCAAATTAATAAGATGATGAAGGTGAAAGAAACTATTTTGGTTAGGCATTTGGATACTAAAGTGGCCATAGTTGGGAGGAAAGAAAAACACAAGGAGGCAAAGTGGGAGAGAAGGTGTGCCTTCAAGGAACGCAAGATCTCCGGTTCATGATGATGAATCTGGAGGGCATGGATGCAACGACAAGAGAATTTTGGGAGATGAGAAGAATGGCGATCATGTGTCAGGGGAAGATGGACCTTCAAAATCTTATGGCTGGTGGTGGTGGTTTCAACAATGGTGGTGGCGTAGGTTTCAAAAGTGGTGGTGGGGGTTTTGAGGTGGTGTTGGTTTCGGTAATGTTGGTGGTGGTGGGTTTAGAGGTGGTGTTGTCTTTGGCTATGGTGGTGGTGGGTTTGGAGTTGGTGTTGGCTTCGGCACTGGTGGTGGTGGTGGTGGAGGTGGTGGTGTTCCCGGTGGAGGTGGTGAAGCTTTCGGTAATTGAGGTGGAGGTGAAGGTGGTGAAGCTTTTGGCAATGGTGGTGATGGTGCTTCGGCGAACGAAGTTCATGTTGATGCTTTGGCCAATGAAGATGGTGGTGCTCATTCTTCGGTCTATGTGGATAAAAATGGTAATTGAGGTGCTATGGCCGGTGGTGGTGGCAACGATCTTCGCGACAATGATGATGTTGCTTGATTTGTTTTATGGCAGGTGATGATTTGATTATGTTTTACTTTGTTTGATTGTGCATTCGTATGGCCAAACTTGCTACCTCGTATGTTGTGCATGATTTTTGATATAAACTAGTGCGACATGACTATGTTTATATAAATTCTGTGCATCTATATGTACATGTCAATATTTGCCCGCAATTTTTTTTATGGTACCACTAAGCCTCCGGTGCAGAGCAGACCCTGTAAGTCGTCTTGCAAAAAAAATTACAAGATAAGTTTACATGATCTATTCACCGGAGGCCCCGCACTTCTGCAATTTGTTTTTACATGCAGCCCTTATATCAAATTTGCGGGGCGAGGTTTTAGCTGCTAGAGTTGCTCTAACACATGAACTAACAGTGCACCCCTTTTTAAGTGAAGGGTAAGTTTTGATCTACACCATAAATCTGTCTTGATAATTGTAAGCTTTGTAGGGGGTGTACTGAAGCACACTCATGTGCAGGACAACTGAGGAGAATGGTGTCCCAGAGTCGAGACGGTCATTTGCAGACCAAGTCTATGTTGGTTGCACTTGTAATGGCATGACAATGCTACTAAAAGCAAATCAGGATCACTATTTTTCCCTCCGAGGAGAATAGTATTTGTATTACTCAGATAATAAGAACTCCATCCGTTCCATGTTACAACCGGTTGTAATAACATCTACATTATGGGACGGAGGGAGCAGGTAACAATCAATCAGCTAATGTAAGCTGTGAAACAAAATCCCATTTACCAGTGCAAACAACTTGGTCCGGACACACACAAAAACGGTTCTAGCAAAATTTGCAAACACATGTATCAACCATACTGCGATTAGGGCTAGCTTTCTTGAGCAAAATCTCCCAGATTCCTAATATCAGACACTTACTCTTTGTCAGCAACTGGGATAACTTAGATCGGTCCTCACTGGTACTTATCACCAGATAAAATGATGCACATTTATAACATTGGATGAAAAGGAAACAAAAGGGCAAGTTCCTCTTAGTGCTCGAATTCTCTATCATGCCAAGGATTCGGCGTATTGTACATGAATAGGTTGTCGTTTGCCCATCCTAGTTGTTTTATGTGCTGACAACAAAAATGGGCTCGGGCAATCTATATGAATTCCTCTCGCTGTTCTGTGGGCAGCTTTAGTTCAGGCTCGAATTCTCCTAGTGGGGCAAAGTAAGAATCTACCATGTCCTCGGAAACGAACTCGAGCGCAGGAGGATCCCACTGCAAGAAAAAAAATCTAAAAAGACTGCACTAAAAAAGGAAACAATTGTGCAACCAGCAAAATAAAATACCTTTGGGGCCAAGTCCTTGTCAACCAGTCGCGCTCTCACACCCTGCACTGCAAAACAAGCCCATCATTACTTGATATTTTGCATTATGTCCACTTGGTCACTCTTTCTGCCATCATACATACCTCACAAAAATCATGATAAAATGGCTTTGAAATGCCATTGATGGACATGCGATATTCGCGCACAAGGCATTCATCAAGTGTCTGATATCTACCTTCACGTATCTACAGGATGGGCACACACGACCTCAGCAACTAGCATAATTACAACTAAACAAAGTTATTTTAGCTTTCTACATACCGATCGTAGTGATACTTTCAAAGCAAGTGGGGAGGCCTCTTTCAATCTGTTCAGTGCCAATGTACACCATTCTTCATTCAACTGGGTTGCTTCACTTTCCTGATTACAAGAGATGAGGTCCTTAAGCCCTCTAAACCATAAGCATTGTAAAGAAAAAGGCTCTGTCATTAGAATCAAAACCTTTAATTCCAGAAGCGTAATGAAGTATTGGCAACAAATCGAGGACAAATACCACCGGATCTTGTCGTTCCTCTCTAGTTAGTCATTAAGGTCAATCCAAGGCCGTTGGGACGTGATCAAGAAAACATGCGATCCATGGAGTGGGTGCTTCGAGCAAGTGCGGAATGCACCTCCAAGTGGTGTCACGATTGACGATTGTGTGAGTGTTTCTTTGTTTTGTTGAATATATTTGTGGCATTGTTTGATTTGATGGAAGTTTGAGCTCATCCTTGCCTCCATGTCCATGTGTAGGATCGCATAGCCAGTCAATATTTCAAGCAAACAACGGGCTTCAACGGCCGGTCATTCACTCTTCACCATTGTTGGCGTTTGCTCAAGGATAGTGAGAAGTGGAGGGTGAGGGACAAACTCCACCAAAGAAAGTTTCTCTTGTCAATTTGGAATACGATAATGATAGTGATGATGTACCAAGGGGAGAAGAAACAAGGGCAAAACCGGATAGAAACAAGCGAGGGTGAAGAGATCGGCCGAGGCATCCACTTTGAGGGATCAAATTAATGAGATGGTGAAGGTGAAAGAAACTATGTTGGCCAAGCATTTGGATACTAAAGTGGCCATAGCCGAGAAGAAAGACAATCATAAGGAGGCAAAGTGGGAGAGAAGATGCGCCTTTGAGGAACGCAAGATCGCTCTAGAGGAGCAAAAGAGGAGGGATGAGAGGACTGCCGAGGAGGACCGGTTCATGATGATGAATCTGGAGGGCATGGATGCAACGCCAAGAGAATTTTGGGATATGAGAAGAATGGAGATCATGTGCCAGGGAAAGATGGAGCTTAAAGATCTTACGACCGATGGTGGTGGTTTCAACAATGTTGGTCGTGTAGGTTTCGGAGGTAGCGGTGGGGGTTTAGAGGTGGTTTTGCTTCTCGTAATGTTGGTGGTGGTGGGTTTGGAGGTGGTGTTGGCTTTGGCAATGGTGGTGGTGGTTTGGAGTTGGTGTTGGCTTCAGCATTGGTGGTGGTGGAGGTGGTGGTGTTCCCGGTGGAGGTGGTGAAGATTTCGGCAATGGTGGTGGTGGTGCTTCGGCAAATGAAGTTCATGTTGATGCTTCGGCCAATGAAGATGGTGGTGCTCATTCTTCGATCTATGTGGATAAAGATGGTGATTGAGGTGCTATGGCCGGTGGTGGTGGCGACGATCTTCGCAACAATGATGATGTTGCTTGATTTGTTTTATGGTAGGTGGCGACTTGATTATGTTTTATTTTGTTTGATTGCGCATTCGTATGGCCAAACTTGCTACCTCGTATGTTGCGCATGAATTTTGATATGAACTAGTGCAACATGACTATGTTTATATAAATTGCATGCATCTATATGAATTATACTACATGTCAATATTTGCCCGCAATTTTTTTACGGTACCGCTAAGCCTCCGGCACAGACAGACCATGTAAACTCGTCTTGCAAAAAAGGGATAAGTTTACATGAAATGTTCGCCGGAGGCCACCCACTACTGCAATTTGTTTTTACAGGCAGCCCTTGTATAAAACCTATAAACTTGTCTTGCAAAAAAAATTTACGTGAAAAGTTTACATGATCTATTCACCAGAGGCCTCGCACTACCGCAATTTGTTTTTACAAGCGGCCCTTATATAAAATTTGCAAGACGAGGTTTTAGCTGCTAGAGTTGCTCTAACACGTGAACTGAAAGTGCTACCCTTTTCAAGTGAAGGGTAAGTTTTGATCTACACCATAGATCTATCTTGATAATTGTAAGCTTTGTAGGGGGTGTACTAAAGCACACCTCATGCGCAGGACAGCTGAGGAGGATGGTGTCCCAGAGACGCGACGGTCATTTGCAGACCAAGTCTATGTTGGTTGCACTTGTAATGGCACGACAATCCTACTAAAAGCATATGAGGATCATTATTTTTCCCTCCGATGAGAATAGGATTTGTATTACACGGATAATAAGTACTCCATCCTTTCCATGTTACAACCGGTTGTGATAACGGAAGTACCTTTCTACACCCAGGAGCAAATGCTCCTGGTATGAATAGTAAAATTAAAAAACTAGAAAAAATGTTTAAAAAATTCTGAAATTTTTTTGTGACATACTTTCACAAATGTTTGATGTGCACGCAAAATTTCATTGCGAAATCACATTGGTGGAAGGCGTGCCAAAAAAAACAAAATCAGAGCTCCAAAATGCTTTTGTAAGTAACATTTCCAGAGCATCGATTTTGTTTTTTTTACCACGCCTTCCATTAATGTGATTTTGCGATGAAATTTTGTAGGCACAACAAACATTTGTGAAAGTATGGCACAAAAAAATTTCAGAATTTTTTGAATTGTTTTTGAATTTATTTGATTTTACTGTTCACACCAGGAGCATTTGCTCCTGGGTGTAGAAACTCCACGTCTATTCTTAACATCTATATTATGGAAGAGAGGGAGCAGGTTACAATCAATCAGCTAATGTAAGCTGTGAAACAAAGTCCCATTACCAGTGCAACCAACTTGGTCCGGACACACACAAAATCGGTTCTATTAAAATTCGCCAACACATGTATCAACCATCCTGTGATTAGGGCTAGCTTTCTTGAGCAAAACCTCCCAGATTCCTAATATCAGCCACTTACTCTCTGTCAACAGCTGGGATAACTTAGATCGGTCCTCACTGGTACTTATCACGTGCCGCATGGTAAAATGATGCACATTTATAACATTGGACGAAAAGGAAACAAAAGGGCGAGTTCGTCTTGGTGCTCGAATTCTCTACCATGCCAAGGATTCGGCGTATTGTACATGAATAGGTTGCCCTTTGCCCACCCTAGTTGTTTTATGTGCTGACAACAACAATGGGCTCAGGCAATCTATATGAATGCCTCTCGCTGTTCTGTAGGCAGCTTCAGTTCAGGCTCGAATTCTCCTAGTGGGGCAAAGTAAGAATCTACCATGTCCTCGGAAACGAACTCGAGCGCAGGAGGATCCCACTGCAAGAAAAAAAATCTAAAAAGACTGCACTGAAAAAAAAGGAAACAATTGTGCAACCAGCAAAATAAAATACCTTTGGGGCCAAGTCCTTGTCAACCAGTCGCGCTCTCACACCCTGCACAGCAAAATAAGCCCATCATTACTTGACATTTTGCATTATGTCCACTTGGTCACTCTTTCTGCCATCAACAGATAATACATACCTCACAAAAATCATGATAAAATGGCTTTGAAATGCCATTGATGGACATGCGGTATTCACGCACAAGGCATTCATCAAGTGTCTGATATCTACCTTCACGTATCTACAGGATGGGCACACACGACCTCAGCAACCAGCATAAACACAACTAAACAAAGTTATTTCAGCTTTCTACATACCGATCGTAGTGATACTTTCAAAGCAAGTGGGGAGGCCTCTTTCAATCTTTTCAGTGCCAATGTACACCATTCTTCATTCAACTGAGCTGCTTCACTTTCCTGATTACAAGAGAAGAGGTCCTTAAGCCCTCTAAACCATAAGCATTGTAAAGAAAAAGGCTCTGTCATTAGAATCAAAACCTTGAATTCCAGAAAACCACGGAGTTAAAGTGGCTAACTCATACAGTAAAATTATCAAAGAGACAAGTGCATTTCATGGATATAGGCTTGCATCAAAAGAAATCAAGCAATAAGCATGCCATGGAAGTAAAATGTTGAACCATCACTCACCAATGCATCCACGATCTCTTCAACTGTTTCATGGCTGAAGCATTTATCTATGACCGCCAGCCTAAAGTAACACAAAGGGCACAAATGAGCTGAGCCTCCCACAAAATAAGACATGACGAGAAATTTGCAGAAATCTATGGGGAAAATATTTTTTTAAGAAATCTGAAAGCATGCACATTAAATCCATCTGAACCGCATACAAAAAAACGCATTCACTTAAATCATTTATCATCACCACCACTCCTACTATTATTGGTTTTGGTCTCTTTACAAAACATAAACATTTTACCATTTTGAGGTGACTTCATCTCATCCTTATAACTTGTACTCCATATCACGAATAAGTAACATTTTGGAGACTGACAGTCTATAAGATGTAAAGTTGACCATTAATTTCTACTGTACTCCCCCCTTCTAAAATATAAGGCGCAGTTAACTCTTTTTGATCTTCCACGTACAACTTTGACTATGATTTTCACTTATAGTATGCATACAAAATTAGTATAAGATATATGAAATGAAAATATTTTTGCAAGAAAAATATGATGATGCCACTTATACATGCTAGATCCATATAATTATATATATATGTATGTATGTATGTATGTATATATATGTGTATGTATGTATAGGTAAAACTGTGTCTATCATAGCTTGCCACAGAACTTGTTTAGGCTCCCTAAACTTTTAACGGTTTAAAAGTTATCAAAAAATATGAAATAAATATGGGTGCATCTCTCTAATGTAATAAGTTGATCCAACGGAGGGATTGTTAAAATATGCATCTATGTGTCCTCGGCAAAAATAATAAGCATTTCAGCTCACTGCGACATAAATATATACTGAACTAAAATTTTTTTTCGTGCAGGACACATGCAGTCGTATTTTTTTAATCCCTCCGTTGGATCATGTTATATTATAGGTGTGTTGGTTCAGTATTTTTTTCAGAATTTTTGAGAACTTTGGCACCGTTGAAACCCTTAACTAGTTCTGTGGCAAGCACTTGTAGAAAATCCTACTCCTAATATTTTGGTAAGGAGGGAGTAATATGTGTGGTCAAAGTTGTGCATTAAAGATCATGCAAAGTCAAGCACGCCTTATATTTTGGCAAGGAGGGAGTAATATATGTATAAAAACAAATAAAATTACTAGATTCTAGAAATACTTTCGAAGACAAATCCATACATATGATTTTCAAAATTCTAATGTGAATATTTAAAATGATAGAAATAGAAAATTTTAGAAGTCTGACTGAATATATGGCCAAATGTCACCTATTTGTGATATGGAGTACCTTCACTTCATTAAATCAATGCGGTGGCTATCCATATAATAATAAATAGGGGTTTCATCTTTTGGAAGGAACGAATTGGTTACAATCTTACAGAAGTTATTTTGGAACAAATTCTAAACCATATAGGCTATTAAAGAAGAAGGGAACAGAAGGAATTGAGTTCAGCAAGAGAATGATTTATTGAAACTCAGACTAAAAGACAAATAACAGAACATAGCAATCAGTGTTAATAAATTAGAGCATGCTTCTGAAACTGCATCTTTCCTGAGTAGGCGTATTCCACACCGGGATTGCCGATTCCTCACCAGATAAGGAATTAGAGCACGTTTGTTGAAACTTTTCCCTCCCTCTCACGCTGCCTGTATCTTTCCTGAGTAGGCCTATTCCACACTGGGATTGTTGATTCCTCGCCAGAGAAGGACCAGTTTCTCATCAGAGCTTGTCTGTTGCCTAATGCTTTGCCTAGGCCAAAGCAAGGAGTTTTACCATCCCCCAGCTCTTAAACGCGCTAAAGCTTACATGTAAAACGCTTTAATATATGGTTATGAACCAAGCCAAAAACTGAGCCTAGCCCACTTGGTTGGGTGAGTGCATCTACAATCTCACCAACTTGATTCAAGTCCTCGTGGACTCAAATTCAGGTTCTTATATGCAATGGGGGAGGGGGGCTTTCCTCACAGTTTTCCTTCACAAACATTATGAACCAAACAAGCTAGAGGACGACTTCATAGGTTGCGGTACTAAAAGTGATCAATGGCATAGTAAAATATTTATCCAGATCAATGTTTAGACTAGAATTATGTTCACTTGTACGGTCATTCCATGGCTTACCTATGTACAATGCTTGTCTTATCTGGATAAACAAGGTCTCCGTATTGTGCAAGGGAAGAATCAATAACTGAAGGATCATCAGTAACCAATTTTGCAAGTCGTTCATCAACCAGATCCAGGTGCTATCACAAGAAACGCAACTCGTAAGGTTGGTCAATTAATTTGCTAACAGAGTAGAACTACAAAACAAGAAATAAAAAATACATGGTTTAGTCGGCAGGATCTTACCTCACTAATTGAATAGTGTGTGGCAAGGCCAAGTGCAAGCATATCAACTCCATTGAGTTTTTCACCAGTCAAGGCCAGGTATTCCCCTGCAAATGCATAATTAAAAGAATGATTGTATGTTTCTATATTACATTACAACATAGAATAAACACAAACCAGGGACAACATTAAACTAGTACAAACTGCAGGGAACTAATAAGAACATTGAACAACTAACCAACATGACCAGTTAGGTGTGACAAATAAAATGAGGCAGCAGCATCTGGATGAAAGCCAATATGTACTTCTGGAGTGGCAAACACCTGAAAATAGTAATTATGCACAGATTTATAGTTGTCAATACCCAGCTTTGCAATTTCATAAACGCATAATTAAATTAATGAAGTGTCTAGACAGAAATATTACTGCACTATGATACCAGGCTCCTTAAGAGCAACTTAATAAAAGCAAATCAAGCAAAAACAATTGACATACTGTTCTATCAGTGGCAACACGAAATGTTCCAGGAATGGAAACGCCTCCTCCACCACCCATAGTAACACCGTCAAGAATGGCAACCTATATTGCAATATAAACGTGATACCAGCTGATTATCCAAAAATATCAAGACGAAATGTCCAATTTTAGAAAATGAGTTTGTGTACTTACATGTGGTTTTAAGTATGTGCCTAGAACATAGATGAAACTGTACAAAGTCCTGAAAAAATCTTTAGACTCGTCCAGCTTGCCTAATTCGACATAAGACAAGGTTAACATTAAAGGAAATACTGAGGCATATGACTAAAACAGGTTATCGCTGCATATAAATTTCCACTAGGAAGATTTGGTGTCAGGAAATTAATATATGTACTCTATTTATGCAATAAAAAACTGCTGTTTCTTAGACCAACTTTCAAAAGGAAATGAAGAATGTGTGAAAAAATTGGAGTTCCGCTATCATAGCCGCTTTTACTTTCCTAATGTAAACGTACTAGAAACTTTAATAAGTTGGTCGGTGCTCCCTATATAATGGAAGCAATTACCATGTTTAACAAAGAAATGTAATTAAATGATGCACAACGTCTGCCCACTTACCTTCATTGATAAGTTGGCGCAATCCAACAACATCCCCACCAGCACAGAATGCTCGGCCGCTGCCCTTCATGCAATACACACCTCAGCTTAGATTTGTCTAGTGCCATTAGTATCATGCAAATGATGAAGCACCATACCTTCATCATGACGAAACCAATGTCAGGGCTGTCCTCCCATGATTCATAGAACTTGTTGAGCCTAGCTCCCTATCAATACAGCAATTCAACTAAAAGTCAGAACCATGTACCAAGATCATGTAACAGTAAGAAATAAATAATACTTTGTAGTCGGCATAAATACACATGGATTAAAAAAGCAACACGAATCTGCATCTACTACCCCTATAAAAGCACGAAAGCGCGGAGAACCAATTCATCTCATCCATCAAATAATGTGATTTGATGGTCTAGATCGCTTCAATCTATAAAACGTGTTTTACGCTCTAATTACCCACCATTGCCACTCCACGTGTTTGAGAGCAACAACGATCCACTAATCCCACGCATCACACTTAATCCCGTACCTTTTCATCCTCGCTGTAACTTCCCCCCGAGCGCCTCACGCACGTCTCCTCTTCCCCTCCTTCGCCTCTCCCATCTAGCCGCCGGCCAGCTGCTGCACGCCGCTCCTCCGCCTCTCCCATCTAGCCACCGTCCTCTCCTACGAGCGGGTCGCCGCCCTCGACTCCGTCGTTGCTTCCTCTCTTTCGTCGGCGCCTCGCCGCCCTATGCTGCTCCCTCTGCGCAACTGCATCCGCTGTGACAGATGGTCGCGCCTCACGTCAGCGCCACCCTCCCGCCCGCAACGCCTCGCCTTGCCGCGGCACATGACACGCATGCCCCGCACTAGCGCCTCTCCGTCGTCCGGCCCCACGGTCTGCCCATCTTGCTGGCGGCGCCGCCGCCAAGAAGATCTAGAGCGGCGCATCCAGATGTCGTCCTCCATCCCGCTTTGTCGCGCTGGATGGCCTCCAAGGAGCCAGTGTAGTTGTTGCTGAAGCAAGAGCATGATTCACTTGTAAGGGACAAAGGCAATTGCAAGAGGACAGTGCAGAATTTGATGAGGGGGAATGAGCTCAAGAGCAAGGAGTGCATAAATCAATACACTTCAACTCTCCGGTAAGAACTTGTGTGCGAAATATACAGTTGGTAGTGGAAAGCAGCAAACTGAATTTGTCAATTATATCTTTTGTGATCAAAACAATGGTGTCAGTGACGCTGACTGCTACCAACAGAGTTGCATGTTTAGGCTTTCTTGTTCTGTCAGGAGCATTTTAAAAAAAAATGTTGTTGACGCAGTATTGTAAGTTGAAGGACAAATATATATAAGAGCCATTGGTTCCATCCACGGAAAGACAAGAGTGAGATATTTAAGTTATCTGGCCTGAATTCTTAGTTTGTTGGTGATAGATTCGATTAGAGGGATACAAAAAGTGTTTGCCATATGCTAGAATATGAGGGATGATGCTTTTTTGTTTACAATAGGTGATAGATCCGATTCGAGGTGTACTTTGAATGACCGCATAACTTAGTGTTTCTTTGTGCAGCATGATTATTTCAGAAATACAACGATGGAGACTGGAGGAAGATTTATGAAATAGCAAACACATCCGAATGTTATTTCAGAATGATATTTTGTGCATATACTGGAAGTGAAGAGATCGACTTGCAGAGATCAATTTTACTGAGCTTAGAGAAAAAGGTGAGTGGTTCCACTCTATTTGATGAGAATGTTCACAATGCATCTTAAATTTTTGGAAGAAATGAACCCATAAAGGATTCAACAATGTATTTCTTCATAGTATGAATTGTGCGGTGTTCTAGATAGCCCAAAGATGTTAAATATTATGTATAGATGCAGTTGCAACATTTCGCTGCAGCATTTCGCTGCAGCAACTATTTTCTTCTTTGGCAGTTGGGGCACATGCATCCAATCGTGTTAAAAAATTAAGCTAACAATAATAGTAGCCAACTAAAAGAGGATCTACTTATGCTAATAGTGGAAAAATAAAAGAGGATCCAAACTCACGAGTTTATATTTATCCACTTTGGTATGTATTCTTCATGTGTTGATTTGTTGTCCACTTTTTTCTTTTGCTGTGTATTTCTTCATGTCAAATGTGCTTATGATTTTTTAATGGGGTTCTAAAGTTTGTGCATGTGTTTTGTCATTGTCAATCACCTTGACGGATTAAAATATGAGTGAACAAGTTAGTATAGTAGCAAACATCGGCTTGTAACAGCCAAAATAATTGGCTCTGTCCTCTGCTGCACAAACATAATCTTCTTTCATGTGCTGTTAACATAGGTTGAAATATATTTCCCCTCCAGGTACTGCCTTTCTCTCTGCACCTTTCTTTAGAAAGTGTAGCACAACTCTCCTCAGTTGAAGCGATTGTTAGCCCTCAGATTCAGAACTCTGGTGCATGCAAAGGACCGTTCAAGGGATCTTATGTTGATAGTCAATGACAAGAGAACAAAGCTGTACTAGAGGCTAAAAGCCTTAAGAATGATAAGCAACTAGAAGTCTGTGGAGTGGCTACAAAGGACATCTCCTCAGTTCAAGCCAATGTTAGCCCTCAGATTCTGAACTCTGGTACATGCAAAGGACCATTAAAGGGCTCTTATGTTGATGGTCAAGCACAAGAGATCAAGGCTGTGCAAGAGGCTAAAGGCCTTAAGGATGATACTCAACTAGGAGTCCATAGAGTGGCTAGCAAGGATTTCACTAAACCACTTGGGGCAAGAAAACATCAACCATCTAGGGGGAAAATTGATGTTCAAAAGCTTCGGAAGTTGACAGCAGCTACCCTCGAAGCTGCTCTGCGTATAAAGGAAGCTCGGAAGCAGTGTTTTCTAGAGGAAACAGAGCAAGATTTTGGATCTTTTCAAAATGGTCTGGATGAGAGTGATTGGCTTGCAGATTTGTATGAGATTGGAATTCTTGATGTATTCAAAGATGTTGGCCTCTCTACTGTTCAAACAGCTCGTCTCAAGGCAACAACGCAACTGACTTGGAACAACGTTGACCCTTTACCGCCTCCACATACTATAGCCTGCACTCAAGGGCCTTCCTACGCCATGGATAAGCCGCGTTGGCTGCTTTATGGGGGCAGCGCTCAGTCGCGTTGGGTCGCCATTCGGCCGTCTAGAGCGCGAGCGGCAATGACTAAGGCAAGTATGTTGTTATCCCCTTCTGAAGTTCATAATCAATCAGTGCATTATCTGTAGCATTGAATTTACCGTTGACCAATACGTGAGCACAATTGTCGGAATCAGGGGCGGAGCCAGGGGGACGAGCAGGGGCCTGCCCCCCCCCCCCCCCCCCCCAACGATCGACAAATTTAGTAGCAGCGACGAGTAATTGCCAACGAGATTAGATCAATATATGTATTCGGCCCCCCCTATACTCGAATCCTGGCTCCGCCACTGGTCGGAATGAAGAGAAGAATTAAATGATTTTATTTGAATACATGTGCCTCCTAACTATGATGAACAAGAAAAGTTTGGACTATGGTTAGACGTGCATTGCACGTGCAAGCTTACTAGTGACTAATAAAGCACCAAATCAAGCGGTTGGAACAGTGTGTATGAAAATGCAGAAATTACACCGGGCATGACACTTGTACGACCATATAAGCAAACCATACACCCATAATCAGGTACGCATCTCATGCAACATGTCCTGAACATGCATCTGGGGATATTGTATCCGCTACTACATTGATGAAGTCCCACAGACATCCAATCAAACACCACAAAGCAAATCATCACAAGGACATGATCTGACAGGCAATGTACATTAACATTTCAAATAATCCGATTACAAACTTGATCAAAAACAGTTGTGCACGTCCTCTAAGGCATTTCACCGAATGCCACGCCTACAGATTGGCTGAGATGCCCCAACACATCATCAACCACAGAAACGTTTGCCATAGAACACACAGGCATTCCATCGACACCCACACACGATTGATCCAAAGGCGCAGAAACTATTTTACGAAACAAATGGTTGAAGGGGCACGTACCATAGTGGTAGTGAGGGCGTTGAGATGGCCGGGGCGGTTGAGCACGGAGGCGCGGGCACTGGCCTTGCCTTCCACCAGCACCTGGAAGCACGCGCCAAAAGCGATCCAATGTCAGCGACGGAATATCTCGCCTCCGATCACGGAGGTGGGGAGAGGCCGCCAAACGAGCAGTCAACCGGCGCGCAGTTACCTCGTCGCTGTCGGGGGCGGCAGCAGTAGCGGGTGACGGGCGGAGGGAAGAGAGATACCTACCGCCCATGACGCCGCGGCGGAGGGCCTCCCCAGCGCGGCGAGCGGCGGCGGCGGCGGCGAGGCTCGGCATGGTGGAGCGTAGGGTTTTGGAGGCGGAGAAGAATGGGGAAAGGAAGTGAGCAGTTGTGGCCTGTGAGGGATGCCGAAATGGGACGAAACCATAGCGTGGGCTGGGCTGCAGGAGACACAGGGGACTCTGGGCTTTTACTGCTAGGCTGTCTGTCCCAGTCCAATAGCCTCTGGTTCTCAAAAAAAAAAAGTCCAATAGCCTCTGTTTTCCTCACACAACGTTCTCCTCAACCCCCTCAAAAAACGGAAACACTAAAAGAAAAATCTAACGTTTTTTCTGACAATTTATATTGGTGTGATGGTGGCAATTTTAGTTTGCAAGGTTGGACTTTTCTGAAGAAGAAAAATGAACCGTGGCAGATTGTCATGCTCATTTGACATCCTCGGAGAACATGATTTGCCATGAAAAACGTTCGATTTGCCATGGTAAAAAATCTGACGTCAGATTTATAGTGTGGTCTAAAAAAAGTTATCCTCAAAGTCTCCTTTGATTTCAAAGGGAAGATTTTTTAGGATTCCCTAAATAAAAGACTTTTAGCATCTAAATCTTAAAGAAAAACTATACTTATCATTTCGTTTGTAGGATGGAAATCCTTGCAATTCGTTTACACTCTATTTTGGAAGAAACATTCCATCCGCAAACCTCTTGGTAGATTTTTCTTTTTTACTTTTAGACTTTGATTACCAGCTAACGTCGGCTTTTTAAGCATGGTAAAACAAACATATTTTTTTAGTTGGAAGTGTTGCATTTATTTAACAATATCGGGTAAACCCAAGTTTAAAGCATCCAAGATACAATCCAGAGGGATATGAAACCATGTTCTGCATAGTTCACTCCTGCAAACTTCCTTGGCCAATAAGTGAGCCACGCCATTGGTTGATAGTCTCACCCACGAAATCCCTATGCTCCTCTATGGTTAGAAGCAAACCCTTCATCTCGTCGACAAAGTGGGCTGTAAGCGGATAGATCATGATATTCGTCTTGAGTTTGTTTACCACCACTTGCGAGTCAGACTCAAGCACCCACTTTTGAACACACACACCCCCCCCTCCCCCCCCCAGCCATCTCAACTGCAACTACGACCGCCCTTTCAGATGCCAATAACTCAATCATCAGCGTAGAAAAAAAATAGCAGGTCCATCCCATCGGTGTTGGCTTTGATCCATCCTTTCTCTGGAGGGAGCTGGTGTCCTCCACCACAGGACATCGGGCTTTAAAACAAACTGTTAGCAAGCACAACAAATCCACCATCACGACAATATAAATTGCCATTAACAACGTTTGTTTTACCATGCTTAAAAATCCGACATCAATTTTTTAACATCTCCGTTAATTTTTACAGTACCAGTTCCATCCAAATCCTTCGATCCAAATAAAAACTTCATAGGCCTTTTGGAGCTTTTGAATTCTTAGGATTGAACACCATCATTTTTTTACTTAGATTCATTTGCACTCAAATCTGCAGACAAAAATTCCTCCACTTGTAGAGTTTTCTTTTCATGTACTATAAATAATCTTTTGTTGGAATTGCTAGTTAAGAATCAAAAGGACATGACACTTCAATCCTTACTTATAGTTAGAATTCAAGAGACTTGCACTTCAATCCGGTTTGAAAATCATATAGATTCAAAGTGAACCTCAAATTTTACTTATTTGCAAATTATTTCATAGTCTGATTGGGTTTGCAGGAGTTAGCCACGCCATGGCGTTGGGTTTGGCTTCAGCAACCACAGCAAAGCATACAATAGAGTTTTGCTATGTTGCAACAGGCCAATTTCAGACGGTGCTTACATAAGTATCCTACAGACAGAAATAAATTAAATAGACAAACATAGACGGCCGTTTCAACCATGAAATGTACCAGCAGGAAATTTTTCAGCTTATATTGATATATACTAAAAGAACCTTTTAACAATAAAAGAATGAAACTGATAAGTCCCATTAACAAAAGACAAAAGGTGGTGCCAAAAAAAGTGGCAGCCACATTTACAAAATGCCAAATCAAAAAAGCTTTGGCCTGACTCTCTTATATCAGCCAACTTATTTGGTTAGCTTGTATATATAATTGGGGGCTTCTCCAGGTCAGCAAAACCGTTCTTCCCGTCTGCTCAGCTAGAACCCTCCTTCCATGCTGCCAATGTCCTCAGGAATTCCATCACCTAAATGTAAACATTTCATTCTCAGACTATGACAGTCGACTACGTGGTTGCCATCTCAATAATGCATTGTCGATAATTTGTAGAAAAGACAATGAAGCACTGGTAATGTCTTCTTATTTTTTCTTTACAGAGGATAAAGAAAAATATGTACCTCAGATGGATCCCTCAGGGAATAGAAGGCATCACTGTCCTTGGGCACAGATGAAACCAGAATTCCAAAGCCATGGTTGTTTGCTTTCAGAACCTAAATGCACCAAGATGACAGCTTAATATACCTCATCAGAACTCTAAAGAATTGTCGTATGGGTTTTGCATGTTAAGCAAGCAAACCGGAGACATGACTTACCTTGAATGCATCTTCGTCAGTCTTGTCATCTCCGACATAGATGGGAAGAACATCGTCACTCTCGCTTAGTCCAAGCGATTCAAGCAAAAATTCCACAGCTTTCCCCTTGTTCCAGTCAATGACAGGGCGAACTTCAAGAACCTGCAATCAAGAACACAGCTGAATAAAACAATGCTACAGTTAACAAATAATTTGATATAAAGCCTGGTGGCTGTGCATAATATTCACCTTCCTCCCATGGGTAAGCCTAAGACAAGGGTAATCCTTCAGAACAGCAGTTACACGCTGATGAACTGTTTCGTAGTCCTACAAAGCAATAAACAAAGAGAAGATAAGTGTCCAGCCAACATTTTTAAAAAGAAAGTGTTTCTGATATATGAAACTGAAAGGAACTCTTAGATGTAGACTTACATGTGGTGCAACATTTCGGTAATGCACAGACACACAGAACTTGTTATCTTCCATCCTTGCACCTTCGATGTCCTTTATACTCTCACTAAGATTTTCAAACACCTGGCAAGCCACCAAGGTGAGCAGCCTGAACTATATGTTGTAACATGGCATCGTAACCTTTAGAGTTTAGACATTGATACATACCTCAGCTATCATAGGTAAAAACTCACTTGCAGGTTGGAAGAGATTGACCTCTTTACCCTATGAGTGAAAACAAGTGAACAATTAAAATTGCGAAACAGAAGAAAAAATCATGTTGGAACAAAATCAAGAAAGTTGCTTCACCTCTGAATCAGTGGACCTAACACATTCCACATGGTGACCATTGGACTCAGACTTCCTAATAGGCCCCATGATGTCCATTCCATGACTTCCCGCGTAGTACAGCTCGGTTAGTTTCACAAAGTCAAATACCTAGAGGGACAGGAAACTTTAGGTAGAAGAAAAATAGAGTAAGAAAGGAGCCGAGATGTAGAAACTGGTATAAACAACATACCTTGTCACGAGATCTTCCACTAATGATTGCAGTCGGGAAAAGTGATGCTACATGCCTCACAGCAGCACGCATCTGTGAAAAAAAATCTTTAGAAGCAGAATGGAAAATTCACTGATATTGTAACACATACATAGAGATGACAGTTCAAACTGTATGTGGAGCAAGGGTTTAAAAATAAACCTCGTCAGACATTACTGCATTTGCAGGATTGTCCACAATAGGCGAAAGAGTTCCATCATAATCAAGAAACAATGCCAATTTTTTTCCACGGGCAAGCTCAGTAATTGCCTCGAAAGAGCCTAAAGCAGAAGGATAATTCACCTACGAAACAAAACGATGGAAATAATTTAACGGTGTGTGGTTTCCTTGTAATACTATCAGATGCTATAGAATCAAATACATACCATCCAATTACGATACCGCAAATCAAGATCATCAGCTTGAACATCATGGGGTAAGAAGTCCTTGCTTTGCCTCTTACGAGGAGGTGAGGAGGCCAGCATCAGATCAAGCCATCCGGCAGCACGAACCTCTTCGATCTTGCTGGGAAGAGGTTTCTTCTTTGGGGTGTTCAGGTAAAGCCCAGAAGATGGGAAGCTAGTAGGCGTTGTGTACGTCATAGGCAAGGCTAGTGAGGGGAGAGGATCAACAAAAACAGGGGAGTTGTGGCTCGTCTTCAAATCCATAAACAGAACAAGACTTCCTGTCAGTCTTGTTGTCAAACTACAAACTACCAACAACAGAAGTAGAGTGCCGGACTGAAGAATGAAACAGAGAACACTCAACCAACCCTCTTATCAATAAAAAACGGGGATCTTTTCGTCACTGCAAACGTGCATGAAACGCATCCAACTCAGCAAGCGAGAAGACCCTGCATTTTGTGTCAATGAACAAATTTAGCAGGGGGGGGGGGGGGGGGGGGGGGGGGGGAAGTAAATAACTGAAATAACAAGGAGAATACCCGGACGCATACCGGTTGATATCGCTAAGAGGAAGGCTCCTGTATCTGACGGGTCCGGCCCAAGAACAATAATTGAGTAGAGTCACAACCAACACTGCATTAAGAAGACGACCACTTTGTTATTTAATGGAACACCAAAACTAAAGCAAGAACAGCTGACAACACTGCTCGGGTTGCTTTACAAAATAGCTAGTACATTTGTCTTGCAAGTTAAAATAGGAAATAAGAATCCTGGGGGACAAGGAGAAATGAGAAGACACGACGGTGTGATTCCATTTATGCACCACCAAACATTAGTTGGAAAATGACATATCATCCATCCATCACTTTTTTAACCGAACATCCACCCATCATTAGCAGCTAAAATTGACAGCATGGAACAAAATGACACGGCTACAGAAAGTGGGAACCGCATAATCCAAGTTTGAAACCCCAAACCCTATGTAAATCCTAACACAATAGTACAATTGACCGGTGGAAGTTTAAATAAAGAAGGAAGAAGGTAAGGAAAAACAACTGTTGAGAAGCAAATCGAGAATGCATACATGGACAAGTACAAAGCATGTGCACATGGCCATTACTAGTGCTAATAATGGTGGCAACAAGAACGTAAACTATAACCCAATAATGGATTAGCTGAGCTGCCGCTGTGCGTTTTCATCTCTGATGGATGGAACCAACTGAGGGATTGGATAGGGATAGCGCAGTGCACCAATCAAGCAAATCCAAGCAATCAATCTGCCTTCACATCATAATGGAGCCCGGGCGACGCAACATGCCCCGCGCAACGGCGGCAGTGAAAGCCACAGCCCCCATCAACCCCAACCAACAAGGACAATTGCGCGCGACGACAAGCCCAAGCCAGCGGGTGTACTGCCTTGAATTATTTTTTCAAGACAATCAGTCTCCCCATCTCTCCCCTTGCAAGTTGCAATGCATCCAAAAAGGATTGGGGAAAAGGGCAAAAAGAAGGTACGGGCATGGGACCCTCGCGAAGAATCCCACACCGCCAACCACCGCCACCGCCTCGATCCATCCACGGCCATGACCGTGCCGTTACCGTCCCCCTACCCACAGATCAATCGATAGCCAACCAAAAACACCCGTCTTTCGGGGGCCTTCGATACGGTTTCACGTATGGAACAGGACGGAGACGGCTTTTACCGCCATCCGCTCCCCGTCGGGCGGCCGGTCCCGGCCGGCGCACCGAGGGGAGACGCCGGGGAAACAACCGGAAACCAATTCCGCGCGAGATCTACTAGGCGCACGCCGCAACGGGGTCGCAGCCAATTAATACGAACCCAAAGAAACCACCGGCGCCGATCGATACAGGGACGAGGAGCCATACCGGACGGGGAGACCTTCTCCGGGACGCGCCCAATGCCGGCGCGGGCGAGGCACCAGAGGGGGAGGCGTCAACGGCGAGGCGGGGGAGGAGCAGGGGTTGGGCTGTGGTTCGGGGGCCGGAAGGAGAGGAGACCGGGGCTGAGGAGGCCGCGTATTAATAGGCGGCGACTCTCCCTCCCTCTGCAGTAGCTTTCTCTCTCTACCCTTCCCCCGTTCTCTCTCTCTCTCTAGGATCCTGGGAAAAGTAGTTACCCGCTGTTTCCGTCGCGGGCGTTACGTTTCGCTTTCGCACCTCACGGGTGTCGCGGTGCGACCGGGCGGCGGTGGGGCCGGCTCCGTCTATCCGACGTGTCGTGATCTCAGTTTTGCCACGTGGATAAATGGACGGCGATGGGCGAGTCGAACCTCGAAGGGAGGGGATGGTTGGTTGGTTGGTTTGGGCTGGAGGGGTCCACACGTGCGCGGGTTAAATTAAAAAAGGGTAGTGGCGGGTGGGCCCGGGATCTACGGCGATTGGTGGGGAGAGGCCATGGAATCCGAACCGACCGCCTTGGGCGCACCGACACGTGGTGCCGCGTGGACAGCGGGCGCCTACTGGATCCACACGTGGAAAGGCGCTGGCCGCCGGTGGCGCCACCACGTGACCTTTTCTTCAACTTTTCTCCCAAGTTTTCTACTACCACGCAGCCTCTGCGGATGAAATTTGTTTCGAATGTGTTGCTGAAGTTTGTACTACGTCGTATAGTTCGTGTACGTCAAAGCAACAGCGAACTGGTACGCGAGTTGGCAGCCGTGTAAAACGAAGAGGAATGTTTTTTTCTTGTGTATTATATATACCGTCTTTTCTTCTGGTGGGTGCTGTGCTGATGTCCATCGGCTGGCCTTTCGAGTGGGCCGCAACTGCCGGACCAAACCGGAGCTGGCAACGACGTGGAAACTCAGAGGGACGGGGAGGCGCGCAACAGTGCACCGGAAAAGCTCACAGCTGGCCGGCAGCGATGGCAGCCCACGCAAGCATGCCGTGGCAGGTCTACCATCATAGTTTAATATTTTAAATCATTTCTACTCCCTCCGTTCCTAATATAAGTTTTTTTAGATATTCCAACAAGTGACTACATACAAAGCAAAATGAGTGAATATACATTTTAAAATATGTCTACATACATCTGTATATTGTAGTCCATTTGAATCTCTAAAAAGACTTATATTTAGGAACGAAGGAAGTATTGCTATTATTAAATGCGTATGTGAAATGCACGTTAGTATTATTAAGTATAATATTAATCGCACACATACATTGTTAGGAAATCTATGCGTTAATTATGTAATTAACATTGACATTAATTTTTTATACTCTCTTTGTTTCTAAATATAAGACATTTTAGATATTTCAATACTAACTACATGCAGATGTATATAGACGCATATTATACTGTAGATTCACTCATTTTGCTTTGTATCTGCATCGGAATCTCTAAAAGATCTTATATTTAGAAACAGAGAGAGTATGATATTAATTGTACGCTAAACATGTTGAGCTCTCACCATTAGGCTGCCCACGATGAAAAGTATATATATTAGTATCACGCATATGATACCAGTGTATGATACTACCTCTACAATGCATAGTAGTATCATAGCTTAGTACTCCCTCCATCCATTTATTTGGTCGGCTCACCAATCTCATATATTCGTAGATTATAAGCACATGTACAATGGTTGATAAGACAGACTTATTTTACCCTCGCCATGTAATCTATAAAAAACAATAAAAAGTGTTGTACAATGTGTTGTTTCTTAGTATCATCTCCGATACTGAATATCAATAAATATATGCTGAGACATATCGTGGTGAGAGATCATCTCTCGGTTAAAAGAAAACATGAATTTTCTCATGGTTTCTTTCTCCTAGACCTCAAATTTATTCTACATGGAACTCCTATGACAACACCATTGTCAAGCCCTAAGTCACCTCAAAGCGTGTAAAATTGACTCACTTATGCATGTGCAACCGTAGTCGGTAGCCCGCATAGCGTCCATGTAAAACGGTTGTACCATTGCATGTGGTAGTTACTGCATGATGATCGGGCAGCCCCTTCTATCATGTGCGCGGGAGGTGGGAAGTTGAGATACATACAATAGTTGTGGCCCTAATTTCGAATTGGCTGTGATGAAGATTAGGCAGGTTGGCTAATTTTACTGGGTTGTTTTTCTCTCAGGGGAGCTGATAGGAGCAGTGGCGGAGCTACGTGCAGCTCTGGGGTGGCCACTGCCCCCCCCCCAGTCGTAGCCTAATTACTGAAGGAATTTGTTTAGAGGGTTAGATTAAGAAGAGTTTAGTCATTTGGTTGCCCCCCCCCCCCCCCTGAGATCTTGTGCTAGCTCCGCCACTGGATAGGAGTGTTGGTCGCAGCGTTGTGGTTCTCCCGACTAAAACACCAGTCTAAAGGGATTACGATACTCCCTCCATTCCCAAGTACATGGTGCATAAATCTACTCAAAAGTCAATTGTTTCTAAGTTTGAATATAAATAGATAAGAAAATACCAACAACTACAATATTGAATAAATAGATCATGAAAAATACTTAATGATGATATATCGATATCGATTTGACATTGTTTATCTTCATTTTTTATTTCTATTATTTTGCGGGGAGTTTATCTTCGTATTTTTGAATATATACTTGGTCAAACTTAGAATGCATTCACTTTTTCACTGAATTTAGACGCCATCTACTTAGGGACGGAGGTAGTACATTGTTGGCTGATGGCATGAACATATTTACCGACAAACAAATTGTTGGACATGCCCTTATGCATGAGACGACGCGAAGCCAGCTAGTAGCTCGGCCACTTGTATGTTTATCATGGTGATTGTGTTGCTTACATTTGACCATTTCTCTCTCCCGAGGGAGCCAAGAGGGCAAGAGGGGGGACGAGAAGACTGTGCACGTCCCTGTTGCATCTGCATGAGCGCAGCCGTCCGGATCCTGTCTGGTGATGATGCAGTGGCGGTGCAGGCATGGGGCGGCACGCTTCCCCATATTGGCCGCATTTATGAGTTGTTTCAAGGCTCCGGGCCCTGGACGAAAGGGCTTCTCAGGCCGATGGGCTGCCAATGAACAGGCTCGCAAAGCTGACTGCGGTTGCTATCAGGAGTGGTGGTGTGCAGAATGATTAGGAGGGTGGGTGGTGTACTGCACACAGGACCGTATGAACAGGGAGCAAAGTCACACAATATTCATGGGCTGGTACCGGCGCCAACAGCTAAGAGACAGAGAGGTGTAGTGTAGCCGCCCAACGGCGCAGGAGTTTCTGTCCCGTCCGGTTTGAAGTTGCCCTAGCAGCTACCGGAAAGTTCACGTACGCGTCGTGCGTGCGTGCGTGCGTGCGTGCGTCCGGCGTTGTTTGGAACGCACGTAAACTAAGCATGCCCTCCATATGATACTGCATTTTACATGCACTTGCTGGCCGCTCTCGCGGACTCACTATTTAACTAGTGAGTGTATTGAATTGTGCTGGTCAAGCGGGCATACGATGCACGACGGCCGTTGCGAGCTTTTTTTGTCAAGGCAGAATCGTGGTGGTTGGCGGAAACACCGGCCGAATTGCCCAGAAAGAAACATGCACGAACGCGTCGTCAACCAAGTTAGTGTTTTCCTAAGTGCAAGTTGAGCGTTGCCTTTCGTCGATCGCGCGCTGGCAGCTACAAGAGGTGAGGTCACGCGCGAACGCGGCGCCGGCCGGCACGTACGTGGTGCTCCTGCCCTAGCTAGGAGGGCGACGTGTTGTCGGTCGGCGCAAATTACCGCGAAACCAAGGCTGCACGTACGTGGCGGTGACGGTGCATGCGACGGGACATCACGGCCGGGCGGAGCAACCAGGGAAGAGGTCGGTGCCTACGCTCGTCCAGGTCATGCCACGCTTGGCCGACGGCGCGCGGTGGGACGGGATCCCACGTACGCGCGCGGATGCGGCACCAACTTGGCACGGCTGCGTCGGCTCATCGAGGGCAAAGATGTCAAGTGGAGAAAGAATCACAGAACTGCGCTCTTTCTGTCATGAATATACCTTTTTTTTGGAGTGAATTCCATTTTTTACCCCATATTTATACATTTGTGACACTAATTACCCCTTCGAATGAAAATTCGTCTAGAATACCCTTTTTGAAATCTTTGGACCCTTGTTTTTTTGATGCGTGTCCATTAGGTAAGGTGTGAGGTGACGCCCTGTATCCAAAAACATGTGGACGGCCACAAGGAGTGGAACAGATAGACAAGAGAAGCTTGGACAAGATCGCCAATGATGCCCTCCGATCCTTACAGTTTTTTTTACGAATCAATGACGCAACCTGCCGATCCTATTGACCATAAACAAACAAAATGTAAAACTGGGGTAAAACCGTGTTAAAAGTATCCAAAATCTGACATTTCGATAAAAGTTTCGCTAAATAGGGTAATATGTGTCACAAATGTACAACTACAAGGTAAAAAATGGAATTCACTCTTTTTTTTTTGCAAGGAATGTCATGAATATAGGAGTACTTGCTAGTGTGAACATTTTTTTATCCTTCTTCAGAAAGGACCCGGAACTAGGGGGAGAATATCTGATGCTACCAAGCCTTAGATGCTACCGTGATACGGGCTTCTGGACCGTCGGATTCTTAGATGGATGACATCTAGGAGTGGTTGGATCTGCTGGACCTATGCGTAATTTCTAAACTTTTAGGAGGCTTTTTTGCAATTGTTGCAGAACCTCTGTGAGCCGTCCGATCCAAGAATCCAACGGCCTAGAAGCTTGTATCATGGTAGCAGCTTAAGTTTGGTAGCACCTGATATTTTCCCGCCGGAACTATATCGAAGACGAAATCGGTGATAGAAGCACCCCACAGAACAAAGAAATTACATTCAACCCAGAGTAAAATGCATGCACGATCTTAATTCTTTCATGAAAGTGTCGATTGGATCATAATTCTTTCAAAATGCGCGTCTAAATCCTAAATCTTTTTAAGTTGTTCATTCAAGGTCCTAATTCCTTTTGACCACCGCTGACCTGCGCAAGTGGCGCTTTGACCCTAGCCACGTTGTTGACAGGAGGTCCAACAACGGTTGGATATTTATGCAAATTGGCCCCTGTGATATTTCTCCTTCCGTCCCTAGGTCATCTTCCTCACTTTCTTCTCTTTGCCGACACTCCATCACCATGTATGCCCCGCTACCATCGGGGACGTTAGCGTTGGTGACATGCCCCTAACCTGCGCGCCTCCCATCGCGTCCAGCCCGAGCTAAAACTAGCCTCCGCTGGCGGACGACAACATCTACTACGCCCCAGGGACGCCCACCTCCCCTTTCTCCTGTTCCTTCCTTCACCTCATCCTCACACCTGGTCTATCATCTCCCTATCTCCCCTGTAGCTGATCTAGATGCCGTTCGCTGGAACCCTTGCGTCACCGGCCAGATCCGATGCCCCGCGGCCGGATCCGTCCAACCCCGCCGCCGTAGCTCTTCTCCTCCTTGGCTCAGGCGAGTTTCGTCACTCCCGTCCTCGTCCGTCCCTAGCGGGTGTGCGAGCGCCCCGTGGGCCACCAGTGCCTTCGTTGGCTGATCTCGCTCATGCGTCGTACGTAGTGCATGCACATGCGTGGCGATGGACACGACTGATGATGGATTATTCATAGCGGCTTTGGCACCATCCTAATACTGATGTTGTCGGACTACTATCACCGATGACCTCCGCTTCTCACCGGAGTAGCGTTGTCGCCGCCGCCGTCCTTCGGTTTCGCCAGGGAGGGTGGGGAAGAGAAAGGGACCGCGGTGTGAAAAAATTAGTATTCGAGGGCTTTTTTGCAAATATGCACGGCCGGTCGTTACTCCTCTAGGGTACTCTTGTCCACATAGCCATGGTTAAAATGCCACGCATGCAGGTCGGCGGTGGTCAGGCAGATTTAGGACCTCAAGTGAACAACTTAAAAAGATCTAGGACCCAGATGTGCATTTTGAAAGAATTAGGACCCGGTCGACATTTTCGTGAAAGAATTAGGACTGCCCATGCATTTTACTCTTCAACCAACCACATCGCCACCGTGAGATGAAGGCGCGTTGATATGTCTCCGTCGTATCTACTTTTCCAAACACTTTTGGCCTTATTTTGAATTCTAGCTTGCATGATTTGAATGAAACTAACCCGGACTGACGCTGTTTTCAGCAGAATTGCCATGGTGCTATTTTTGTGCAGAAATAAAAGTTCTCGGAATGACGTGAAAATCAACGGAGATTATTTTTGGATTATATAAAAAATATTGGAAGAAGAATCCATGTCAGAGGGCCCACACCCTGTCCACGAGGGTGGGGGGCGCGCCCCCCTGCCTCGTGGGCCCCCTGATGCTCCACCGGCCTCAACTCCAACTCCATATATTCGTGTTCGGGGAGAAAAAAATTGAGAAAAGGATTCATCACGTTTTACAATACGGAGCCGCCGCCAAGCCCTAAACTCTCTCGGGAGGGTTGATCTGTAGTCCGTTCGGGGCTCCGGAGAGGGGAATCCGTCGCCATCGTCATCATCAACCTTCCTCCATCACCAATTTCATGATGCTCACCGCCGTGCGTGAGTAATTCCATCGTAGGCTTGCTGGACGGTGATGGGTTGGATGAGATTTATCATGTAATTGAGTTAGTTTTGTTAGGGTTTGATCCCTAGTGTCCACTATGTTCTGAGATTGATGTTGCTATGACTTTGCTATGCTTAATGCTTGTCACTAGGGCCCGAGTGCCATGATTTCAGATCTGAACCTATTATGTTTTCATGAATATATGTGAGTTCTTGATCCTATCTTGCAAGTCTATAGTCACCTATTATGTGTTATGATCCGTTAACCCCGAAGTGACAATAATCAGGACCATTACCGGTGATGACCGTAGTTTGAGGAGTTCATGTATTCACTATGTGTTAATGCTTTGGTCCGATACTCTATTAAAAGGAGGCCTTAATATCCCTTAGTTTCCAATAGGACCCCACTGCCACGGGAGGGTAGGACAAAAGATGTCATGCAAGTTCTTTTCCATAAGCACGTATGACTATATTCGAAATACATGCCTACATTACATTGATGAACCAGAGCTAGTTCTGTGTTACCCTATGTTATAACTGTTGCATGATCGATCGCATCCGACATAATTCTCCATCACCGATCCAATGCCCACGAGCTTTTCCGACATTGTTCTTCGCTTATTTACTTTTTCGCTGCTACTGTTACAATCACTATAAAACCAAAAGTGCTACCGTTACTTTTACCACTGTTACCACTACTATCATATTACTTTGCTACTAAACACTTTGCTGCAGATATTAAGTTTCCAGGTGTGATTGAATTGACAACTCAGCTGCTAATACTTGAGAATATTCTTCGGCTCCCCTTGTGTCGAATCAATAAATTTGGGTTGAATACTCTACTCTCGAAAACTGTTGCGATCCCCTATACTTGTGGGTTATCAAGACTATTTTCTGGCACCGTTGCCAGGGAGCATAGCTCTATTCTTTGAGTCACTTGGGATTTATATCTACTTATCACTATGAAGAATTTGAAAGATCAAAGAACCAAGATTTTTCCCTCAACTACGAGGGGAGGTAAGGAACTGCCATCTAGCTCTACACTTGATTCACCTTCTGTTTTGAGTAAACTGCAACACCTACACATGATATTGATTCTGATAGGTCGCATGTTATTGATGATGCCACTTCTACTTTGCATGATACTTATGATGAAACTACTTCTATGCTTGATACTACTGTGCCACTAGGTGAATTTCTTGATGAACAACTTGCTAGGGCTAGAGAGGATGAAATTATTGAAACAGATAATATTGATGAAAGTGATGATGAAGATTCTCCCCCTAGATATGAATTGCCTGTTGTGCCTGAGGGTTATGTTATGGATGAAGAAACTGCTAGAGACTTCTTAGCTTGCAATGATAAGTCTGATCTTAAGAAATTATTAGCTAAACTTAAAGAAAAGTCTTTGAATGCTAGAATGAAATATGAACCTGCTTTTGCTACTTCACCTATCTTTATTACTGATAAGGATTATGATTTCTTTGTCGATCATGAGTTAATTACTTTGGTTGAATCTGATCCTTTTTATGGCTATGAATCTGAAACTGTTGTGGCACATCTTACTAAATTAAATGATATAGCCACCCTGTTCACTAATGATGAGAAAACTCGCTATTACTTTATCCTTAAGTTATTCCCATTCTCATTAAAGGGCGATGCTAAAACATGGTTTAATTCTCTTGATCCTGGTTGTTTGCGTAGTCCCCAGGATATGATTTATTACTTCTGTGCTAAATATTTCCCCGCTCATAAGAAACAAGCTGCCTTAAGGGAAATATATAATTTTGTGCAAATTGAAGAAGAGAGTCTCCCACAAGCTTGGGGGAGGCTTCTTCGATTACTTAATGCTTTGCCTGATCACCCTCTTAAGAAAAATGAAATACCTGATATCTTTTATAATGGACTAACCGATGCTTCCAGAGACCACCTGGATAGTTGTGTTGGTCGTGTTTTCAGGGAAATAACTGTTGATCAAGCTGAATTTCCATTGAATAATATGTTGACTAATGAAAATAATTGGGCACTTCCTGAACCAACTCCGAAGAAAAGGGGTATTATATTTCTCAGTCCTGAAGATATGCAAGAGGCAAAGAAATCTATGAAAGAAAAAGGTATTAAAGCTGAAGATGTTAAGAATTTACCACATATTGAACAAATACATGGTCTTGATAACCCGACACATGTAGTAAAGATAAATTCTCTCTATAGATTTGATAAATGTGAGATTCCATTTACTAAGCTTGCTAGCCAATGCTTGGATGAGTTTGATGACTTTATGGTTAAACAAGAAAATTTCAATGCTTATGTTGGTAGACAATTGAAACGCAATGCTGATATGCTTGAACAATTGAGTGATTATATGGATAGTGTTAAAGGTGAACTTAAACTTATTAGTAAACATGCTTCTATGGTTACCACTCAAGTAGAACAAGTACTTAAGGCTCAGAATGATTTGCTCAATGAATTAAATAATAAGAAGAATGATAATGCTGTTAGAGTTATGACTAGAGGTGGTAAAATGACTCAGAAACCTCTATATCCTGAGGGCCATCCTAAGAGAATTGAGCAAGATTCTCAGAGAACTAATTTTGATGCACCTAGTCCTACTAAGAGGAAGAAAAAGAAAAATGATAGGACTTTGCATGCTTCTAGTGAACCTGTTGTTGACACACCTGAGAATTCCAATGATATTTCTATTTCTGATGCTGAAACACAATCTCGTAATGAACATGAACCTAGTGATAATGTTAATGATGATGTTCATGTTGATGCTCAACATAGCAATGATAATGATGTAGAGATTGAACCTGCTGTTGATCTTGATAACCCACAATCAAAGAATCAACGTTATGATAAGAAAGATTTCGTTGCTAGGAAGTACGGTAAAGAAAGAGAACCATGGGTTCAAAAACCCATGCCTTTTCCTCCTAAACCATCCAAGAAAAAGGATGATGAGGATTTTGAGCGCTTTGCTGAAATGATTAGACCTATCTGTTTGCGTATGCGCTTGACTGATATACTTAAAATGAATCCTTATGCTAAATACATGAAGGATATTGTTATTAATAAGAGAAAGATACCGGAAGCTGAAATTTCCACCATGCTTGCTAATTATACTTTTAAGGGTGGAATACCAAAGAAACTTGGAGATCCAGGGGTACCAACTATACCATGCTCCATTAAAAGAAACTATGTTAAAACTGCTTTATGTGATCTTGGAGCCGGTGTTAGTGTTATGCCTCTCTTTTTATATCATAGACTTGATTTGAATAAGTTGACACCTACTGAAATATCTTTTGCAAATGGTTGATAAATCAACTGCTATACCTGTCGGTATTTGCGAGGATGTGCCTGTTGTGGTTGCAAACGTTACTATTTTAACGGACTTCGTTATTCTTGATATTCCCGAGGACGATAGTATGTCTATTATTCTGGGAAGACCCTTTTTGAATACTACAGGGACTGTTATTGATTGCAATAAAGGCAATGTCACTTTTCATGTTAATGGTAATGAGCATATGGTACACTTTCCGAGGAAACAACCTCAAGTCCACAGTATCAATTCTATTGGAAAAATTTCAACAATCACTATTGGAGGTTTTGAATTTCCTCTTCCTACTGTCAAGAAGAAATATGATATTCTTATTGTTGGGGATGTGCATATCCCCGTGGAGGTAACCTAGTGTTATTTGAAATTTCTCCGGTTTCATGTTATTCGAAATGAGTTTGTTAACAAGACCTAATCAACCTTGTTAGTGGATTCCTTTTGAGGAGCATGAGATGGAAGAAGTTAGAAAGCACAACCTTTTGTACCCTCTTTTTACTTTCTGTTATTTATATTAAGTAAAGAAAAAATAGTATTTTTCTGTCTATTTTCTGAATTATCCATGCAATAAAAATACCCCAAAAATAAAAGTTCTCCAAATGCCCTGAAATTTAAATATGATTTTTTCTAGAATGTTTGAGAATATCTGGCACTGAGAACACAGCAGGGGGAGCAGCCACGTGCCCACGAGGGTGGAGGGCGCGCCCCCTGCCTCGTGGAACCCACGTGGGTCCCCTCCACTTATCCCAGCCACCACACACTCCTTCCTCCCAAAAAAATCACTAGCCAGCTCAAACCCGAGTTCTTGCTCATCTTGCTGCCATTTTCAATCTCCTTGCTCAAAGCTCCTCTCACAAAACTGCTTTGGGGGATTGTTCTTTGGTATGTGACTCCTCCAATGGTCCAATTAGTTTTTGTTCTAGTGCTTTATTCATTACAAACTTTTGCTGCTTAGGTGACCCTATTCTTGAGCTTGCATGTCAAATTTATGTGGTCAAAAGTAGTTTTAATGCATGATATGGCCTCTAGGCACTTGTAGGAGTAGTTGCTATCAATCTTGTTGAGTTTGGTTCACTTTTATTTTAAGTTACTAAAAATTTCAAAAAAAGATGAAGAGATTTTTGAGGGGCTCGTCGACCCGAAGCTCGAAGGATAAGCACAGTGAAGAGAACAAGAAGCCCAAGTATAATCTCCCTCGTACTGCGGAGGTTCGGCCATGTGAATGGCCTTGTGATGAGTTCTTGAAAGAGGCCAGGATTCATGAAGATTTTTATCATTTGGCTGAGAATGCAGGCCTCACCGCCTTCCTCCATGACCAGCGTGAACAGTACCTCTTACTCACCAATATCTTTGTGCAAAATTTTCATTTCCTGTTGGGGAACGTTGCAGAAAACAAAAATTTTCCTACGTTTCACCAAGATCAATCTATGGAGTCAACTAGCAACGAGAGGAGAGTGCATCTACATACCCTTGTAGATCACGAGCGGAAGCATTCAAGAGAACGGGGATGATGGAGTCGTACTCGTCGTGATCCAAATCACCGATGACCAAGTGCCGAACGGACGGCACCTCCGCGTTCAACACACGTACGGAGCGGATGACGTCTCCTCCTTCTTGATCCAGCAAGGGGGAAGGAGAGGTTGATGAAGATCCAGCAGCACGACGGCGTGGTGGTGGATGCAGCAGTGATCACAGCAGGGCTTCGCCGAGCTTCTGCGAGAGGGAGAGGTGTAGCAGGGGAGAGGGAGGCGCCAAGACTTGAGGTGTTGCTGCCCTCCCTCCCCCCTTTATATAGGACCCCTAGGGGGTGCGCCGGCCCTAGGAGATGGGATCTCCTAGGGGGGCGGCGGCCAAGGGGGTGGAGTACCCCCCAAGGCAAGTGGAGGCGCACCCTCCCCTAGGGTTCCCAACCCTAGGCGCATGGGGGGGGGGCAAGGGGGGGCGCACCAGCCCACCAGGGGCTGGTTCCCCTCCCCACTTCAGCCCATGGGGCCCTCCGGGATGGGTGGCCCCACCCGGTGGACCCCCGGGACCCTTCCGGTGGTCCCAGTACAATACCGGTGACCCCCGAAACTCTCCCGATGGCCAAAACTGCACTTCCTATATATAATTCTTCACCTCCGGACCATTCCGGAACTCCTCGTGACGTTCGGGATCTCATCCGGGACTCCGAACAACTTTCGGGTTACTGCATACTCATATCTCTACAACCCTAGCGTCACCGAACCTTAAGTGTGTAGACCCTACGGGTTCGGGAGACACGTAGACATGACCGAGACGGCTCTCCGGCCAATAACCAATAGCGGGATCTGGATACCCATGTTGGCTCCCACATGCTCCTCGATGATCTCATCGGATGAACCACGATGTCGAGGATTCAAGCAACCCCGTATACAATTCCCTTTGTCAATCGGTACGTTACTTGCCCGAGACTCGATCGTCGGTATCCCAATACCTTGTTCAGTCTCGTTACCGGCAAGTCACTTTACTCGTACCGTAATGCATGATCCCGTGATCAACCACTTGATCACTTTGAGCTCATTATGATGATGCATTACCGAGTGGGCCCAGAGATACCTCTCCGTCATACGGAGTAACAAATCCCAGTCTCGATTCGTGCCAACCCAACAGACACTTTCGGAGACACCTGTAATGTACCTTTATAGTCACCCAGTTACGTTGTGACGTTTGGTACACCCAAAGCACTCCTACGGTATCCGGGAGTTGCACAATCTCATGGTCTAAGGAAATGATGCTTGACATTCAGAAAAGCTACAGCAAACGAACTACACGATCTTTGAGCTAAGCTTAGATTGGGTCTTGTCCATCACATCATTCTCCTAATGATGTGATCCCGTTATCAATGACATCCCCATGTCCATAGCCAGGAAACCATGACTATCTATTGATCAACGAGCTAGTCAACTAGAGGCTCACTAGGGACACATTGTGATCTATGTATTCACACATGTATTACGATTTCCGGATAATACAAATAGCATGAATAATAGACAATTATCATGAACAAGGAAATATAATAATCATTTTATTATTGCCTCTAGGGCATATTTCCAACAGTCTCCCACTTGCACTAGAGTCAATCATCTAGTTACATTGTGATGAATCGAACACCCATGGAATTCTAGTGTTGATCATGTTTTGCTCTAGGGAGAGGTTTAGTCAACGGATCTGCGACATTCAAGTCCGTATGTACTTTACAAATTTCTATGTCTCCATTTTGAACACCTTCACGAATGGAGTTGAAGCGACGCTTGATATGCCTGGTCTTCCTGTGAAACCTGGGCTCCTTGGCAAGGGCAATAGCTCCAGTGTTGTCACAGAAGAGAGTCATCGGCCCCGACGCATTGGGTATGACTCCTAGGTCGGTAATGAACTCCTTCACCCAGACTGCTTCGTGTGCTGCCTCCGAGGCTGCCATGTACTCCGCTTCACATGTAGATCCCGCCACAATGCTTTGCTTGCAACTGCACCAGCTTACTGCCCCACCATTCAAAATATACACGTATCCGGTTTGTGACTTAGAGTCATCCAGATCTGTGTCGAAGCTAGCTTGACATAACCCTTTACGACGAGCTCTTCGTCACCTCCATAAACGAGAAACATGTCCTTAGTCCTTTTCAGGTACTTCAGGATATTCTTGACCGCTGTCCAGTGTTCCTTGCCGGGATTGCTTTGGTACCTTCCTACCAAACTTACGGCAAGGTTTACATTAGGTCTGGTACACAGCATGGCATACATAATAGACCCTATGGCTGAGGCATAGGGTATGACACTCATCTCTTCTATATCTTCTGCCGTGGTCGGACATTGAGCTGAGCTCAATTTCACACCTTGCAACACAGGCAAGAACCCCTTCTTAGACTGATCCATATTGAACTTCTTCAATATCTTATCAAGGTATGTGCTTTGTGAAAGACCTATGAGGCGTCTTGATCTATCTCTATAGATCTTGATGCCTAATATATAAGCAGCTTCTCCAAGGGCCTTCATTGAAAAACTCTTATTCAAGTAGGCCTTAATGCTGTCCAAAAGTTCTATATCATTTCCCATCAAAAGTATGTCATCTACATATAATATGAGAAATGCTACAGAGCTCCCACCCACTTTCTTGTAAACGCAGACTTCTCCATAACTCTGCATAAACCCAAACGCTTTGATCATCTCATCAAAGCGAATGTTCCAACTCCGAGATGCTTACACCAGCCCATAAATCGAGCGTTGGAGCTTGCACACCTTGTCAGCATTCTTAGGATCGACAAAACCTTCCGGCTGCATCATATACAATTCTTCCTTAAGGAAACCATTAAGGAATGCCGTTTTGACGTCCATTTGCCATATCTCATAATCATAGAATGCTGCAATTGCTAACATGATTCGGACAGACTTCAGCTTCGCTACGGGTGAGAAAGTCTCATCGTAGTCAACCCCTTGAACTTGTCGATAACCCTTAGCGACAAGCTGAGCTTTATAGATGGTCACATTACCATCCGCGTCTGTCTTCTTCTTAAAGATCCATTTATTTTCTATGGCTCGCCGATAAATGGGCAAGTCAGTCAAAGTCCATACTTCGTTTTCATACATGGATCCTATCTCGGATTTCATGGCTTCCAGCCATTTGTCAGAATCTGGGCCCGCCATCGCTTCTTCATAGTTCGAAGGTTCACCGTTGTCTAACAACATGATTTCCAAGACAGGGTTACCGTACCACTCTGGTGCGGAACGTGTCCTTGTGGACCTACGAAGTTCAGTAGGAGCTTGATCCAAAGTATCTTGATCATCATCATTAACTTCCTCTCTAATCGGTGCAGGCACCACAGGAACATTTTCCCGAGCTGCGCTACTCTCTGCTTCAAGAGGCAGTACTTCATCAAGCTCTACTTTCCTCCCACTTACTTCTTTCGAGAGAAACTCCTTCTCTAGAAAGGATCCATTCTTGGCAACGAAGATCTTGCCTTCGGATCTGAGGTAGAAGGTATACCCAATGGTTTCCTTAGGGTATCCTATGAAGACGCATTTTTCCGACTTGGGTTCGAGCTTTTCAGGTTGAAGTTTCTTGACATAAGCATCGCACCCCCAAACTTTTAGAAACGACAGCTTAGGTTTCTTACCAAACCATAATTCATACGGTGTCGTCTCAACGGATTTCGACGGAGCCCTATTTAAAGTGAATGCGGCAGTCTCTAAAGCATAGCCCCAAAATGATAGCGGTAAATCGGTAAGAGACATCATAGATCGCACCATATCTAATAGAGTGCGATTACGACATTTGGACACACCATTACGCTGAGGTGTTCTAGGCGGCGTGAGTTGTGAAACTATTCCACATTTTCTTAAGTGTGTGCCAAATTCGTGACTCAAGTATTCTCCCCCACGATCTGATCGCAAGAACTTGATTTTCCTGTCACGTTGATTCTCAACCTCACTCTAAAATTCCTTGAACTTTTCAAAGGTCTCAGACTTGTGTTTCATTAAATAGACATACCCATATCTACTCAAGTCATCAGTGAGGGTGAGAACATAACGATAGCCACCGCGAGCCTCAACACTCATTGGACCGCACACATCAGTATGTATGATTTCCAATAAGTTGGTTGCTCGCTCCATTGTTCCTGAGAACAGAGTCTTGGTCATTTTACCCATGAGGCATGGTTCGCACGTGTCAAATGATTCGTAATCAAGAGACTCTAAAAGTCCATCTGCATGGAGCTTCTTCATGCGTTTGACACCTATGTGACCAATGCGGCAGTGCCACAAGTATGTGGGACTATCATTATCAACCTTACATCTTTTGGTATTCACACTATGAATATGTGTAGCATTACGCTCGAGATTCATTAAGAATAAACCATTCACCATCAGAGCATGACCATAAAACATATCTCTCATATAAATAGAACAACCATTATTCTCGGATTTAAATGAGTAGCAATCTCGAATTAAACGAGATCCTGATACAATGTTCTCAAAGCTGGCACTAAATAACAATTATTGAGGTTTAAAACTAATCCCGTAGGTAAATGTAGAGGTAGCATGCCGACGGCGATCACATCGACCTTGGAACCATTCCCGACGCGCATCGTCACCTCGTCCTTCGCCAGTCTCCGCTTATTCCGCAACTCCTGCTTTGAGTTACATATGTGAGCAACCGCACCGGTATCAAATACCCAGGAGCTACTACGAGTACTGGTAAGGTACACATCAATTACATGTATATCACATATACCTTTCGTGATGCCGGCCTTCTTGTCCGCTAAGTATTTGGGGCAGTTCCGCTTCCAGTGACCACTTCCCTTGCAATAAAAACACTCAGTCTCGGGCTTGGGTCCATTCTTTGGCTTCTTCCCGGCAGCTTGCTTATCGGGCGCGGCAACTCCCTTGCCGTCCTTCTTGAAGTTCTTCTTACCCTTGCCTTTCTTGAACTTAGTGGTTTTATTCACCATCAACACTTGATGTTCCTTTTTGACTTCTACCTCTGCTGATTTCAGCATTGAATATACCTCAGGAATGGTCTTTTCCATCCCCTGCATATTGAAGTTCATCATAAAGCTCTTGTAGCTCAGTGGAAGCGACTGAAGGATTCTGTCAATGACCGCGTCATCCGGGATATTAACTCCTAGCTGAGTCAAGCGGTCATGCAACCCAGACATTCTGAGTATGTGCTCACTAACAGAACTATTTTCCTCCATCTTACAGCTGAAGAACTTGTCGGAGACTTCATATCTCTCGAACCGGGCATGAGCTTGGAAAACCATTTTCAGCTCTTCGAACATCTCATATGCTCCGTGTCGCTCAAAACGCTTTTGGAGCCCCGGTTCTAAGCTATAAAGCATGCCGCACTGAACGAGGGAGTAATCATCAGCACGTGTCTGCCAAGCGTTCATAACGTCTTGTTCTGCAGGGAAAGCAGGTGCTTCACCTAGCGGTGCTCGTAGGACATAATCTTTCTTGGCATCTATGAGGATGATCCTCAGGTTCCGGACCCAGTCCGTATAGTTGCTGCCATCGTCTTTCAGCTTGGTTTTCTCTAGGAACGCGTTGAAGTTGAGGACAACGTTGGCCATTTGATCTACAAGACATATTGTAAAGATTTTAGACTAAGTTCATGATAATTAAGTTCATCTAATCAAATTATTTAATGAACTCCCACTCAGATAGACATCCCCCCAGTCATCTAAGTATAACATGATCCGAGTTAACTAGGCCGTGTCCGATCATCACGTGATACGGACTAGTCAACATCGTATCTTCTATACGACTCATGCTCGACCTTTCGGTCTTCTGTGTTCCGAGGCCATGTCTGTACATGCTAGGCTCGTCAAGTCAACCTAAGTGTTTGCATGTGTAAATCTGTCTTACACCCGTTGTATGTGAACGTTGGAATCTATCACACCCGATCATCACGTGGTGCTTCGAAACAACGAACTGTCGCAATGGCGCACAGTTAGGGGGAACACTTTCTTGAAATTATTATGAGGGATCATCTTATTTACTACCGTAGTTGTAAGTAAACAAGATGCAAAAACATGATAAACATCACATGCAATCAAATAATAGTGACATGATATGGCCAATATCATATAGCTCCTTTGATCTCCATCTTGGGGCTCCATGATCATCTTGTCACCAGCATGACACCATGATCTCCATCATCATGATCTCCATCATCATGTCTCCATGAAGTTGCTCGCCAACTATTACTTCTACTACTATGGCTAACACGTTTAGCAATAAAGTAAAGTAATTTACATGGCGTTTCTCAATGACACGCAGGTCATACAAAAATAAAGACAACTCCTATGGCTCCTGCCGGTTGTCATACTCATCGACATGCAAGTTGTGATTCCTATTACAAGAACATGATCTCATACATCACATATATATCATTCATCATTCATCACAACTTTGGCCATATCACATCACATGACACTTGCTGCAAAAACAAGTTAGACGTCCTCTAATTGTTGTTGCAAGTTTTACGTGGCTGCAATAGGGTTCTAGCAAGAACGTTTTCTTACCTACGCCAAAACTACAACGTGAATTGCCAATTTCTATTTACCCTTCATAAGGACCCTGTTCATCGAATCCGATCCGACTAAAGTGGGAGAGACAGACACCCGCCAGCCACCTTATGCAACTAGTGCATGTCAGTCGGTGGAACCGGTCTCACGTAAGCGTACGTGTAAGGTTGGTCTGGGCCGCTTCATCCCACTATGCCGCCGAATCAAGATAAGACTAGTAATGGCAAGCAAATTGACAATATCGACGCCCACAACTACTTTGTGTTCTACTCGTGCATAGTAACTACGCATAGACCTAGCTCATGATGCCACTGTTGGGGAACGTTGCAGAAAACAAAATTTTTCCTACGTTTCACCAAGATCAATCTATGGAGTCAACTAGCAACGAGAGGAGAGTGCATCTACATACCCTTGTAGATCGTGAGCGGAAGCGTTCAAGAGAACGGGGATGATGGAGTCATACTCGCCGTGATCCAAATCACCGATGACCAAGTGCCGAACGGACGGCACCTCCGCGTTCAACACACGTACGGAGCGGATGACGTCTCCTCCTTCTTGATCCAGCAAGGGGGAAGGAGAGGTTGATGAAGATCCAGCAGCACGACGGCGTGGTGGTGGATGCAGCAGTGATCACAGCAGGGCTTCGCCGAGCTTCTGCGAGAGGGAGAGGTGTAGCAGGGGAGAGGGAGGCGCCAAGACTTGAGGTGTTGCTGCCCTCCCTCCCCCCTTTATATAGGCCCCCTAGGGGGGTGCGCCGGCCCTAGGAGATGGGATCGCCTAGGGGGGCGGCGGCCAAGGGGGTGGAGTACCCCCCAAGGCAAGTGGAGGCGCACCCTCCCCTAGGGTTCCCAACCCTAGGCGCATGGGGGGGGGCAAGGGGGGGCGCACCAGCCCACCAGGGGCTGGTTCCCCTCCCCACTTCAGCCCATGGGGCCCTCCGGGATGGGTGGCCCCACCCGGTGGACCCCCGGGACCCTTCCGGTGGTCCCGGTACAATACCAGTGACCCCCGAAACTCTCCCGATGGCCGAAACTGCACTTCCTATATATAATTCTTCACCTCCGGACCATTCCGGAACTCCTCGTGACATCCGGGATCTCATCCGGGACTCCGAACAACTTTCGAGTTACTGCATACTCATATCTCTACAACCCTAGCGTCACCGAACCTTAAGTGTGTAGACCCTACGGGTTCGGGAGACACGTAGACATGACCGAGACGGCTCTCCGGCCAATAACCAACAGCGGGATCTAGATACCCATGTTGGCTCCCACATGCTCCTCGATGATCTCATCGGATGAACCACGATGTCGAGGATTCAAGCAACCCCGTATACAATTCCCTTTGTCAATCGGTACGTTACTTGCCCGAGACTCAATCATCGGTATCCCAATACCTTGTTCAGTCTCGTTACCGGCAAGTCACTTTACTCGTACCGTAATGCATGATCCCGTGATCAACCACTTGATCACTTTGAGCTCATTATGATGATGCATTACCGAGTGGGCCCAGAGATACCTCTCCGTCATACGGAGTGACAAATCCCAGTCTCGATTCGTGCCAACCCAACAGACACTTTCGGAGACACCTGTAATGTACCTTTATAGTCACCCAGTTACGTTGTGACGTTTGGTACACCCAAAGCACTCCTACGGTATCCGGGAGTTGCACAATCTCATGGTCTAAGGAAATGATGCTTGACATTCAGAAAAGCTACAGCAAACGAACTACACGATCTTTGAGCTAAGCTTAGGATTGGGTCTTGTCCATCACATCATTATCCTAATGTTGTGATCCCGTTATCAATGACATCCCCATGTCCGTAGCCAGGAAACCATGACTATCTGTTGATCAACGAGCTAGTCAACTAGAGGCTCACTAGGGACACATTGTGATCTATGTATTCACACATGTATTACGATTTCCGGATAATACAATTGTAGCATGAATAATAGACAATTATCATGAACAAGGAAATATAATAATCATTTTATTATTGCCTCTAGGGCATATTTCCAACATTTCCATGCTAGGAGATCAACACCTTCGGTGGAATTTTATTTATAATATGAGCATAAGAAGATGTCACTTTATGAGTTTTGCCGGGTCTGTTTGATACCCTTTGAGGGCAGCATAGAGGAACCACATCGTAATGATGTGGAGGGATTTATTGATATGATTGCTATAGGGGAAATGAGGAAAGTTTCTGATGCAAGAATCACTAGTATACATTTTCCTGTTCTACGTTACTTCACAATATTTGCTAGTAGATGCTTAATTGGTCGCGGGAACTGTGGGAACCTTAGTGCTCTTGGTATTGCTATTTTGCGCCATGCCTTGTTTCATGATACTACTTTCAGCTTAGGCGCTATTGTTGCTAGACGGTTAAATCTGAACCGTACAAAGGGCCCCGTCCTTGGAGGCATCTTTGCCTTGCCTCCAAGCTGCAACTCATCAGGCAATTGCTGCGGCATCTCAGTACGGCCCCTGTCGTGGTTCTAAGTCTGACAGTAGAATGGGGGGTAGGGATGTAGAGGCAAGATCCTAGCTATGGAGGAGTTGTACACGCGAGTTTTACGAGTTCAGGCCCTTCTCAGAGGAAGTAACAACCCTACGTCTCGGAGCCCGGAGGCGGTCGACTGGATTATATGCGTGTGTGTTACAGGGGGTGCGAACCCTTGTCCTAGAGGAGGAGGGTAGCTTATATAGAGTGCGCCAGGACCCCCAGCTCCCCTCCGTTACACAAGGTTCAATGTTCATAAAGAGCGAGCGTTACAGGTAACGTCTATAATAAAGTGCTACAAATGATCATTAAATACATGAGTGAATGCCCGACCGTTGCTGTGTAGAACAGCTTTAGGTCTTCTTGTGCGTCGAGTGATCTTTTACATGGTCGAGTGGTTGAATAGTCGAGTGACGCAAAGAAGGAGTAGTCTCTGAGTGAATGGTAGGTCCAGTGGATTGCACTCGACACTTTTATTGAGTCCACCTCGTATACTCTTGAACTTCTTTGCTTCTAAGACAAGGACCTTGGGTAGGACGTATAGGTCAGGCCTATTACCCTACCCTAGGTCTATGTCCTCATCATTAGCCCCCGAATGGATTGAGGTCCGAGTGGAAAGAAGGTTGAAGTTGATCTTGCCTTGACTCTTGCCTTTCTCAAGAATTCATCTCCGAATGGAGGCCAGTGTTGAAACTTTCGGCTTCATTTCAGTCGCCTCGATCGATTCAGCAATTACCAATTGGTTTTTATAACATCGCCTGCCGAGTGTCACCTTTGATGTGAAATCTTTGGCGTGATCCATTGCCGAGGATCCCGGATTTCGTGGGATTCGAAATTTCAGTAGGAACGCGTCGGACGGAACGCGCCATGGTGAGCGGAGTGGATAGATAGAGCGTTTCGATTTCTGCGCCACCTTTTTCGCCACGTATCCTGCGCGTGACTGTTTGAGGGACTTGACAGGATCGCTCGGACCCACGCGTGGGAAGTGGGCCTTTAAAAGCAGCGAGACCGAGGCATCCGCACTGTGCGTGCCCATTCTCTTTCTTCTTCCTCTTGCTCCTTTACCCCACCCAGCTTCTCCACTCTCGACGCCACTGCTCCGCTGCCATGGGAAAGGAGAGAACGGCGGCGCTGGAACGCGCGAAGAAGGTGACGGGGGCGGCGAAAAGCAGGAAGGCGAATCGAAGGTCTTCATCGCGCTCGGGGCTGCCATCGGGTTGGATCCAAGGAGATTGGATCCGATCTTCGCTTCGACAGGAAGACTTGGATGATATGGCCGAGTTAGGGTTGATCGTCCACGAGTTCGCGCGGCTGCCGGAGGGGGAAACGGAACCGCAGCCGTGACCGGGTGAGTGTGTCCTGCTCGCCACCCACGTCGACCGCGGCTTCTCGCTTCCTCCCCACCCCTTCTTTCGAGGTTTCTTGAATTTCTTTGGGGCCCAACTCCATCATTTTACTCCCAACACCATCACGTATCTTGCCACGTTCATATCCATGTGCGAGAATTTCCTGGGGTGTCGACCGCACTGGGGTCTTTTCAAGCACATCTTTACCATCCGCTCCCAATCGGTGAAGAAAGCAAACTCGAACGACCAGAAAACCCATGTTATCCAGATGTGTGGGGGTCTGGGTATTCAGAAGAGGAAAAGAAGTTCCTTTCCCTCAATGACTCTTCCGGACTCGGTCAGGGGCTGGCAGTCGACCTGGTTCTACTGCCAGGACATCGTGACGCCAGGCCAGTCGACTGGACTTCCCCCTTTCTCTTTTGATCGAGTCCAAACTCCATCTTCGTTGAAAGTGACTGCCGCGAAGAAGGTAGAGACAGGCATGCTCGTCGAGAGAGTGGTTCAGTTGATCAACCAAGGTGTCACTGGCATGGATCTACTAGAGGTGTTCCTCAGTCGGCACATCCAACCACTCCATGCTCGTGACCACGCCATGTGGATGTACTCTGGGGCTGGTGACACTGCTCGCGTTCATCCGGAAGAGGTGGATGCCAAGACAGTGGCCGAGTGGCTAAAGGGTATCACCGGGAACAAGGACAACCCCAGGGGCGCCAGGAGAGTCAACCCTTTCAGCGACAGAAACCAACCAGACAAGGTTTGACCATCTCAACTGAGTTTTTTAGATGTGTTCTCTGATTGTTTGTCGACCCGACTGACTTGCAGTCGGCTTCTCTTGTACACATACACGCGTGTGTGCGAGGCGTTGGCTCTAACTGAACCCGAGCGAGGCGTTGGGCTCTAATTGAACCCGAGCGATTGCACTGCAGGCTACGCGTTACTGAACCCGAGCGATCGATCGATGGCTTTTAACTGAACCCGATCGAGCGGTTCCTTCGCTACTGCTGCTAACTGAAGCCGATCGATGCTGCCTCTGGATGAACAGTGAGCGTTGCGGGGGGGGGGGGGGGGGTTGGATGAACAGTTCCCGGTGGGGGTGGATGAACAGGACCCCGTGGTGTTGCCTCTAGATGAACAGGACCCCGATCGATCGAGCCAGTTGGGGCTGGATGAACAGGACCCCGTGGAGGGCTGGATGAACAGGACCACCCCGTGGAGGGCAGGATGAACAGTAGACGGTGGAGGGCAGGATGAACAGTAGCCCGTGAGGGGTGGTTGAACAGGAGCCCATGGAGAGGGCTGGTTGAACAGTAGCCGGTGGAGTAGCGCATGGTGGAGGCTGGATGAACAGGAGCCCGTGGATGAACAGTCGCAGGTGGAGGCTGGAGGAGGTCGACGGTGGATGAACAGTAGCTCGTGGAGGCTGGAGGGGGTCGACGGTGGAGATGAACAGTATCCCGTGGAGTCCCGTTTTGCGGTACGCCACACCCCTCCCGATGAACAGGACCCCCGTTTCGTCCGTAGCGCTCCAACACAAGTCCGTTTCCTCCGTTTTGCGGTACGCCACACCCTTCCCGATGAACAGGACCCCCGTTTCGACCGTAGGAGGTCCATTTCCTCCGTTTTGCGGTACGCCAGACCCCTCCCGATCAACAGGATCCCGTTTCGAACGTGGCCGGTCGAACACAAGGCCGTTTCCTCCATTCTGCGGTACGCCAGGCCTCGTTTCCATCGCCTGTTCCGTCCAAGCCCTCCTGATGAACACAACGCATTCCGTTGCCTCCCCATGAACACGACACATTCCGTTGCCTCCCCATGAACACAACAACGATGCTGTTTCTCCGTTCCGACCCAGCCATGTACACGAGCCCTGGCCGTACGTATGCGCGAGTAGGCGTTCGAGACCTCGCCCGTATGTACACATACGTGGCCGTATTTTCTTTCTTGCACCCTGGCCGTTGTACGTACGTGTACATGCTACGTGCGCGCCTCTACTACGACACGTGCGCGCCTCTACATCCACCAGTATATATGTACGTACACGTTCACGACCAGAATGGCAACGCTACGTACGCTTCGACCAGGTGGGTCCCGACTGTCAAGCACTTCCTTGCGTGCGAAGATGTAGCTGGTGGGTCGCAGCAGTCAGGGGCAAACGTTTTTTTTTGCGAAATACGGTGGCCCGTCCGGTGGGTCCCCGCTGTCAGGTGGAGGAATAATTATTTTGCATGTAATAAGGAGGCACTTCCTTGCTGCGGCCGTGGACCCAGCTGTCAGCCTCTCCACGTACAGTTCACGTCCAATGGAAGCCGTTCCTTGACCACGTTGACCACGCCGCGCCGAGGGCACTAGGGCGGTGGACGACGGCGAGGCCTAGAAAGGGGACGATGCGGAGCCGGGGAAGACGCGGCAGTGGATGCCCACGCGTAGAGGAGTACAAGGGTTCACTGGTTCACTGCGGTGTGAGGCTGCCGTCGCCGCAGAATAACAGGGGGTGTGGGTGAGTAGAGGGATGGCCTGGCCAGTGGTGGGAGTAGTAGGGGGCGGTGAGGCCTCCGCCGCATCGCAGCCGGCCATGGGAGGCATGAGCACGAGGCACGACCGGCGCTGGTTTGGGCGGCTGGAGTAAGAAGACCAGAGGTTGAAGAAGCACTACGGCCGTTGGATGGACATCGTACGTTCACTGGAGCTAGAATCGTGCATATTGACTAAGTTGACAAAGCCCTCCGTCCCCGTCAACTTAGTAGGCCCACAAGTCAGCCTCCCACCAAGGCGGGTCCCAGCTAGCAGGGGGTATTCATTTTTTGTGCGTAATAAGGAGGCACTTCCGGTGGGTCCGAGCTGACAGCAGGGGGAATGTTTTTTTCGCGAAATACGGTGGCCCGTCGGGTGGGTCCCAGCAGTCAGGGGCAAACGTTTTTTTCATGATATACTGGTGGGCGTCCGGTGGGTCCCTGCTGTCAGGTGGAGGAATAATTATTTTCCGCGTAATAAGGATGCACTTCCTTGCGGCTGCCGTGGACCCAGCTGTCAGCCTCTCCACGTACAGTATTCTTCCGATGGAATTCGGCCGTTGACCACATTGACCACGCCACGCCGACAGCACCACGGCGGTGGATGACGGCGAGGCCTAGGAAGGGGACGACGCAGAGCCGGGGAAGACGCGGCAGTGGATGCCCACACGGAGAGGAGTACAAGGGTTCACTGGTTCGGCTGCGGTGCCGTCGCCGCAGAATAACAGGGGGTGTGGGTGAGTGGAGTGGAGGGATGGCCTGGCCAGCGGTGGGAGTAGTATGGGGGCGGTGAGGCCTCCGCGACAGCACAGCCGGCCACGGGAGGCAGGAGCAGGCGGCACGACCCGCTGCTTTGGGCGGCTAGAGCAAGAAGACCAAAGGTTGAAGAAGCACTATGGCCGTTGGATGGACATCGTACGGTCAGTCGAGCTAGAATCGTGCATATTGACTAAGTTGACAAAGCCCTTCGTCCCCATCAACTTAGTAGTCCCACTATACCGGGTCCCAGCTAGCAGGGGGGAGTATTCATTTTTTTGCGCGTAATAAGGAGGCACTTCCTTTCGTGCGAAGATATAGCTGGTGGGTCCGAGCTGTCAGCGGCGGTAACATTTTTTCGCAAAATACAGAGGATGTTTCGGTGGGTCCCAGATGTCAGGTGGAGGAAATCATTATTTTGCGCGTAATAAGGAGGCATTTCCTTGCGTGCGGTCGTGGACCCAGCTGTCAGCATCTCCACGTACAGTCCACTTCAGATGCATGTCGGTCGTTGACCACGCTGACCATGCCACACCGAGAGCACCAGGGCAGTGGACGACGGCGAGGCCTAGGAAGGGAATGACACGGAGGCAGGGAAGACTCGACCATTGTTTTTTTTCCCATGTGGAGGGGAGTACGACTGTACGAGGGTTTACTGGTTCGTCTGCCGTCGCCGGAGAATAACAGCAGGTGTGGGTGAGTAGAGGGATGGCTAGGCCAGCGATGGGAGTACGGTGGGGCGGTGAGGCCTGCGCGGCAGCACAGCCGGCCGCGGGGAGGAGGGAGCAGGCAGTCCCGCCGACGCTTGTTTGAGCGGCCGGAGCAGGAAGAGCAGAGATTGAAGAAGCACGACGGCCGTTGGATGGACATCCAACAGTATACAGGCCATATGTGGAAAGCCTCAAATCTGTGGAAAACAACATACAACCCATCTGCCATTATTTCAAATAATTTACCGCCCATTTGCTAATTCTTACGGGTTTTTTTGAGCCCATATTCTTTATGTTAGCATTACAGCCCATATTGTGGCCACGGTTAAAAAATTATACGAAATTTTGCATATGTCGGTGCGGTCTGAACTGTTTTTAATCCTGAAATTTCGAGTCACATTCAGACTGATTTTAAAAATAAATGTATATCAATATAAAATTCAATAAATTGTCCACGCATAAAAATCAATGCAATTTAAAATCTCAAAATGAAAAAAAGATATTTGAAAATAATTGCCGGTTTGATGTGTTTAAAAAATGTACAACCCATTTCTCATTACTAATAGGCCATTTTCTCGGCCAGCCGAATGAAGTTCTCCTCGTCTTGAAAGATTTGCAGCTCAACAGGCCTGATAAAACAACTTACTGGACAAATCACAAAAGAACTGGGCTAGCCATTTTCAGAAAGAAAAAAAACTACTGGGCTGGTCAGTGGTAAACATAAAAGAAAAGGCTGTCTAGACAGGCCAGAGTGTCCCGCACAGCCCAGTTGACACCCTGCTTCCGTCTCAAAAACAAATTAGATAAATGCCACTCCAATTATGACGATTCATAAAAATGCCACTGCAATTTTCAAACTTTGAAAAATGCCACTGCAATTTTTGCAAACTTTGAAAAACGCCACTGCAGTTTGCAAACTTTGAAAAATGCCACTCCAGACTTCGAAAAATGCCACTAGAAATGGCATGAAATGGCATTTTTCAAAGTTTGGAAATTGGAGTGGCATTTCTTGGATACACCAGATTTGGAGTGGCATTTATCAAATTAACCCAAAACAAAAATAACTGGGCGAGCTGCTGGGTCCCTGGTGTCAGCCGCTCATTGTGCAATTCTCTCGTTTATTGACTACGTTGACAATGGCATGGGACCCAGATGTCAGAAATCCACTAGGAGGAGCCATTTTTTTATTGGCTTGAAATAAGGAGGCACTTGCTTGCATACTGCCATGACCTTGGCGGGTCCCTGCTGTCATTCTCTCCACGTACAATCATCTCCTGGTTGTGTACGCATCAACTTGCTAGGCCCACAAGCCAGCCTCTAAACCGTGGAGGACAAATACAGCCCATTAAAAAAAATAACATCCCATTCCATACGTTCAAACGGAAAGTTCAACATTCAGAGCAAAGTAACAGGTCTGATCCACATATAGAGTACTGAACTTCCACGTTGACAACCATCATAGCCAAGTTAACTATCTACTCCCACTAACACTCTAGTAGCGTACAAGTACTAACTTACTCTTAACTAACTAGACGATGCCGGCCGCCATCTGCTGTCCATGCTAAACGACGGCAACGGCGTCCTCTGCTCGCCTCGTACTTACCAGAGGTGCGATAGGGCGCGTTGCTCGCGTGCGTTGGCCCTTTCCATGTCGGCGTGGTCCACCGAAGCTTCGGCTTCCAAGCAGCAAACCCACTTGACGAGCTCGTAGTAAAAATCGGCGTCGCGAACGCGTGTGTGCCCGACAGCCTCCAGGGCTATTTGCCGGGCGCTGGCCTTCACGTAGTCGGCCCAGTTGCGGGCGCTCTGCTCGCGACTCAGAGCGTCGGTGCGCTGCTGCTCCATGTCCTGCTGGCGGCGCAAATCGGCGATACGCTGCTCCTCCGCCAGGCAGTCGCGCTCCAACAACTCGTACTCCTCCGCCATGCGTTCGTGCTCCAACAACTCCTCGATCTCCGCATTGCCATCTAAAGACAGATAGAATGCCTCCTCCCTCCGTCTGCCTTCCGGTGAAAACCCGAACACTAGTTCTGGCGGCGACCGCCTCCAGCGTCGCCTACCGCGGACGGGCGGGGGCATGGCGGACGTGGCGAGCGATGTCGGGCCGGTGGGGGCTTATGAGGATATGGCGAGTTGGGTCACGGTGGCACCTGAGAAGGCCGGGAAACAGTACTTATAGGCGGAAGGTAGCGCGACGGTCATCGGAATTCAATGCATAATGGCTTAGCGCGCCAGCTTGCCGTGGAAAACTAGAGAAACTGAAATTATGACTGTGCCGTCCCATCCCGTCCGGGTCGCACGCCGGCATGACGGTCAAACGAGTGCACTCGAATCATCTCCCTCCTTGTCAATAATGATTCCACGGATTTAAAGCGTATATTTTTTCGCATCAGTTAGCTGCCTTAATTACGGCCGGCTGCATGCAGGCACTCAGCGCTCGCAGGCAGTATGCGAATCAGCATGCAACGAGTCGTAGCCGAGGGCACGCATGCAGCCACTTAAATCGCTGGAATTAATTAGGCTTAAACTTCTGCATGCCGTTAATTATTGTCATGCCTTGGTCTTGCTGCTTTGCTCACGGGACTAATAAATCCCGGACGGAGGGAGTACCTTGGTTGGTGAGAGGTTTGAATTAAGCCCTGCAAACCGGAAAGGAGGTACTAGTACGTGCGTGATCCGCTATTTATTCGTGTAGGATTGAGTAGGTCGTTTCTTGAATTGAGCCCTGCAAACCGGAAATGAGGTAGTACGTGCATGATCCACTATCCATGTAGGATCGATAGTGTAGCTTGTTAGTTTCTTCAGAGGTAGGCATTTTTATCCGTGTAGGATCGATAGTGTAGCCTGTCAGTTTCTTCAGAGGTAGGCATTTTTATTCAAAAAACTGCCACTTCGCATCTTGCGTCGCAAATAAAACTGTCAGGAGCGCATTTGTAGGCTAGCTAGTGATCGATAAGTAACTTGTAAACACTGAGCGAACAAAAATAAGTAATTGTTAATGCATCTCAATGATTCACAGATCATATACAAATATGTAGCTCCAAAAGCAAAGATCAGCCACTTCGGATCTCGCGTCGCAACTAAAACTAACTAGTAGGATTCCCATACATAAGATCAACATGTTAATGCATCTCAATGATTCACAGATCATATAAAAATATGTAGCTCCAAAAGCAGAGATCTAGAAAAAACATCTGTTCTTCCTACTAACATGGATGCTTCTCTTGGCCAACATTCAGTACAGACTGAAAGACAAATTTGTTTGTGAAGTCTACAATTCCTCTTGCAAACGTAAGTGGTTTCACCAACAGCTGGAACCATGAGAATGAACCACACATGATGGAGGAACATCCACTGCAATATGATTTGGTCTTCTCTCGATCACACCGCGAGACTATTTTCGGAATACAAACTTTAACTTAGGCAAAATGATGCCCATTTGAAAGTGCAACTATCCCTAGGTGGTTTTGGTAATTCATAACAACATATAGCTCATTGAGCTAATGCTATTCCAAGATGATTATTTCAGGAAAGCTCAATGATTGGCATGGCATGGATATGAAAGTGGAACCCTCAAAATGCTAAGGACAATGGATTGGCTCAAGCTCAAAAGCTCAAGACTCTTCATTTCATATTTTAGTGATCCAAGATCACTTTGAGTCCATAGGAAAAGCCAATACTATTAAGGAGGGATGAGGTGTTGCTTAATGAGCCTCTTGCTTCATGTGCTTAGTGATATGCTCCAAAACCCTCAACCACTTTCCCATATCCACATATGACCTAAACCCTAAGCCAAACTCGGTCCTACCGATTTTTCCTATCCGGCGCCACCGAGTTTCACTTGTCATTAGCCACTGCCAAAACCCTAGCAATTCGGTTCTACCGATAAGGTTCTCGGTCCCACCGAGATGGGGTTGCAATCTCTCTGTTTCCCTTTCATAACTTTTCGGTCCCACCGAAAGAGCGAATCGGTCCCACCGAGATTGCAATGTAAACTCAGTGTTTCCCCTTTGTAACTTTTCGGTCTCACCGAGTTCCACTCGGTCCCACCGAAAGAGCAAATCGGTCCCACCGAGTTTGCCTGACCAACTCTCTGGTTAGCTAATTACCAGACTCGGTCTCACCGAGTTTGTGTAATCGGTCTCACCGAGATTACGTTATGCCCAAACCCTAACCGAATCGGTCCTACCGAGTTGCATGTCAGTCCCACCGAAATTCCTAACGGTCACTAGGTTTACATTTTCGGTCCGAACGAGTTTTATGATTCGGTCCCCCCGAGATTGGAAAACTGTGTAACGGTTGGATTTTGTGTGGAGGCTATATATACCCCTCCACCTCTTTCTCATTCGATGAGAGAGCCATCAGAACACACACATCATTCCAACTCATTTGTTCTGAGAGAGAACCACCTACTCATGTGTTGAGATCAAGACATCCCACTCCTACCATATGAATCTTGATCTCTAGCCTTCCCAAGTTGCTTTCCACTCAAATCTTCTTTCCACCAAATCCAAATCCTATGAGAGAGAGTTGAGTGTTGGGGAGACTATCATTTGAAGCACAAGAGCAAGGAGTTCATTACCTACACACCATTTGTTACTTCTTGGAGAGTGGTGTCTCCTAGATTGGCTAGGTGTCACTTGGGAGCCTCCGACAAGATTGTGGAGTTGAACCAAGGAGTTTGTAAGGGCAAGGAGATCGCCTACTTCGTGAAGATCTACCGCTAGTGAGGCAAGTCCTTCGTGGGCGATGGCCATGGTGGGATAGACAAGGTTGCTTCTTCGTGGACCCTTTATGGGTGGTTGCTTCTTCGTGGACCCTTCGTGGGTGGAGCCCTCCGTGGACTCGCGCAACCGTTGCCCTTGGGTGGAGCCCTGTGTGGACTCGCGCAACCGTTACCCTTCATGGGTTGAAGTCTCCATCAACGTGGATGTAGGATAGCACCACCTATCCGAACCACGGGAAAAACATCCGTGTCTCCAATAGCGTTTGAATTCTCCAAACCCTTCCCTTTATATTCTTGCAAGTTGCATGCTTTACTTTCCGCTGCCAATATACTCTTTGCATGCTTGCTTGAATTGTGTGATGATTGCTTGACTTGTCCTAAAATAGCTAAAATCTGCCAAGAACTAAAATTGGGAAAAGGTTAAGTTTTTATTTGGTCAAGTAGTCTAATCACCCCCCTCTAGACATACTTTCGATCCTACACCATTGTATAATCAGACCAAATCAATGAAGCACCTAGTGTTGGCCAATAAATAGTACAGTACTACTTTTCTGCCAGTCCATGAAGTGACTATCCAATCTTTTTGTGTCTATTTTCAAATGGCACTGCATGCAGTGACTATACTATTCTCTTGTGCAGTTCAACCAAAATTGCGGACACTTTGTTTGTTTGCCAAATAGCAGCAACGGGCAGACATCTCTGTCTGCACAAATATCAAGCAGCTAGTAAACATATACCACACCTTGTATTTTCAATTTAAACATGTCTCTTCCGCTTAGCATCTGTCATGTTCTGCACTGGACAATCTGATACAGTTATGTTTTGCCCTGGACAATTTCATACTGAATTGATTTGCTGGTTCAGAGCAGAAATATAGCGCCTATTCTTCATCAGACCAAGGATATCCATGTTTGCAGTGATGGAAGAGGTGAAATCAATACAACCGAAATTGAGCATCCAATCATTGAATCCTGTCCTGCACCTCCAATGTAGGTCCACCCCGCCAATAAATTCACATGCAAACCACAAGTATTACTATCTAACGACAGTACAAAAAGAGTAGCAAGATAGTAGCAAACCATGTACCTTCGTAATGAACAGCTCATAGTGCCGCCAATTGGATATAAAGGTTTGGAAAAAAACATGTTCCTAATGTTGAACCAGTTGGACTTTTTGTGCAGTTCCACTAAAATCGATCATCCCTGTTTGCATAGATATTGAAAGTGTGATTACTCTAAAAGTGGCACTAGTTGAAGCATAGACTCACAAATATAAGCATTCCAATTTCATAATGGGAAAAGGTAGCAAGACTGTTTCTAACCACCTATTTAAAGGAATAAATAAAGCAACAACGACTGATGTCAAGAAGGCATACATAGTTTTTTCTGAAAAACTGAGCCATTCCTGACCTTTCCTCTTCTTTTAAGCAAATTTTGTGCAGTTCTACTAAAATAAAATGCCATCACCGCCTTGACAATTCAGTGCACTGTACAAAAGGAAATGACTTAACATTACATCATGATGTCAGGTATGTAGTCGACAGGCATTAGAGACAAACATACAGACCTCCTCCGATAACATAATGAACATTAATTTTAATAAAGGTGTGACTAGCTTTACCGGGATAATTTGAGTGAACTCTACACCCTTTGTTCCTTAATATAAGACGTTTTCGCGGTTCAATTTAAAGTACCCAAACATCTAGTATTTAGAAAAACAGGTAGTAGTTTTCTTGAGCACATATCTGGGAAAGCTTGCCACACTTGTCCTTACGCTAATGCAACACCATTCGAATACTACAAATATACACCAATCCAGTGGAGTGCAACAATAGAGTAGTTAGTTTATTACAGGGTACGGTACAATGGTTTTACTGAACAGATTTCAATAAACTCTAGCACTGGAAGGTTTCTATAAGAATTAACAATACAAAATGTAAAGGTAACAAGTTTCAGCATTGGTATACTAGCTCTGCATGAGCATTAAACCAAATACAAAAGTCTGAAGGTAACTAGTATTATTAACTAATGACAGTATAAAAAAATTGCAAACCATTTACCTCCAAGGTAAATATCATTTCGAACTCGGGGGGACCTTAAAAATTGCTATCCCAATCTTGATAATTGATCAAACATAAAAACTTGATCGAACGAATCAAGAGAACAGCCGGAGGAGGAGGTGCCAACTCTTGACCTTTCCTCTTGTCTTCATAATTGTCTGTGCAGTTTAACCAAAATAGAATGACATCAGCGCCTTGGCATTTTGGTGACACTGTACAAAAAATTAACTTATCTCATGAAAGTGAGGTATCTAATCTAAAAGCATTAACAGTGCAAAAATCTGAAGGTAGTAACAAGTTTCATTGTTGGTATACTGGCTGTGCAACAGCATTAGAATGCCTTAGCTGAAAAATCTTTAATACATCCACAATCAACAGCTAACCCTGAAATAATCCAGTGACATTAAATGGCATTGCTTAAATTTATCGGTGGCATTAGACTGAGAGCGGCATTACTTAAATGTGGCATCACTTTAGCAGTAGCATTGCTTGACTTGACTGCTGGCGTTATACTAACAGCAAAAAAGTGGCAATAAGAGCATGGGAGGCCCATTCGGACAGTGGGCACACCAGTACGATGTACCTCCATGGACGCAGAGTGGTGAGGGAGGTATGGTTGCCCAGAGCAACAAATATCCAGGCAGCATATGTGGATCACGTCCCATTTTTGCTCTCTTTAGCCACCTTTTTCCTATGTGAGGACAACAAACCGATCGACCTGGTCATTCTCTATTGCGTTGTCATGCCTTTCTACCCTTCTTCAACCAAGAGACACGAGACTCGTTCCTTAGCTACTGATTTTCCCCTTTTCAACCTAGATGCGGGTTTGATGCATACTCTCTTGGACAGTACAGTCTCCCTTTCTTTCCTTATTCAACCCAGACATGGATTAGTCTGCATGAAGTAGGGTTTCCTTTAATAGTGCAAATTATGGTTTTCGTCTGCGTGGCCAGCAGAGCAGAGGATAGCAAATTGGGAAGATGATGGAGTGGAAAAAGATCCACATGCAACGACGTGGCAGATGGGGCAATCGAACAAGGTTATGGTTCGAAAAGAGGTAGCATACCTGAGGGTCGGCGGGAAGTGGCTTCGCTCGTGGTCGTCGTCTTCTGCACACACTACGGCAGCGAGCTTGGGGATGGAGGCCATCCCACGCGGGTGCTAGGTCTGAGAGGACGGCCTTGTCGTCAGTGCGAGACCTCGCTCGCCGACGACGAGTGTGTCAACGCTGCACGTCCTTTTCTTCCCCGGCGGATCTATGACCACCGCTGAGGAGGGAGAGAGGGGCCGTCTTTTAAGATCTGGAGAGAGGGTGGTAGTGTGAGAAGCAAGTGGGCAGCCCTTAGCAAGAAAGCGCTCAAGCTCCAGCCTATATATCTTTTTTATACTACTAGTACTGGAGGTGGAGTAGTGGTAGAGTAGTTTATATTTTCTCTGCGTATAGTACCAGTTAGTCATGCTTCAAAACTGATCGGCACGCCATTAAAAAAATAAAGGTCGATAACTAATGCTGCACCTCGGGCCAACGCGGCCAGATCGCATTTTGCACGAGAAATTACACACCATGTTTCGTTGACATGTGGTCCTGTTCCAACATATCAGTGAGACGATGGCGAGTAGTAGGAGTATTTCCGAATGGACATGTAGGCCAGGGCGCCTCTTCGTGAACCATGGCAAACTCGCAACCGTCCACCGACTCTTCGCCTTTCCCTCTCAATTTGGAGCTGCTGTCGCACGCTCTTCCTCTCCCTCCTCCATTTTCCTTCAGCCCTTCACCCTTTCTTCTGCCATTGTTCGATCGTCTTCTCCATGGAGGGAACAGGCCGGAAACGACCCCTTTATTCTTGCCCCGATCTAAAAGATGATGTGGTGGAGGAACTCATTGATCGGTGCGACGTCATCACCTCGGCTAGCATGGCAGGTTCGTTCAAGCCCATTCTCGACTCAACTAATAACATCATTACAAAGAACCCAAGAGTCAAGGAGCGGTTTGATCTCCCCTATCTTCTTCGCCGTGACCCTGATGATGACTGGCTCCGGCACGACGGAGGCCTCGCCCTATGCAAGTTGATGCTGCTTGATAATGATACGTATGATGTTAAGATGCCATCGCTTGAGGGCAAGGCTTGGGCGGGCGCAAATGGAGATTGGGTTATTTACATTGGGTCCAACTGCGAGTGGGAACTTGTGAATGTGTACACTCGTCACCGGGTTCCACTTCCAAAAATCTCAGCACACTGCCCAGAGGTTGAGCACACCGGTAATGTACGCACGTTCAAATACGATCATGGTGACTGTATTCTATGGAAGATAGCAATTTGTCGAGTTCCTAACCGCTCTTGGAATTACAGCAACTATGATGTTGTTGCTATCTTCGACAAGCTTGTTGCCATCCTTGATGGTTTCACTCGATGGATATTGCTCAAAAATCAGTTTATGTACACAGATGAGTACTGTGATGCAATTCAATACGAGGGCCTTGTGTTTGCTGCCACCACTCGTGGCACTGTTTTTGCATGGCATCCTCATAGTTTTGGTACGTTTGTCTTCCACCGTAATTATAATTGTTTCATCCACATGCATGTGGGTCAGCAAGTTTCCCTTTACTAATTAACCTTCTTCTTGTGTTTCCAAGGTCCTGTGAACATCCCACCACCTATACTTGAAAATTTTTATAACTAAGGGGGAGATGACGATGGTGATGATCATGAGCATGAGGACGAGCAGCACCCATATACTCTGTGGCGCCTGGCAACTAATTCCGATGGATCACCTCTTCTTGTGTGTATACAGCCCACTGATGATGTTGCTGCTAAGGAAGCAGGTGTCTCCCATGGTCGCACTCTCCGGACCTATTCCAACACCCGTTGCATGGTATTCGGGATGGATACTAGTGTGCTAGCTCCAACTCCCTCTCCCTGGTACAGAATTGATAGTCTTGGAGAAAACTCGCTCTTCCTTGGACAAAACTATCCGATGATGGTGAAAGGCGATCCAACTGCTGTTGACACATTTATGAGAAGCAACTGTGTCTATACCTCGGACATTTGTGTGGTTCCCTACCCTGGTAGGGATATAGTAGGCCGCTTCAGCCTGGATGATCAGTCCTGCGTTGGTTTCCAGATCGACAATCGATGGCCCGTCCCAGAGAATCACTTGTGGTTCAAAGCAAGCGTTTCCAACGCCGAGGAATGGTTGAGTTGAAGTTCATTTCATTGCTTGTTATTTGTTGTGTGGTGAAAACTTTAGTATTTATAATGTATCCTCGTTGTCGATGTGGGTTGATGACCTATTGTATGTAATAAAATGATATGCCTGTGATAAACTTACTAAATTTATGAATGGCTTTCGAGTCGCTTCTCTGAGTGAGTGGTGTGACGAGGCAAAAAAATATTTTCCGAATACATAATTGTACGTGCATTGCAACAGGTTATCGGATGAGGCCAATCAACAATAGTAGTACACTATTTGTACTAGCTTCACATGCTTCGCGCGTCGAGCGGGTGTTTTTACTGTAGCCATATGTTAATGTGTTCGCTGTACGTAACCAGCACCTCGAATCCTCGATACTAGTACTATATAGTAGGAGTAAGTAGTAGGAGTAGTAGGGTGGCATGGGCCAGAACAAGCATTCACGTCCAGGAGTACGGCACACGCCACCACCACGACATCCATCTGACACCATATTATTTCTTGGAGTCCGTGCTAGAGCAATCTCTTCAACCTCGTCGTTTCTCTAACTTCAGCCATCGCGCGGCGGGCGAGGTGGGGGTTTGCCGATAGTCGGTTTCCTTAACTGCGGTCCCACTTGTAAGGCCAACTCCAACGCACGACCCCAAACGCACCTCCGTTTTGCACGAACTCCAATGATAATTTTGACTAGAAAAGCAAGACCAAAGAAAACAAGAACCACAAGAATACATTTTACTACTCCTGTAAGTTGGATTAGTGCCTTCTCGATGCATTCATTCTTGATCCGCGGAGGTTCGATCTTGCGTGCTTCTTTCTTCTTCGAGTGTAAAGAAGTAGACGTTGCTTCCTCGCATCTAGTCTCATGTCTAGCCTCTATTATAGTAGGAGTATCAACAAGTGCACTAATCTCATCTCTAGCCTCTGTGCTAGCTAAAAGTGATAGAACATCTACTAAATTGCGCTCTATCAATATATGGATGTACTCTTCTTCCCAATACAAAAACTTGCATCCATTCTACTCCCTCCGTTGCACAATACATGCCTTCTATTTGTCAAAATATATATGTATGTAGACATGTCTTAGTATATAGGTACATCCATTTTTGGACAAATGGAAGTCAAGTATTTTGGAACGGAGGGAGTACACAATAAAAATTTCAAGTTAGCACAACTAGTCTAATCCGAGAGCAGGACCGAAGATTTGGTCGGGTTCTTCCTCCTTTTGCCGACACGTGGGACATCCAGCATCCAGGTCGTGTCATGAAAGAAAATATAGTGGTAGTTGAAGCCACGAGATGTGCATCTTGGGTTAAACTGTAAATAGAATCTTACTACTCTTGAGTAACTCCAAAAGCGGACACCGAAGATCTTTATTGGATTTGTTTTTCATCACCAGCACGTCGAGGTGAAAGATGTGCAGGTTCAGTGGGTCCTCTTGCGTTTTCACTAACATGTGGGGCCGCATGTGAGCAAACGAACGATGGGCTCCACGCATCCGCTGGCTGGGTGAGAAGAGAGATAGAGGAGGGCTGAGCACGGACTGCAGGAAGTTTGTTCTACGTACCTCGATATAGGCTCGATATAGTGGGGTGGCATGGGCCATAACTAGCATTCACGTCTAGCAGTACGACACATGCCACCCACACGAGTCCCATCCGACACCAATTTTCTTGGAGTCCGTGCTACAACAATCTCTTCTCCCTCCTGTTTTCTCAGCCATCGCGCGGTGGACGGGGTGGGGGTTTGCCGATAGTCGGTTTGCTCAACTGCTGTCCCACTTGTAAGTGAAAATGCAACACCGCACGCGTTCCCGCTTGAGCGGGGTGCCGGACCAACCGTGTGGGGTTGCGACGCGAACACGGCAGGCTTTTCCTTTTGAACTCGTAACTTGTAAAATTTGGTTCTGCTCCATGGCGCGACCGATAGATAGAAAATAACGATTTTGCCTAGAGTAATGAGAAGTTTGGTTCTGGCGCCGTTCATGCATGGAGTACGTACGAAAATTATGAAGTTGATGCGAAAGGTAAGATAATTACTATAGTATCATATACTACTACATGGATTTGATGGAAAGATAAAAATACATATGGATCCATCAACGTTCAACGACATCCTCATGCCCTAGTGCGCCGGGTCACCAACCGACGTGTGAGGAGCAGTGGCATTGGCGGCGAGCTCAACGTGCTTCTGAACAGTGCCGTCCAAGGTTGCCCTGCGCTCCAAGAAGGCCAGCGTCCTATTGTCCTCCTCTTGCATGTAGTAGTCCTTGTGGACGATTCGCGCGTAGACGTGGGTGATTATGTCGATGGTGTCTTGCTACGCCAGGCGCTGCGCGGCGAGCGCGACCTCGAGGTGGACATTCTCCGGCGCGACGGCGGGTAGTCGCAGGGCCACCAGTGTGTCGAAGAGGTTGTTACCATAGTGGCCGTTGAGGGTGGCGGGCATCGCAGAGCCTGGGCGCGTCAGCTGGAGGCTTACGTCAAAGTCGTCCGCAAGCTTCTTGATGACGGTGAACTTGTTGAGGAAACCGACGAGGACCTCGTCGAACAAGGAGACGAATTTGTCGTCCAAGCGGCCCCTCGCCCTGGCGGCCTCAAGCAATACTACCTGGAGACGTTCCTCGGTGCCGGGACGCATGCCGGCGTCGTGGACCATCTGGCACAGCCGGCTGATGCTCGCGCTCATTGCCTCCATGGGTCTAGCGTAGCTTCTAGTCAACTGATCTTGCGATTCGAGTGATCACTCAGCCCTTGGTTAGCATGCGTAGGTGCGTAGGATTTCGTACTACTCCTCGGCCCTCTACTGCACCTGCCTTTGGCTGTATGATAGGTGGGCCAGCCACCCCCTGAGGCCATGTGTCATTCACCCAAAGGCAGTTGCCTTAAGTCAATGAAGTTGCGTCCCCCTCCGTGCCGGTGTAGTATAGTCATCTCACCGGACCTCTAGTTGGGGCCAAACGAGAGAAGTTTGATGTTTACTGGTTTATTGGTCCCCTTTGCATTTTGCGCCAAGTTTTGACCTTTGATTTAACTAATAAAACGTTAATGCATGTAAACAAAAATGTTGTGTAAGTCACCTTACGAAAACCAAATAATCCCAAAATACTTAGGCACGGTGCATTAACTCCCTCCTTGTTTCTTATTTCGTGACATATCAACCAATGAGACATGTGGGCCGTGCATGCTTTCAATGACTTGAGACTACCAAACATGACATGCAGTGTTTAGTTCATTGCATGTAATCCTATTAGTACTCTAGTTAGGAGTAGCAAAAAAACATTAAGTTCTCTCGCTGATAGGAATAAAACACCATGTATTTATTTACAGAGGGAGTAGTACATTTTTGGTGACATGCGTTACTAGATATTGCTAGTCAAATACTAAAATCCAGAGGGACGTGGTAGTACTCCTAAATCCAGACGGTGGTGCTACTAGTACTAGTAGTAGTACTACCTGTCGTGGGTTTGTCACGGCAGATGTCCTTGTGAAAGGACTTAGTCGTGGAGCCATCGCTACGGGTTAGCTTAAAGGGGTTAAACCGGACAAGGGGACGCATGGAGTTTTTATACTAGTTCAGCCCCTTCAAGGAAGGTAAAACCCTACGTCTAGTTGTGATTGGTATTGCTAGGGTTTCAAAGGCTAGGGAGCGGATCCGCTTTGTTTGGCTCTCGAGTTGTTGTCTGTCCCTAACCGCTGCCGGGTCGTCCCTTTATATACATAGGTTGACACCCGCCGGGCTACAGAGTCCCGAAGCCGGATCATAAACGTGTCCGGTTCGGTCTCTATCCTTCCTATCTTACAATACAAGTTACATGACTAGGTTGGTTTACATTTACAGGCTTTAACCCGCCTTTGGGCCTTGGGCCTTCGTGAAGCGCCATCATCCTTGCATCTTCATGGGCTTCTAATATTCAAGGAGTTAACCCTGCTACATAAGGCCGGTTTACCTCCAGTAGTAATACCCCCAACATTAGGCCCCAGATTGGTTCGAACTTGTTCACGTCAATCTTCTACACTTAGAAAAATTCCTCCCTCATATCTTCACCTTGATCTTGTAAACCGCCGTGACGTCATACTTCAAGATTATGATAAACCACCCTGACATCATCCATCCGTTGATGTCAAAGGTTACCTTATTTTAATGTGTATTTAGTCACCGAGGCGACACCCTTATTAACTTATCCATTTTTGGGCTCCTCGATTCCCGCACTTGCCGTTTCATCGCTTCATCTTATAAATAGGGGCAGAGGACCCCTTTATTTTCTTTCCGCTCTCCTTTCCTCCCTTCTTCTTCCTCGCGACGTCTTCGCACCTGAGCGCCGCCGTTATCGCCAAGCCTCGCCTCTGCTTCACCGTCGGCCTTTGCATCGACCTGTTCGCACCAGAGTTCTGCAGCACACCTCCGCTGCTTCCGTGGCCGCAGTAAGTCCTCCCCCCTTCCTTTCTAGATCCATTAGGGTTTCCCTGTTCTTCGCGGTTCTTGAAGTTCATCGGAGCTTTTGGTGCTGTTCTTCCTTGGCCTGTAGATGAATGCTTCGCACTTATCGTATCCCTTACCGTGGCTAATCTTCTGCAAAAGCTGATGTAGTCCTTCATAAACTGTTTCGGGTCTTACCCCCTTTTTAGGTCAAAATATTTTTTGCTTTTCTGTCTTACCTTAGATCTGAAATTTTCATATGTCTTTGTGAAATCTGTTTCTCCTCACGCCAACCTAGGCGGTTTAACTTTGCATAATCAATCTATACCATTAACCCTCTGATAAACCAGAGGAGCCCTTTACCTTTATAGTTATACTCCGGTTTAACAGTGTCTGAATACCCCTGTCCTGGTATTACCTTTTCCCCTTATTGCATTGGTCTCCGGTTGATGTCATTTCGCATATCAGTACGTTTCTTACTCCATTGTATCTTTCATATCCTCATGCGTGATTTATAAACCGGCCTTTCATTTTCAGCTTGTTTGTTTCACAATGGCCAAACAATTCACTACTTGCAACTGGGCTCGTTCCCGGGTTACTGAAACTCAGCTGAATGAGATGGTTACCATCGGCTCCTTGCCTAAGAAAACTGAAATTAAATGGCGAGTTCCAGGAACAGAAAATCCTCCGACCCCAAGGCAGGGTGAGGTGGTGGTCTTTGTTGACTACATAAGCCGTGGCTTTAAACCGCCAGGATCAAAGTTTTACCGGGATGTGCTTGCCAATTTCCAAATCCATCCCCAAGATATTGAGCCAAATTCAGTATCCAACCTATGCAACTTCCAGGTCTTCTGTGAAGCGTACTTACAGGAAGAACCAACTGCAGAACTGTTCCATGATTTCTTTCACTTAAACCAGCGCACAGAGTTTGTAAATGGCCCAAACACAGAACTTGGTGGTGTCTCGATTCAAAAGCGGAAATAAGTTGAGTTTCCTCATGCCAAACATCACAGCCACCCAAAGGAATGGAACCAAACTTGGTTTTATTGCAGAGATACTTCGCCTGAAGACGAAAATCCCCTTCCAGGCTTTCGTGATCACCGGCTTTCCAATACCCATCTGATGCCGCAACGCTTGAGCTCCGTCGAAAGGGCAAAATATGCCCCTCAACTTGCCAAACTCCAGGCCTTTATGGCCAATGGTTTAACAGGTGTGGATTTCGTGCGTTGTTGGATATCTTGGAGCATTTTGCCTCTAAGCCGGCGTCCCGGTTTAATGTGTGAGTATACCGGTGAGGTTGACGATCCACAACGCCATTGCAACCTTCAACTCTCCGAGAAAGAAGTTACTGAAGGTGTAAAAAGATTTTGAATGAATCGGAGCTGGTCTGTAGTCAAACCAGTTTGAGTCCCTTCTATGCCAAGAACAAACCGCCTGCTGTAAGCATTGTACTTCCTTTTCATCTCTAATGTTTTTATCTTGTGCAACCTGTAATCCTTCTTCTGTGTATGTATGTATAGGGTGATGACCCCTTCTAGAAACGGAAAACCGTAGAAAAAGTGGTAAAGCCAACTGGGGACAAAGCGGTCAAACCATCTCGCCCCAAAACCAAAGCCGTCAAACGGACGTCAAAATGAAAAACGGCTGACCGGATCAACATGGAGCTTGATGACGACACTGATGATCCGGAAGTTGAGGTAGAACTTGACTCACTTGGCTCTCTTTTCATGCATCTCATTAACAATGATATTCCTCAGGAGGACGTAGAAGGCAGTCAAGCTGATGATGTAGAGGTAATTACCCTTTCCTCCGGTTCAGACTCTATGCCAACACAAAAAACCCGCCAAGCAGTCCGGAAAGTAAGCTTTTCTCACCCTCTTGCTCACTTGGATCCAACATTTATTTTGAAGACTCAGCAGCATGAAGCTCGCCGGACAACCCGGCACAATGGCCAACAGGTCACTTCAGTCGGTTTACCTGACACCCCGGTTCGGAAGCGTCGGTCTGAGGTCTCCCCTTCTCCTGACCATTCTTACCCCAAGGCAGGTTATTTCAGACAACCTCTTAATCCATCCGATTCAAATTATCAGGTGACACCTCCCTCATCATCTGGCGAGTCAACCGCAACTCAACTCCCTCCTCTGAAAACTGTAGCCGGGTAAGTTGTAAAACCTTTTCCTTCAATGCATCATAGAACTCGAATAAGCTATTAATCCTTTTATATTTTTGTTTGCAGGGCCAAAGCCAGACCCAGCAAGAAAGCTCGGGTCACCAATCCGCCCGAAGACCAGGCCACTTTTGAAGAAGAACCCAGAGGTGAACTGGAACAAACTTGTGAACCGAAGGGCCTTCATCCTGAAGCCGCCACAGGTGAACCGCCCCTTCAAGGCGAAAACACCGATGAACCAGCTGACGCTGAACCTGCCACACCTGACGTTGAACCAGCAGAGCCAAACCGGGCTAGTCCGGTGAGAAATGCTAATACTCCAGTGTCACCAGCCAAACATACTGAAGGTCAAGGAGACGATGTTATCATTACTGGAATGGGCCATAGCTCTCCTGGCCATCCCGTCATCTTGGCTCAACATAGTGCCAAAGAAAAGCAAGCTGCTATGGAAAAAGGCAAGTGGAGCAGTGATTTATCAAGATATGCTCATTTCAACGCTGAAGAGCTTCACTCTGGCTTCTTGAACCATCTGCACTCAAACCGGGACTATGAAGCCGGTTTGGTGAACTTGATGAAAGAGCGATATGAGGTAAATTCGTCTCCCTTTGTTTATTGACTCATAGCTGAAACAGTAGCCCAAGTAGCCCCCAAGGGCCGTTTTATGATGTTAATCATAAACCGGGTCTTTGTAACCAAGACTCATCTTTTAACAATTAGATAACCTTGTGTAGCATAACTCCCAAAGGCCGGTTTAACTGGGCAAGTTAATCCGGGTTTTAATCCATGCATCCACTTTAGAACAGACGCACATTAGCCCCCAAGTGTCCAATATAATGCTTGTATTGTGGTGGAGACATGTATAAGATGCAGCACTTTAGAGCGAACAGGCATTAGCCCCCAAGTATGAAGTGCATAACTTGTTATACGCTTTGTACTTAGAACATATATAACCTGTTGCTTAATATGTCTTCAACGTTGCAGGCTGAACTGAGAAGCAAAGATGCTCGAAACTCTGACTTGCAAGAAAATGTGAAGTTACAACAAGCACAGGCTGCAAAAGCCAAAGAGGAGCTGACCCAAGCCCTGGCCGTAATGGAAAAGCTGAAGGAAGCTTTCACCAAAGATTGTGCTAATTGGGAATCCGAAAAGTCCGGTTTAACCAAAAGAGCTGAAGACACCGAGGCAGCCCTGAAGCCAATTGCAGATGAACTAGCTGGTTTAAAACGGCAAATCAATGCTATGACTTCTGCTATCTTTGGTAAATGTCTGCTTATGTGTTTTGCGCAAGTCAATGAACCTTATCACTGACCAGAACGTTGATAAAAATCTTTGGTAGGTACTCGGATTGCTCATCTTGGTACAGACATGCGGATGAAGCTCAAAGCAGCATATACATTGGTTGAACAGCTGTACTCTGGGTCTCAATGGGCTATTTGTACGGCAGCTTATAACAAACAGGCCCCAACCTTGATTAAGGAAACACTTGAGAAATTAGCCATGCTACCAGCCCGTATTGCCGAATTGAAGAAAGCAGCTACCAGGTCAGGAGCTTTAACCGCACTTATTCGAGCCAAAGCCTGGATTCCAGATCTTGAAGCGGAGGATATTATTAAAGGATACCCATGTGTGAAGGAAGACGGTTCAAACTTTGATAATGATGACCTCCGGCGGCTGACCAAACAGATGCGGCCAGTAGCCAGCAAACTGGCTGATGATATAGACTTGTCCCATTTCCAACCGGTTTATGACGCTGAAGGGAAAAGACAGCCGGCCGACATTCATGAAGTTGAAGAACTTGTGCCTCTAATTCGTAAGCACACTTATGCTCCTGATATTAACCCCTCCAATCTTATCCATGAGGAAGAAGTATTTAAAGCTTTAACTGGAATTGATTGGTCGACGGTTGATTTCCAGCGTCTGGGGAGGGATGAAGAACTGCCCACACCAACTGACCCTCAACCATCAAACCATGCAGACGAAGCGTCCTAAGCCGGTCGCCGGTTTACTGGCCACCGTGTGCCGATCTTGTGAAAAACAATTATGCCATTGGAGCCGCTTTGAAAGCTTCTTGTAATAGGATAGCCAAAACTCCGTTATTTGCCATGCCATCGAGCATGTTTTGTAATGCCTCATGACAACTTGTGCCACCTTTTGGGATATATTTATGCATAACCCATGATGAATTGTGTTCCTGGGTTCAACAACTTAAAAGTGTCTAGCGGTTTACCGCTAGACGGGTCATTATGTCCAACAAGTGTACAGTACATAGATGAAATAATCAAAGTGTTTGTACAAAAAGCAATATACATAACATACCTCATTGGTTGACCAACGGTGTATACGGAAAAGGTGTTAATACCCATCCGGAACGTTGATAACCCCATCTCTGTAATGCCAGTCTATATATTAAACCGGACCGGGATAACTACCGGGTTTGCTTTATAACACTGGTGATTTAGTCAAACCAGACCGAGTCAATAAACACCGGTTTATAACTGATCATGTGCCAACAACTTGCAGTTGAGAAGCAAGCTGGGTCAAGGACGCCGGTTTATCAAAAAAGACTGATGAATTTTAACAAATAAAACTCAAAAAGAAAAATATACAAGACTTTTTACGAGCTGCCAGGCTCCAAATCGAGGCTTTTCATGTGCTGCCAGGCCTCTGAGTTAAACCATTTAACAAAGCCTTTTAAGATGGGCCTCCAATTAATCAATCATTGTTTTAACTTTGACAAGTTCAGGGTCTATAAAAGATTGACATGTCAAACGTTCGATGGGTCATACCAGGATTACCTGGACAGGAGTGGCTTACTTGATGAAGGCAGGTTAACCCGGTTTTTTAGGTGAATACACCAGGCTTCCAAGCCGTGGCTTGATAGCCAATTACAAGGGTCCTTTCAAACTCTTTGTTGCTTTGCAAAAAGAGCCCCCAAGTAACTTTGTGAGCTGTGTGTAACGCCCCGGATATAACTTTCCCAATTTGTACTCCAACTCTTGCCGTTTCCGGCATTAAGTTATATTTATTTCTCGGGTTCGGGTCTTTGTCTCCGTGTGTTGTTTTCTTTGTCATGCATCTCATATCATGTCATCATGTGCATTGCATTTGCATACGTGTTCATCTCATGCATTCGAGCATTTTCCCCGTTGTCCGTTTTGCATTCCGGCGCTTCGTTCTCCTCCGGTGGTCATTTCTAGCTTTCTTTCGTGTGTGGGGTTTAAACATTTCCAGATTGGACCGAGACTTGTCATGCGGCCTTGGTTTACTACCGGTAGACCGCCTGTCAAGTTTCGTATCATTTGGACTTCGTTTGATACTCCAACGGTTAACCGAGGGACCGAAAAGGCCTCGTGTGTGTTGCAGCCCAACACCCCTCCAATTTGGCCCAAAACCCACCAAACTCTGCTCCATCATCTAGAGCGTTCGATCACGATCGCGTGGTCGAAAACCGCACCTCATTTGGACTCTCCTAGCTCCACTTATGCCTATAAATACACCCCCCTCCGAAATTCGCGGTTCATTCTCCCCCCTAAAACTAAAACCTCTCCGCCGCCGCCGGACAACGTCCGCGCGAGCTGGACGTGTCCGTCCGCCGCCGCCTCAGCCACTCTCCTTCCGCCATGTGGCCTCCCCGCGCGGCCCGCCCGGCCCGCGTTGGGCCCCCGAGGCCCGGGCCACCGCCGCCGCCGCCCGGGACCTCGTCCCCGACGCCGATCTGCCCCGCCGCCGTCCTTCGCCGCCTCGCGCCCGGCTGCCGCCGCCGCCCGCGCCGCCGTCCTCCGCCGCCTCGCGCCCGGCTGCCGCCGCCGCCGCGCCGCACCACCTCGCCTCGCCGCCGCCTCGGGCACCACCGCCACCGACCGCCGCCGCCGCCGCATCCACGCCGGCCGAAGCCGCCCCGGCTTCTCCTCCCCTCGGCGGCCACCTTCTTCGGCAAACAGGTCTTCTCCGGCGAGCTCGGATCTCGCCTCGGTTCGCGCGCCCGCGAGGAACCCTAGATCTAGGTTGACTTTTTCCCCTCTCCCTTATAATTTTGTGCATACTTTGACCTGCCATAACTTTGCATCCGTAGCTCCGATTTGGACATATAGTATATTAAAATGTTCGCCTCGACGAGTGCATCATTTCATTCCATTGCATCATTTTCATTTGAGATCATCTTGATGCCCGAAACGCTATTAGAAGGAGGCTTCGTGAGTTAATTGTCAGATCTGCTAGTTCATCTTAGACTTTTGTCATTTTTGCCATGATTGTTGTGTGCATGCTATGCCTGTGAGTCCTTCATATGTTTTGTTAAAGATTTTGTTATCTTTCCAGAGGTGCAACCCATGCATTTTTAGGATGTGTGTGGTGACTTGTGCAAGCTTGCAAAGTGAGGCACCCGGTAAATCTATTTTCAGGGACTTAGTAGTTTTCACTAAGTCTGGGATTATTTAGTTCATGATGCCATATGTTCAGCTTGTTTCCTAGTGATCCGTGCCTCTTTTGAGGATGATCAGTAAAGGAGTTTTGTTAATCATGTTATGCTCTATGCATCCATGTCTTTACTTGCAATTATGGAGCAACCTAGCTTGAGTCAATCGAGCTCTACTTTTGCTTCGTTGTGAATCTGGGCAGATCGTCAACTTGTTTGCGATTTTGCCGATGTTATTGTAGTTGATCCGTGCATGCTATGCCATTGTTCTTGCCATGTATAGATATAATTTTGTGCCTTCTTAATGGATGTATGCTTTCCTTGCCATGACTTGCACCGTAGTGAGTGCATCGAGCTCGTTTACATGCCTTCGTGAGTTATATTTCAGCATGTCTCAGTTTTCACTAAGTCTGAAAACTGATTGTGTTTTAGCTATGTTCGTGTGCCCGTTAGTATATTTTGTGAACCCTTTTGGCCCCAGGTCACTTTGGGTCTTTTGTTAAGCTTGTTGATTAGCTCCATGTCATGTTCTTACTTGTCTTAATCAGGTCATGTATCATGTTGTTTTGCTGCTCCGAAGAGGGCTTTGTGATCTGAAATTTCAGACAAGTGTTAATTTCACTAAGTCTGAAATCTGTTTTGCATTTGCGTTTTTGACATGCTTGTTTGAACCTCATAATGGAGGAATTGGTCATAGCTCAGTGCTAGACTTTTGTTAAGAATCTTGTGTACATCCCTGCCATGCATTTTGTTGTCATGTTTGGGTGCTGTAGCATGTTCATCTCATTGCATTTAGATGCCTACTTGCTGTAAAACGCAGACCGGTGTCATTTTTGAAACGCTTGCCATTTCCAAACCGTAACTCCGATTCCGGCGTTCTTTATATCGTTTTCAAGCGATTTCATCTCATATTTCCAGTGGCACCCTTGGAATTCCAAGTTGAGGCCAGTTTCATGCATTTCCTGTCATATCTTGCATTTTGCATCCCGCATCGCATCCCGCATAGCATATCATCATTGCATCGTATCGCTTGATCCTTGCACGTGATTGATTGTATCCTTGTTGCTTGTTTGTCTAGTTTGGGTAGATCCGGGAGACGAGTTCTCTAACGAGGAGCCCGTTGAGTTTTCTCTTGAGGATCCAGTCACCTCTGACAACTGTGCAGGCAAGATGATCATACCCTCGAAATCACTACTATCTTTGCTATGCTAGTTTGCTCGCTCTTGCTATGCCAATGCTACGATGCCTACCTTTTGCTTGTCAGCCTCCCAAATTGCCATGTCAAACCTCTAACCCACCATTGTCCTAGCAAACTGTTGATTGGCTATGTTACCGCTTTGCTCAGCCCCTCTTATAGCGTTGCTAGTTGCAGGTGAAGATTGGAGCCGTTCCTTGTTGGAAAATTTACTTACTTGTTGGGATATCATTATATTGCTATGTTATCTTAATGCATCTATACACTTGGTAAAGGGTGGAAGGCTCGGCCTCTCGCCTAGTGTTTTGTTCCACTCTTGCCGCCCTAGTTTCCGTCATATCGGTGTTATGTTCCCGGATTTTGCGTTCCTTACGCGGTTGGGCTATAATGGGAACCCCTTGATAGTTCGCCTTGTTTAAAGCTTTTCCAGCAATGCCCAACCTTGGTTTTACCATTCGCCACCTAGCCTCTTTTTCCCTTGGGTTACCGGAGCCCAAGGGTCATCTTATTTTAACCCCCCCGGGCCAGTGCTCCCTCTGAGTGTTGGTCCGAACCGGGCAGCCTACGGGGCCACCTCGGGGAAACTTGAGGGTTGGTTTTACTCGTAGCTTGACCTATCTGAGTGTGCCCTGAGAACGAGATATGTGCAGCTCCTATCGGGATTTGTCGGCACATTCGGGCGGTGTTGCTGGTCTTGTTTTAACCTGTCGAAGTGTCTTGAGTTACCGAGATACCGAGTCTGATCGGAACGTCTTGGGAGGAGGTCTATTCCTTCGTTGACCGTGAGAGCTTGTCATGGGCTAAGTTGGGACTCCCCTACAGGGATTGAACTTTTGAAAGCCGTGCCCGCGGTTATGGGCAGATGGGAATTTGTTAATGTCCGGTTGTAGATAACTTGAACCTTAATTAATTAAAATGAATCAACTGAGTGTGTTACCGTGATGGCCTCTTTTCGGCGGAGTCCAGGAAGTGGACACGGTGTTGGAGTAATGTTTGCGCAGGTTGCTCTCTAGTTTCTCGCTCACGCTTTGCCTCCTCTTCTCGCTCTCCTTTGCGAATAAGTTAGCCACCATATGTGCTAGTCGCTTGCTGCAGCTCCACATATATTTGCCTTTCCTTTCCTCTAAGCTTAAATAGTCTTGATTGCGAGGGTGCGAGATTGCTGAGTCCCTGTGGCTCACAGATTACTATTACACCAGATGTAGGGCCCGATGATTCCACTCCAGGAGACGCGTATGAGCTCAAGTGGGAGTTCGACGAAGACTCTCAACGATACTACGTTTCCTTTCCCGATGATCAGTAGTGGTGCCCAGTTGGGGGTGATTGGGACCGTTGTCGCATGTTGGGTTTTCTTCTATTTTGGCGCCGTAGTCGGGCCATGAGTGTTTTGGATGATGTAATGTTATTTATGTACTTTGATGTGACGTGGCGAGTGTAAGCCAACTATGTTCTCCCCTTTATTATTCATATTACATGGGATGTTGTGAAGATTGCCTAACTTGCGACATATGCCTTCAATGCGATTATGTCTCTAAGTCGTGCCTCGACACGTGGGAGCTATAGTCGCATCGAGGGTGTTACACTGTGCTCAGTGTGTGCCCATTTTTGAGTCTGTGCTTTGTGCAACACTCTCTTTGGCTCCACATATTTTTCTTTTGTGGCCTAAATGCCTATCAAGAGGTGTAGCTATGGTGTGATAACAACCAAGCCCCCTAGTGATATCCCTTCGTGGTTTCAAAACTGATCAAGAGGTGTAGCTATAGTTCAAATATGACCAAGCCCCCTAGTGATTTTCTTTATACCCTTGCAACTGCTAAGACCGGATTAAAAAACTCCGCTTTGTCAGTAAACTCATATAGCACACACGGGATGTAAAAAGAACAGATACCCCACTTAATCGGAGTCTCCGGTTTATTATATAATATATACATTGTTATAAATATGTACAGATGAAGAGCCTATGGCTTCAAGTATAGTAAGGCCGAAGGAGAGCTATGTTCCATGGCCACTTGGTCTCCTCCTCCGATTGACGTGAGTCTTTATGCTCTCGAACATCAATGAGGTAGTAAGATCCGTTGTGCAGATTTTTGCTGACCACAAAGGGTCCTTCCCAAGGTGGGGATAACTTGTGCATATCAGTCTGATCCTGGATGAGCCGGAGCACCAAATCGCCTTCTTGAAAGGTTACGGTTTTAACCCGGCGGCTGTGATAACGCCGGAGATCATGTTGATAAATCGCCGATCGTGCTGCGGCCAGATCACGCTCTTCATCCAACAGGTCCAGAGAATCTTGATGTGCCTTCTCATTATCAGCTTCAACATAAGCCGTCACACGGGGCGAGTCGTGACGGATGTCGCTAGGAAGAACTGCCTCCGCTCCATAGACCATGAAGAAAGGTGTGTAACCTGTAGACCTATTGGGTGTGGTGTTGATGCTCCATAACACAGAAGGTAGCTCCTCAACCCAACAACCCGGCGTCCGCTTTAAGGGAACCATAAGCCTGGGTTTGAGACCTCGTAGAATTTCCTGATTTGCCCTCTCTGCTTGACCATTAGACTGGGGGTGAGCCACCGATGCTAGATCAAGCCAGATGTGCTCACGTTGAGAAAATTCTTCCATCTCCCCTTTTTACAGGTTAGTACCATTATTAGTTATAATGTTGTGTGGAAAGCCAAACCGGAATATCACCTTTTTGATGAACTGAACTGCCGTGGCTGCATCACACTTGCTGACTGGCTCTGCCTCCACCCATCTGGTGAATTTATCAACTGCTACTAATAGATGGGTCTTTTTGTCCTTGGATCGCTTGAAGGGTCCAACCATATCAAGCCCCCAAGTCGCAAACGGTCACGTAATTGGAATCATCCGCAACTCTTGAGCCGGAATGTGCGCACAGCGGGCGAATGTTTGACACCCGTCACATCTCTTGACTAAATCTTCCGCATCAGCATGCGCCGTCAACCAGTAAAAACCGTGGCGAAAAGCTTTAGCCACCAAAGACTTTGAACCGGCGTGGTGACCGTAGCCCCCTTCATGGATTTCTCGCAAAATCTCACAACCTTCTTGAGGAGAAACACAACGCTGAATTGCTCCTGAAATGCTGTAGCGATGTAACTCCCCGTTGAGTATGGTCATGGACTTGGAACGCCGGATTATCTGTCGGGCCAACGTTTCATCGTCTGGTAACTCGCCCCGGTTCATGTAAGCCAGATAGGGGATTGTCCAATCCGGTATGGCATGCAGAGCTGCCACCAACTGAGCCTCCGGATCAGGAATAGCCAAATCTTCTTCGGTTGGCACCTTGACTGACGGATTATGCAATACATCAAGAAAGACGTTGGGCGGGACTGGTTTACGCTGGGAACCAAGACGACTTAAAGCGTCTGCTGCTTCATTCTTCCGCCGGTCTATATGGTCCACCTGATAACCCTTGAAGTGACCAGCCACTGTGTCCACCTCTCGCCGATATGCAGCCATGAGTGGGTCCTTAGAATCCCAAGTGCCAGACACCTGTTGCGCCACTAGATCTGAATCGCCGAAACATTTAACCCGGCTTAAATTCATCTCCTTAGCCATCTGAAGACCGTGGAGCAAAGCCTCATATTCAGCTACATTGTTAGTACAAGGGAACATTAAACGGAGGACATAACAAAACTTGTCACCTCATGGGGAAGTCAGTATGACTCCAACCCCTGAGCCCTCCAACTGCCTGGACCCATCAAAATGAATAGTCCAATATGTATTATCTGGTTTCTCTTCAGGCGCCTGTAACTCTGTCCAATCATTGATGAAGTCCACGAGTGCTTGGGATTTGATCGCTGTGCAGGGTATATATTTGAGCCCATGAGGTCCAAGCTCAATAGCCCACTTGGCAATCCGGCCAGTTGCTTCTCTGTTTTGAATGATATCACCCAGAGGAGCTGAACTTACCACTGTGATGGGATGGCCCTGAAAATAATGTTTAAGCTTCCGGCTTGCCACAAACACTCCATACACCAGCTTCTGCCAATGCGGATACCTCTACTTTGACTCAATGAGCACCTCGCTGATATAATAAACCGGCCATTGAACCAGATATTCCTTGCCAAGCTCCTTGTGCTCTACCATAATGGCTACGCTAACAGCCCAGGCATTAGCAGCCACATATAGTAATAACGACTCTTTATCGATCGGCGCTGCAAGCACGGGCGGTTCAGGGAGCTGCCTCTTCAGATCCTCGAATGCTTTATCAGCTGCCTCGCTCCAGACAAAGTTATCTGTTTTCTTGAGCATCTGATATAAAGGGATGGCCTTCTCTCCAAGGCGACTGATAAACTGGCTCAAGACTGTAATCTGGCCGGCCAGACGTTGAACATTGTTGATACACACCGGTTTAGCCAAGGATGTAATTGCTGCATTCTTTTCCGAATTAGCCTCAATGCCTCTGTTTGACACCAGAAAACCCAAGAGCTTTCCTGCCGGGACACCAAAGACACACTTCTCCGGATTGAGCATCATCTTGTAAACCCAGAGATTGTCAAAGGTTTCTCTCAAATCATCTATCAATGTCTCCTCCTTTCTGGACTTTACCACAATGTCATCCACATATGCATGAACATTGCGCCCAATTTGCTTATGAAGGCAATTCTGAACACATCACTGGTAAGTTGCCTGGGCACTCTTGAGTCCAAAAGGCATGGAAACATAGCAGAAGGCTCCAAAGGGAGTTATGAAAGCTGTCTTCTCCTGGTCCTTAACTGCCATCTTGATCTGATGATAACCAGAATACGCATCCAGAAAACACAAACGGTCACAACCTGCCGTAGCATCAATTATCTGATCAATGCGAGGGAGAGCAAAGGGGTCTATAGGGCAAGCCTTGTTTAAATCTGCATAATCCACACACATACGGCAAGTGCCATTTTTCTTGAGAACCAGCACCGGATTAGCCAGCCACTCTGGATGAAAGACCTCTACAATAAACCCTGCGGCCAACAAACGGGCTACCTCTTCACCGATAGCCTTACGCCTTTCTTCATTGAAGCGGCGGAGAAACTGCCGGACCGGTTTAAACTTAGGATCAATGTTGAGTGTGTGCTCAGCGAGTTCCCTCGGTACACCTGGCATGTCAGAAGGTTTCCATGCAAAGATGTCCCAATTCTCACGGATGAACTCGATGAGCGTGCTTTCCTATTTGGGATCCAGGTTAGCGCTGATGCTGAACTGTTTGGATAAATCGCCAGGAACAAAGTCAACCATCTTAGTATCTATAGCCGATTTGAACTTCAACGCCGGATCATGTTCTATAGCCGGCTTTTTCAGAGAGGTCATATCTGCCGGATCAACTTGCTCCTTATAAAATTTCAATTCTCCCGTGGCACAAATCGACTCAGCATAAGCCGCATCACCTTCCTCACACTCCAAAGTGATCTTTCTGCTTCCATGTACTGTGATAGTCCCCTTATGACCTGGCATTTTAAGCTGTAGATAAACATAGCATGGCCTCGCCATGAATTTAGCATAAGCCGGCCATCCAAACAAGTCATGGTACGGACTTTTGATCTTTACCACCTCAAACATCAATGTTTCTGACCTTGAATCATAATCATCTCCAAAAGCTACCTCTAAGGCTATCTTGCCAATAGGATATGCAGACTTACCAGGCACCACCCCATGAAAGACCGTATTTGACGGTTTAAGATTCTTATCTGTCAACCCCATACGGCGGAATGTGTCATAATATAGAATGTTGATACTGCTTCCCCCATCCTTGAGCACTTTAGTAAACTTGTAACCCCCAACTTGCGGGGCTACCACCAGGGCCAAGTGACCCGGATTATCAACCCGGGGTGGGTGATCCTCTCTACTCCATAAAATGGGTTGCTCAGACCAGCGTAAATACTGAGGCACTGCTGGTTCAACAGAGTTTACCGCCCTTTTGTGAAGCTTCTGATCACGCTTACACAAACTAGTAGTGAAAACATGATATTGCCTGCTATTTAGCTGCTTGGGATTGCTCTGGTAACCCGACTGCTGCTGTTGCTGCTGATTCCCCTGATGGTTGTAGCCTCCTTGGTTGCCTTGGTGCCCTTGATTGATGTGTCCGGTTTGGTTGCCCTGAAACCCTAAACCGGAACCACCACCTCTGTAACCCGGCCCATGGAAACCACCTCCTGAACCGCCGGGCGGGCCATTATCATACTGGAACATATTGGAGTTCTTGAAATCCCGCATGATATAACAGTCCTTCCAAAGATGCGATGCTGGCTTCTCCTTTGATCCATGCTTTGGACAGGGCTGATTTAATAGGCGCTCCAAATTGGGGCCTGAACCTCCACCCCTCTGGGGCTGCTTGCCCTTACGGCGCTGGCCATTCTCCTCAGCATTGGTGTTAGCAACAAAGTCCAGGCTGCTGTCAGCCTTGTGCTTACCGTTGTTCCCATGCCTACCGGATTATGCTACTGACCCTTGGCGTTGCCATTCTTTTTCCCTTTCCCCGGTTTGTCCTCCTCTGAATCCAGGTCATTGGTATTATCTGAATCAGCGTACTTAACCAAAGCGGCCATGAGCATTGACATATCATTGCAGTGACGTTTGAGCCTTCCTAATTTCTGTTTGAGCTGTAGGAAACGGCTGCCCTCTAATGTTAACACTGCGGTGTCTGCATTGATATGATCTGATGAGTGCAAAATCGCTGAGACCCGTTTAACCCAATGGGTCGTGGACTCTCCTTCCTCCTGGACACAAGCGGCCAGATCCACAATTGACATTGGCTGCTTACAAGTATCTTTGAAGTTCTGGATAAACTGGTGCTTCAATTCGGCCCATGACCCGACAGAGTTAGTTGGCAAGCTCTTCAACCAAGTATGAGCTGTTCCTTCCAACATCATGGTGAAATATTTAGCACACACTGTCTCATCCACATCTAACATCCACATTGCCATCTCATAGCTCTCCACCCACGCCTCTGGTTGCAAATCAGCGGTGTAATTTGGTACCTTATGAGGTCCCTTGAAGTCCTTGGGCAGTCTCACATTACGCAAAGCGGGGGTGAGACACGGCACCCCTAAGGAACTGAACACCACACCTGGCTCTACTGAAGCTGTAGGGTGAACCGGAGTATGTTGTCGTGCTCCGTGTTGAGCTGCCAACTCGGCCTCCCAACATGCGCGGCCGTGGTCCACAACATCCTGCGCATTAGCGCCTCCCCCTGCCAGGTTGTTTCCTCGCGGTGAATTTCGGCGACGTGCACTGCTGGACACAGCCGGTTCGTCCTCCACGTGTCTGCTATAGCTCCGGCTTGGACGGGGAGTGGAATGAATCCTCTCACGACTGTGTGAATATGCCTGCTGTTGATTTGGCGCTGTTTGAAGGAGATCCCTGGCCCGACGTGCTTCCATCGCAACTGGTGACTCGCCATCGGTTGGGAGGGCTGCCAGGCGTGAAGCGGCGGCCACAATATTATCCAACGGGTTGGAATAATGCCCGGGAGGTGTTGGTACATACTGTGGCACCACGTTGTTCTGGCGAGGCGGGTCCATCGTGCGTGGTTGAACCGGCGCTCCTGTTCCTGGTGCCTCCACCCGGTTTAATATGGGTTGGTTACCAGCTCCTGCTCCTGGTGTGTTGAAGAGATTTTGCGGCTCATAAACCGACGGGAGACGCGATCGGTACCTTCTTCTCATGACTTCCTCGGAAGCATTCTGATCCAGCCTAATCCGGTAGGCTTGTGCTTCCAATTCAACCCGTTCTGTAGCCATCCTAGCGTTCTCTGTTGCCAGGTCCGCTTTATCCTAAGCTATTTGATCTTTCACCTTTGCAATCTCTGCATTGTGCTGATTCCTGGCTGTTGCATCCACCTTTGCAGCCATCAACGTTGCCAAAGCGTCGACCAAATCAGACATGACTTGGGCTGGAGGCGGCGCAGAGCTTCCTGCCCCTGCCGGTGTAGCCGTTGTTGAACCGTAGAGTATTGATGCGGCGGTCGATGAATGGTGTTGATTGTGTGCCGGCCATGAAGATGGCGACCTAGTTTGGCAGATAAGGGGAATCCGGAATACTGTTGCCCTCGGATCCTCCATCAATCCGGCCGTCCTGCAACTGATAAAGCGATTCGGTCTCTCCAGAAGACTCGTCATCAGAACAGACCACGGTCTCTCCATCGGACACCGGCCCGTCCTCGTATCTCGATCCATGGATGACACCTACGAAAACATGCCTTGCCTCGGGCTGAACCGGCGAAGAACTTGCACGCCGAGCCATTTCGATGATGTCGGTGCAGATGTCCGGCTTAGGGGCCGGTTCGCCGATCTTGCCGATGAAGACGTGAATCCCACCAAAGGGGAACCGGTACCCGTACTCGATTGAATCGGCCTCGGGACCCCATCCTGCATTGTCGATGTAGAGCTTTCCGCGACGACTCTTCGTAATCCGGCCCACAGCGTATCCCTTAAGTCCATCAAAGCTGCCCTTCAAGAACTCAAAACCATCGTGCGATAGCCCCACGGTGGGCGCCAACTATCGTGGGTTTGTCACGGCAGATGTCCTTGTGAAAGGACTTAGTCATGGAGCCATCGCTACGGGCTAGCTTAAAGGGGTTAAACCGGACAAGGGGACGCGTGGAGTTTTTATACTAGTTCGGCCCCTTCAAGGAAGGTAAAAGCCTACGTCTAGTTGTGATTGGTATTGCTAGGGTTTCGAAGGCCAGGGAGCGGATCCGCTTTGTCTGGCTCTCGAGTTGTTGTCTGTCCTTAAACCACTGCCGGGTCGTCCCTTTATATACATAGGTTGACGCCCGCCGAGCTACAGAGTCCCGAAGCCGGATCATAAACGTGTCCGGTTCGGTCTCTATCCTTCCTATCTTACAATAAAAGTTACATGACTAGGTCGGTTTACATTTACAGGCTTTAACCCGCCTTTGGGCCTTGGGCCTTCGTGAAGCGCCATCATCCTTGCATCTTCATGGGCTTCTAATCTTCAAGGAGTTAACCCGACTACATAAGGCCGGTTTACCTCCAGTAGTAATATCCCCAACACTACCAATGTAGGAGTAGTAGTAGGAGTACTAGCACTGTACTATCCGTTGGTCAAATTATTACGTGCTGCTCCTCATAGTGAAGTGACAAGACCCTGCGCCGGAGATGACACCTGAGTATAGGCGCTGTGTTCGGCATACCATAGTCAGCCTCACCGTCTGCAGTCACTATCATCATGGCTGTAGAGCTAGCCTGCTTACAACTAGCCCTGTTCGACATAATTTCCCGTGCATAGATGCCCGTGCATTGCACGGAACACCAAGATTGGGGGTGGACAGCTCCGGCAGCGGCCATCGCGCCAGATTTTTCCATGGCCTTCTACTCGTAGATGTGGTGGGGAGGAGATGAGGCTGATTGTGAGAGACAAGGAGTTGTTTGTAAATAGGGAACAAGTGCGGGCATCTTTTTGCAAAAATGGAGAAGCTTGGTTTGTATGCGTCAGATCTAGATCCGACGGCTATTGGTGAAAGATGGGAGGCACAACATCATCACCAACTCAGGACCTGTTTGATTCGCGGGATTTTGAAAATGCAGGAATAGGACACGACAATATTACAAGTTTCAAACTGATATTACAAATGTTAGGAGTAATGCTGCACCTACGAAGAGGGAATTACTAGGAAGTTTACGTAAGAACTTTTGTTACTTTAGGTGGATGCAACATTATCGTACAAACTAAAATCCACCGCCCTGACAAGTCACTAATGGGCAAATAAGTTTTCGAGTCTCTGGCCACTTGATGTTTCAAAAACAAATTCAGCTTCTGCGGAGACTTTGTCATTTAGGCTTAGACGCTTGCGGTGATCAGCACGCCATTCATTGTTGCGCCAGAGAACGCCAAACCTCATTACCTTGAGCACACTTGCCTCCAGAACAAAGAACCTGGCCAATTTAATCTCAGATGTGCTGCCTCGGTAGTTGATCAAATCAATTTCTGTAAGATGGAGATCAAGGCATTCGATGAGATTGTTATAGTGCAGCACATTTTTCACTTTCGGGTCTTTTCTTATCTGCAAAAGAAGAGAACATATTAGAGCAGCTGGCTGCATAAGATTGCCGTGTCATCAAGAGGTACCAATATCATTCGCTCATACGATAGGGTTGGCTGGCTAGTGATATTTTTTCACTCTCTCTCTCTCTCTCTTTCTGTTTCCTCTCATTTAACTAGGAGCACGTGAAGAGCTTGGGCATTTGTTGCCTTCCACTATGTGGCCAATGCCATATTTCGCAAAAGTATGCCACATAACACGCATCGATGTCAAATCAAAAGATTTTGGCACCGCTCTCGCGATGTGAGAGAGTTGGCACCACTGTGCACACAGACCCACATGTATAAACAAATCAATCAAACCAACTACACCAGCCTCTCACTCTCCCAAACAAGTGTTTTTTATTGCCCCAGTCCTCTCTCTCCCACGCAGTGTTTTTTCGTTGCGTGAGTTAATTTGGCACTGGAGCAAAGTAGGTGATCCAGATTGGGACACCAGGTGAGCAATGGAGGGGCATCGATGCCAAATGCATCACAAGTGAATTTGGCACATGTTTTGGCCTACATAGCCCACTTTTGTAATACTACCTCATATTTAGTATAAAATTTTGACCATAGATTTACCTAAGAAAATGCCAATGCATGTCACTAAAAATTACACCATTTGAAATTATGTTCAAATACGAATCCAACGATATAGTTCTTAGTGACATGCATTAACATTTTGTCAGTTAAATCTATGGTCAAATTTTGATACTACAAAATTGGAAGAGTAAACCAGGAGAATTTGGTAGACGATTACACCAACGCTGTCAATTTCGGCGCGCCAATGACCCTGATTTTTGTTGGACCTTCTAGATCCGATACAAGCAATCTCTCAAGGAAAGGCGCATTCTCAATGACCATAACGTGGAACAGCTGGAGTGATCTCTTCCCAATTGATGTCTTGTTGCGGGGCCAGCAAGACACATAAATCCATCAGAGATTCGTCGAGGCGATGTGGAGGCTAATGAACCCGTGGATCTGCTCAAGACGAAGGTACTCGAGCGCAGTACAGCTGCGGACCAGGTGCTCCATAGCCTTCTTCAAGATGACAACGTCGAAGAGCTCGAGCTGCTTGAGTTGAGGGAGAAAAAGAGCGGGCGCGACATTAATCTGGGGAAGATAGCAGGAGCTGAAGCTGGCGCGGTGCAGCGTTGGCGTGAGGCGGAGCGCGGACGACGGCAGAGAGCGACATCGTCCAGCTTCAAAGTTGAGCTCCTCGAGCTGATCTAGGGCGGGGGATAAGAACCACTCGTCGAACGTGGGTTGGACCTTGCAGTTGGTACTGAACATGCGAATGTCAAGGTGTTTGGCTGGCCTAGGGTGCGATGAAAGGGTCTTGGAGACTGCGGCCATGCGTTTGCAATCCCCGTCGTAGAGGCAGCTGTCGACGGTGAGGTTGAGGGGGACGCAGTGCCAGAGGGGGAGCCACCGCCGGGACAGCAGGGCGGTCCGCACGGCAGATTTGGTGGGGAGGAGGCCGATGATGACGAGCAGCGTGTCGTCGGGGAGGCTGCTGATGAAGTCCAGGCTCGCCGGATGCGGTTTTGGCTCGAGCCGGCTCCGCTTGTTGGCTGCCTCACCGTCCATCTCAACCGGCGGCGACGCCGATGTACACATGTGCTGGTGTGTGTTGTGTGCTGGGTGTGCGCGAGTGCGTCCTTCTGTGCATGCCGCCGCGCAGTGGTGAATTATGCGCGAGTGCGTCCATCGCGCGCAAGAAGTTTGTCCTCAATGCGCCCTCAATTTACTAGCGTGCGGGGTGCTACCCCGAGTGGTTTCAACTTTGTTTACTTCACCGCGTGTCAGATGGGCCTCTAGTTTACTTATTTTCACCCACTGCCACATGGGCCAGCACACGAAGATACAGAACACGAGCTGACAAGGCAGCATGTGGATTGGTTGACCGGTCAACTAAACAATATACGGAGCTATACGCTTACACAGTGATCGTATAATCCGTCGATATAGAGAGTTCGAGTGAGAGGGAGGCCCGTGAGAGATAGCAGAGAGAGAGAAAGAGCTACTCCCTCCGTTCGATAATGTAGTTCCAACATTTTTTTAAGTCAAACTTTTGAAACTTTGACCAAGTTTATAAAGAAATTACTTATATCTACAATACCAAAGATAAATGATAGTATTAAGTAAGTACATGTTGTGATGAATCTAATGATCGTTCCAGATGTAAATGTTTTTCTCCACATATACCTGGTCAAACGTTTCTGAGATTTGACTTTTCAAAACATCCATATGCTTATGGACGTGACAGAGTTCCTAACAAGAGAGAGAGAGAGAGAGAGAGAGAGTGAAAAAAGTGTGTGTGCGTGTGTGAAAGAGACATGGACAACAGATGATAAAAGTAGAGAAAAAGCATGCGTGTCTTATGCAAACATATCACATGTGCATCTTCGACAACGGAGGCAAGGTGAGGAGATAGTGTGTGGTTTTTTGGAACCGAGAGAGCAAGACCCCTAGCACGTGGCCAAGAGGGGTCTGACAAACAAGGGAGAGAGGTCGAGAGAGACGTACGGATAAAATGCAGACATGGGGAGGAGAGAGTGTATGTTTGTCATAGAGAGATCCCCTGGAGATCGTGATGGGACTACATGGGTGGGAGATCGAGTGACAAGGTGTGTGCGCGATAGAAGATGCCCCGAGAGATATCGAGATAGACGTATGGATGGAAGGAGACAATACGTGTGTTCCTGTTGGCTAGTAAGAGATAATCATACTTAGGAGGAGGGGGGAGTGCTTGCGCCTATGATGGATTGAGGGATTATGGTACTTAGGGGGTGTGTGTGTCACATGGAGAGAGAACAAGGGCGGAGAGTGTTGGATGGATCTATATGTATAGCGCGAGCGAGACATGTGTATGTGTGAACCAGGGAGATATAAGGCCAGTTTGGCTTGCATCCTGAGCATCTTTTGCCTGGCCTGGGGTTGTGGCTGGATTTCATGCACTCTTGTTTGGCTGCTACCCTGTGAAAAAGAAAGCCCGCCTGGCCTGGGTTCCCTTGCACTTTAATTAGCCTGGCTGAACTCCAGACACTGCAAGTAGCCTGGCCCAGGCGACCGATTTCGAACGCCTGGTCATGCCTGGTCGTGTGGCCATGAGGCTAACAGCAACATGGATGGATATTAGCATTAAATAATTGATGCATGGATTGATTGATGGGACGTTGATGCTTTGCCTGGCCCAGGTATGAACCAAACGCTTCAGCACCACACAAGCCTGGCCAGGCAGAAATAGTTTACATCTCACGTCCACACCGGGCAGTACCGGCCATCAAGGCATGAGGGTCAGGTCGCGAACCAAACTGACCAATAAAGTTTGAGAGAGATTGAGGAGCCCCGATAAGGCTGAGTGGTGCGTCAGATAGCTGAGAGGGGGAAAGAGATATTCCATCTGCTCGATAATGTAGTGCATGTAAATTTTTTAGAAGTCAAACTTTGGAAACTTTGATCAGGTTTACGCAAATGTTATTTATATCCACCATACCAAAGATACATCATACAAAACTACATCTCATGGTGAATCTAATGGTATATGTTTGCCGTACTAGATGTAATTCTTTTTCTCCACGTACATGGTCAAACTTTGTGATGTTTGACTTTTCTATAAATCTATATGCTATGGACCGAGGAGAGTGCCTCAGTCGAGACAGATCAAGTGCGTGTGAAGGAGAATGAGTAAGTGTGCAAAAAGAGTATGTGTGTGAAAGAGAAAGTGACAACAAACGATAAATTAGAGAGAGAGAGAGTGTGTTTTTTCGTTTCTTATGCGAACATATCACGCATGCATCTCCAAGATGGAAAAGCGAGGCGAGGAGATACACGAAGATAGCTAGTGTGTGATTGTTTGCAACGGAGAGAGACACCCCTGTAGCACATGTCCAATAGAGGTGTGGCCAACAAGGAACAAAGGTCGAGAGGGACACATGGATGACATGGACGCATGGGGAGGGAGAGAGGGTGTGTTTGTGATAGAGAGATCCCGTTGAGATCGTGAGGGGACTATTGGGTGGGAGATCGAGGGAGTGCGTGCGCGATAGAAAGATGCCCCAAGAGAAATCGAGATAGACCATGCACATGTTTGTGATGGAGACTAAGATTAGCTAGTCATATACATATAGGGGGGACTGCGTGTGCCTACAATTGAGTGAGAGACCATCATACTTGGCTAGCTAGGCATGAGATTGTGTGTGTGCGCGTGTGAGACAGAGAGAGAACGAGGGGGAGAGATAGAGTTTTAGATGGGCCTATCGAGTGCGAGTGAGATATGCATGTGTATGTGTGACACGGGTGGATGGAGAGTTTGAGAGAGGGGGGGAAGAGCTCCGAGACGACATAGTGGTGCGTGAGAGAGTTACAGGCAAAGAGCCAAGGAATCTGTGTGCGTACGATGAGTGCACCCAAGATATCTAGCTTGGACTAGCTAGAGTATCATACATAGTGTGCGAGAGAGACCTATAGATGGTCTATATATGCATGCGAACTAGAAAGACCCCCCCACACACACAAAGAGAGAGAGAGATGGAGAGAAAGGGAGAGGGACGAACAAGATTTTTGTGTCGGATGCGTGCGACAGAATTGAAGATTGTCGGCGAGAGAGAGAGAGAGAGAGAAAGAACAGGAGTCCGGGAGAGGGGGAGGTCGCGTTTTATGCATCAAAGACTGATATAAACCATGTTTCGATATAAAATTGCATTCAAATATTTAAATTGGAGAACATGTTGTCTGCAATCCACACATGAACGGATATATGCGTATATCAAAAAAGTTCATTAATTTGACTTTCAACATGTTCATGGAGTACTATAATACTGTACAACATGCTACTCGATTGAGGTGTTCAATTTTGGATTTAGTTCACTATTTTGACCTACTGAATGAGCTATTTCATTGAATCGAGATATTTCATTTTGGGTTTGATTCGCGTTTTTGAGTGGGTCAACTATTTGTCATATAGTAAATCGCTAGCAACGAGCATGTAAAAACACATTACTCCCGAGCATCATCTCTCCATCTAAAACAGAAGTGGCAAGCTAATATTTCAAAATTTGATCCGAATCGACTTGGTAAGGTAGACGTGGATGCTCGTTCTCCAAAAATTTGAACGAACCGTTAAACATCCTCTCTTCTCTTTAGAATTCGCCCGAGCAAATAAATGGGAGATGCGAAATTACTGTCCTATGTGGGACACGCATCAATTGGCCCGTTGTACATCGAGGGTAGGTTTGTAACTTCATCCAAGCGCGCCTTCTCCTCGGCCGAAATGACATGTGCCGAATAATTCATAAAGCATGGTCGGCAAAACATGCTCTCCTCACCCGAAATAGCTCGCGCCAACTATTTCAAAACATGCTCTCCTTGCCCGAAATGGCTCGCGCCCACTATAGTTCAAAACACGCCCTCCTCGCCCGAAATCGCTCACGCCCAGAGAAGCAAAGTTACTCTACTATCCCCAACCCTCAGTACACAGACCCAAGCCGAGAAGCCTATAGGCAAGGGTAGAACTGTAACTCCCCCTCACATTTCAGACAAATGCGTCCGTAAGACATGGTTCCACTCCCCTCCCAATTTCCCCCGCCCGCCCCCATTCATACCTCGTGAGCGCCAAATCACCTTCTCCCCGGGAAGCTCCCTTCTCCCGAGCCGTGAAACCTCAGCCCCACCTCCATGGCGCCCCCACCGCACCAATTTCATAGCCGCCCTCCTCCCTAATGTCGGAGACGCTGTCCATTTGCCGTCGTGCACTGGGCCGTGTGCCTCTTACTCCATGCTGCTGGTGCTGCCTCGACGACGGCCGCGTGAACCGTACCGGAGCCGATTCACCCCTGCTGTTGTTCATGACGCCGAAGCGGCTCCAACTTCGGATCCGTCTAGAGTCCCGGCGCTGCTTCGGCGTAGCCGTCGACCGTTGCGACATGGCTCTTTCCCTGCCGCCGGTCGCCATCGCAACCGCACCGGCCTCACCGACTCGGCAGCTGGATCTGCCTACTTCACCATGCCGCCAAATAGGTCGCACCCTCATCTCGAATCACTTTATTTAGGCATCAGTTGTCTGAATTTTTATTCTGGGCCAATCGATTTGCAATGGGAAGCAGCACCCCTCGAGGTGGCGGAGCTCCTAGGCCGCCGGTTGGCTGGTGTCTAACGTAAGGGTGCGGGGCCGCAAAGTTCGCCACGGAAGCAGCACTTAGATGGCTATCTTTTAGAGTTGCGTGGATTGAAGGTACTGCCGCTGCCGGATCTGGATGACGGGGAGTCTTTGTGGATTGGCCCGAAGGCGGCGCAACCAAGGCAGTGCGGTGGGGCGGGGAGCAGGGTTTTGGCCGGGCCCACGGACGGCGGAGGCAGGCTGCTCTGCCGTTGGTCGCTGGCTCTTCGGGAAGATTCCGAACAGTGTCAGCCGGGATGCACAAGACGGCCAGCCATCCGGCGTAGATCGGACAGTACCAAAATAAAATAAAATCGTGTGACCCCAATTTAGTATTTAGTCAACAGACGTGTGACCACTCTCGTACCTTGCTGTTGATCTCTTAGTGTATTTCTTCAGATCAAATAGATATGTCATTCTTAACATTATGCGTTATCTGCATCTCCAGACACACCGTCTTCCGACTCACCGCAGCTGCTCCAACAAGGGAAGCATACAGCAGAAGGGAGCTATAGTCCCCACTCAATAGTTCCCTGCATCGAATGCGCGTGCCCGACATGCACAACCACAACAACTGTAGGGCCATCGACAAGTCAGCACATGATGCTCACTCCTATGGATGGCAGCCAGATAGGTTGTACCCTCATCTTACTTGTGTGCAACATTTATGGCTTTGTTATTCATCTAAGCATGGAAAATATATCATCACATTTCACTGTATATTCATGCTGATCTCTTACGGGTCTTGTTTAGGAGTTAACGCTGTTCCATAGTTCAGCTAAGATACTTGTTCTTTAGGTAACACTGTTCCATAGTTATCATCCATCAACCAATGCTATCCCACAGGCTGGTGATTATAGTATTATACCACTTCTAGTATTTCCTATTTTGCTCTTTAATACTTTTGTGTGCCATCTAGTTAATCTCGAGTACAAACGATACATATTCTGTAGCTTTCATCTCTGTTCTCCCTTTAGTTTATGAGACCTGTTGCTGCTAGTTAACCCCAGTCCTACTATTTATGTCGTCCCCTACAGGCACTCATTACATAAATCTAACTATTAGTTGTCTTCCATGCATGTCAGATATAATTGCACACACTGATATATCCACAAGGACCTCACGGAGCAATGTAAAGGCCAATAAACTTGCTGTCAATGATACCCAATATGATGGAACATGTAAAGGCAGTTCTTCAGAAGACTTGCAGAAAGATGATGAATCCTCTTCACCCCACAAGGTCCTTGCTCTAACTTGGCCTGTGATATGGGTACAACATGCACATAATGTCCTGGAGTGTATCTACTCTGTTGCAATGCCATGTGCTTAGCATGCTGATCATGCATGTAAATATGTCATGCCTTCCTGTTTTTCAGTACCTATTCCATTCATGATAACATGTTTTCAAATTCAAGTACTGTCATTCTACTCTATCGCAATGCCATCTACTTAATTTGGACATCATGCTTCTGAATATCTTATGCATTGTTATTCATCAGTATGTACTTCATCTATCTACCATACCATGTTTTTTTACATTGTAGTGATGTTCTAGTGCTCTGTTGCAATGCCATCTTATTTTCGCAATCATACACGTGTATGTTGTCTTAGTTATTTCTGTACGTATTCCGCTAGCATACAGTTTTACATTCAACTAGTGTTTTTTTGCTGTGTTGTCCTGTCGTATCCCGAGCTCTTACACCATACTCCCCCGTCCGGATTACATGTTGCCGAAATGGATAAAAAAGGATGTATCTAGAACTGAAATACGCCTAGACCCATCCATTTTTTTCCGGATGGAGGGAATACATGTCAATATGTCATGCCTTTCTATTCTTCAGTACCTATTGCATCTCTCTGCTGCCGCATGTTTTATAATTAAAGCACCATTCTTCTATACAAGGCATGCAAGGGGAAGACGACTATGTTAGAATCTGAAGGGTTACAAACAAGGCCTTTGCAAAAGATCCAAACGCCAGGAGATAATAAACCCACTCTAGTTTTTATAGATACTGCTCCAGCACAGAGAAACCCAACTCCTACTGATAATAAGCAGATTCCAGTGGCCAAAGAACTAGTCCGCTCCAGTCCAGCAAAAATATGTCAACTCAATTCTAAGAAGCGTGTGCGTATCCTTGCATCATGAAATTTTATAGCATGTTGATCATATTTTCTACATGTTTCTTACCCATCTCTCTTTTAGAAACTAATCTTAACAGATATAAGATTTTCTGCAATGGTATCGTTTATGAGAAAAGATTCTTGCAGGAATTCTCTATGCTCCAATCTAGATGTAAGTACCTGTTGTATATCACTATATTTTTACATCAGCATGTATTTTGTTAATCGGCATGAATCCAACCTTTATCTGATCTAAATTTGGTTGTAGCAAAATGTATGATTAAAGGCCACAATGTTGATTTTTGCAAGGAAAACTGCCTGGTAGTTTTGCATCCTAAGCTGCATGAGTGTACTGTCTCATATCAGTGGGTTTGAATACTTTGGTTCTGCAGTGGGTTTTTCAGTGTTTTTTTTACTGTGTTGTCCTGTCGTATCCCTAGCTCTTACATCATACTCCCTCCGCCCGGATTACATGTCGTAGAAATGGATAAAACTGGATCTATCTAGAACTGAAATACTCCTAGACCCATCCATTTATTTCCGGATGGAGTGAATACATGTCAATATGTCATTCCTTTCTATTCTTCAGTACCTATTCCATCTCTGCTGTAGCATGTTTTATAACTGAATCACCATTCTTCTATATAAGGCATGCAAGGGGAAGATGGCTATGTTAGAATCTGAAGGTTTACAAACCAGGTCTTTGCAAAATATCCAAACGCCAGGAGATAATAAACCAACTCCATTTTTCATAGATACTGCTCCAGCACAGAGAAACCCAACTCCCACTGATAATAAGCAGATTCCAGTGGCCAAAGAACTAGTCCGCTCCAGTCCAGCAAAAGAATGTCAACTCCATTCTAAGAAGCGTGTGCGTATCCTCGCATCATGAAATTTTATAGCATTCTGATCATATTTTCTACATGTTTCTTACCCGTCTCTCTTTTAGAAAATAAGGTTAAACGATACAAGACTTCCTCCATTGGGATCGTATTCGAGGAAAATATCTTGCGGGAATTCTCTATGCTCCAGTGCTGATTTAAGTACCTGTTGTATATCACTATATTTTTACATCAGCATGTATTTTGTTAATCGGCCTGAATCTAACCTTTATCTGATCTAAAATTAGTTGTAGCAAAATGTTAAAGGCGCCAATGTTGATTTTTGTAAGGAAAACTGCCTGGTAGTTTTGCGTACTGAGCTGCATGAATGTGCTATCTCATATCACGCACATTACTGAATTGTAGTGCTTCTCTGGTTGCCCATTCATTCATTGTGTCAATGTTGCTTTCGTATTACCTTACCTGGCTGATGATAGCTGTGCCATATTGTGTTAATTTGGTGTAGGCTAGTTGCCCAAACGTTCGTTGTGTCAATGTTGCTTTCCTATTATCTGACTTGGCCAATGATAGCAATGCTAGTGTGTTAATTTTGTGCAGGCCGCTGAAGATAAGAAGACAAACTCTGAAAACAGCAAGGCAACCCCATTGTTTCTTTCTAGTAAATCTAGGCCAGGTAATATGGCAATAACTCATGATTAATCTGTTTGGTTCCCGTCGTAATTTATGTTATGATGCAGTGGTCAAGACACTCTCCACTATCAATAATACAAGCCTGCCAAAATCGCCATCTGAATCTATTCAGTATCCTCTGTCTCGAATGCGATGGAATAAATGTATGTTTGTGAACCAATTAATGGTTGAAGCAATGATGGAAATGGTGGATGAATCAGAGGTGCATAGTCGTGCGACACAACAACTGATCAATGTTTTCAGAGACAATGTGGCAAAGCAGCAAGAACTTTCCCACATGCTTATGGGCGTCATCTGTGCTGAGGTTGCAGATTGTGACGTTGTAGATGGTTAGGTTCTGCTCATTTATTTGCACTGGCATCAATCTTTGATTGCCCAGTGGATGTAATTTCCTGTAATATATTCTGGATGTGCAACGTTATTCCCTGTATGCCATACCTTTGCTCTGTTGGGGAATGTAGCAATAATTCAAAATTTTCCTACGTGTCACCAAGATCTATCTATGGAGCCATCTAGCAACGAGGTAGGAGTGGATCTACATACCCTTGTAGATCGCGCGCGGAAGCGTTCAAGAGAACGGGGTTGATGGAGTCGTACTCGTCGTGATCCAAATCACCGATGATCCTAGCGCCGAACGGACGACACCTCCGCGTTCAACACACGTACGGAGCAGCGACGTCTCCTCCTTCTTGATCCAGCAAGGGGGGAGGAGAGGTTGATGGAGATCCAACAACACGACGGCATGGTGGTGGAAGTAGCGGGATTCCAACAGGGCTTCGCTAAGCGCTGCGGGAGGAGGGAGATGTGTCATGGGAGGGAGAGGGAGGCGTCAGGCCTTAGGTATGGTTGCCCTCCCTTCCCCCCACTATATATAGGGCCAAGGGAGAGGGGGAGGGTGCAGCCTTGCCCCTTCCTCCAAGGAAGGGTGCGGCCAAGGGGGGGGGGAGGAGTCCATCCTCCCCAAGGCACCTCGGAGGTGCCTTCCCCCTTTAGGACTCTCCCTTTTCCTCTTCTCTTGGCGCATGGGCCTCTTGGGGCTGGTGCCCTTGGCCCATATAGGCCAAGGCGCACCCCCTACAGCCCATGTGGCCCCCTGGGGCAGGTGGCCCCACCCGGTGGACCCCCGGGACCCTTTCGGTGGTCCCGGTACAATACCGGTGACCCCGAAACTTGTCCCGATGGCCGAAATAGCACTTCCTATATATAATTCTTTACCTCCGGACCATTCCGGAACTCCTCGTGACGTTCGGGATCTCATCCGGGACTCCGAACAACTTTCGGGTTACCACATACTAATATCTCTATAACCCTAGCATCACCGAACCTTAAGTGTGTAGACCCTACGGGTTCGGGAGACATGCAGACATGACCGAGATGACTCTCCGGTCAATAACCAACAGCGGGATCTGGATACCCATGTTGGCTCCCACATGTTCCATGATGATCTCATCGGATGAACCACGATGTCAAGGACTTAATCAATCCCGTATACAATTCCCTTTGTCTATCGGTACGACACTTGCCCGAGATTCGATCGTCGGTATCCCGATACCTTGTTCAATCTCGTTACCGGCAAGTCTCTTTACTCGTTCCGTAACACATCATCCCGTGATCAACTCCTTGATCACATTGTGCACATTATGATGATGTCCTACCGAGTGGGCCCAGAGATACCTCTCCGTTTACACGGAGTGACAAATCCCAGTCTTGATTCGTGCCAACCCAACAGACACTTTCGGAGATACCTGTAGTGTACCTTTATAGCCACCCAGTTACGTTGTGACGTTTGGCACACCCAAAGCACTCCTACGGTATCCGGGAGTGGCACAATCTCATGGTCTAAGGAAATGATACTTGACATTAGAAAAGCTTTAGCATACAAACTACATGATCTTTGAGCTAAGCTTAGGATTGGGTCTTGTCCATCACATCATTCTCCTAATGATGTGATCCCATTATCAACGACATCCAATGTCCATGGTCAGGAAACCGTAACCATCTATTGATCAACAAGCTAGTCAACTAGAGGCTTACTAGGGACATGGTGTTGTCTATGTATCCACACATGTATCTGAGTTTCCTATCAATACAATTATAGCATGGATAATAAACGATTATCATGAACAAGGAAATATAATAATAATCAATTTATTATTGCCTCTAGGGCATATTTCCAACATGCTCATCGTAATGGGCTCAAATTATCTAATTTGGTTTAAAGACTTGAATGAACTTTAGTGGGCCCATTAAGTTAATGGGCCATTACTAGGCCGAAAGTTAATGGTCGGCGCTCTTACCTCCCGGGTCGTTAACAGGCCGACATCGAAGCGGGCAACAGGTGGCCCCAATTTATTTCACGGGCCGTTAACAGGCCGTTACCAAGTTTGGGCTACATATGGCCCAACTATACTGTAGGCCTTTAGCAGGCCGAAAGAGACAGCGGGCTTGTATTGGACCATGAAGAGCATGGGCCGCTAAGAGGCTGAAAGTCAGGTCATATTGTAAACGGCCCAACTGTGTTGTGGGCCTTTAGCAGGCCGAAAGAGAAACTGGGCTCGTATTGGACCATGAAGGGCATGGGCCGTTAAGAGGCCAAAACTAAGGTCCGACTACAAATGGCCCAACTCATTTATGGTCCGTTAATAGGCCGAAAGGCACACAGGGCGAGGAATTGGCTCAACACTTAAATGGGTCGCTAAAAGGCCAAAACTCAGGTCCGACTACAATTGGCCCAACTAATTTATGGGCCGTCAACAGGCTGAAAGTGACACCGGGCTAGAAATTGGCCCAACACTTAAATGGGCCGCTAAAAGGCCGAAACTCAGGTCCGACTACAAATGGCCCATCAGATTTATGGGCCGTCAACAGGCTGAAAGACACACCGGGCCGGAAATTAGCCCAACATTTAAATGGGTCGCTAAAAGGCCGAAAGATGTACATCCTAAAAATTGGCCCATCCATTAAATGGGCTGTTAATAGGTTGAAATCTCATCGGGCCAATATTGAGCCCAAATATATAGCGGGCTGTTAACGGGCTCGAACTGACGATGGGCTGCAATGGTGTCAAATCTTTAACGGGCCAAATTGGCACATCTCGTATGAGCCATGGGCTTAAATGGACCTAACACAAGTAGGCCTTATATGGGCCAGCCTTTTTCACCGAAATGGGCCACTGTTGGGCCGTGCCACGTGTCGACCTATCATAGGTGCCTCCTGTCCAATAAGTGGATGACATCTGTCCCAACGATGAGCCGACACGTGTTTCCTCTAGCCAATGATGATTTTACACGTGGAAAATCCACATTGGTCGATGCTGTTAATGGGTTATCGGACCCAAAACCCGACCCGATAGCTTAACGATGTTCCGTTACGGTGGATGCCACGTGTCGGTCACCCTTGACGAAAGCACTTCTGTGACACGCGATTTATCGTCATGGAAGTGGACACTTTCGTGATGATAATTTTGGTAATGTCATGGAACACTTCTACGACAGCACATGTATGACTATCTTGATTCTGTCATAAATTTGTCATGGATGTACATGCATGACCAAAAACGCGACCTACTGTGACAAACACGTATCATCACGGAAGTGTATTTTTTTTGTAGTGTGGGAGTCACCAGCCGATGATGATGAAGATGAGAGTGATGAGTCGGGCAACGAGGAAGTAGCCGACTCACCGCCTCGTTCTGAACGTCGATCCAAGCAGCACCATGATCCCATAGGCAGGCGCGGTAAAGCTGTGGCATCGAATGCTCCATCTCAAAAGCGCGCTCGGTCTCCGACTCCAGAATTGGCTGAGAAGGTCACCAAGCAGCCCAAGGCCAATCCTTCGAAGGCCCGGAAGACCTTGCCCAGAATCAAGATGGACGTTCCTGTTGCTTCTGGGTAAATATTTTTCTCGTATTTTCTTGTTCCGAGTGACTTTTTTGTTCTGACCGAGTGGATGATGAACCTTTTCAGCCCGACCTCGGCTGCGACTGACATGGACATTGACAAGAATCCGGTCGACGAGGAAACCGACGACGTAGCTACCTCCAAAGCCAGTAAGTCTGCCCGATTCGAATTCGTTTGATCGACTGGACTGTTTGCCAGCTATCCGTACAACTTTCTCTATTTATTGCAGTACCACGGGACATTGTTGTGCTCCCGGATGATGAAGAAGAAGCACCGCTGAGGGGGAGGAGGAAAGACAAGGAACTGGGCGGGACAGCGCCTGAGGTCCAGATTCTTCAGTCGACCGTGATGCCTGGGACGGTAGTCGAGGAATCGACAAATCTGGCTTGAACCAACGTCACCTTCGCTGTCCCTTTGTCGACTGGTTGTCCGTTAGGATCAGCTGCTCAGACTCCTGCTGCACCGATACAACTCCATGCTTCAGATCCTGCAGCTTCTTCGACTGCTCTGCCAGCATCGCTTTTTACTGCGTATCAGACTCCGGATGACCCGTTGGCTGCTGCCAAGGAAGCTCTTCTTCAGTTAAATCTTGTGATGGGGCAAATGAAAGTGGTGCATGAAGCCAGCCAGGTGGCCTTCAACGCCAGAGCTGCTCTGCAAACCAATGTCCAGGTTAGTTGGTCATACTTCTCGTCTGATCACCCACTGGGGTGTGGTTGTTTTGAAATTGTATAAGTCACTTTGGATCGACTCAAGCTGAATCTTCGAACTAGTGGGGGCACTCTGAGTGCACCCACTGGGTGTAGTCCCCGAGACCAGAGTTGACCGCGGGCGGTCGACTGTGGTCTGAGAATATGCACTTTCTTTTTTACAACTCGCGTTGGGCAGACCATGCCGAGTGGAATTAGAACCAGTGGGGGCACGCTAAGTGCACCCACTGGGTGTAGTCCCCGAGACCATAGTTGACTGCAGGCAGTCGACTGTGGTCTAAGAACCTGAACCTCTTTTTTTGAATGTTTGATTCGATGGTAGTCTTGGGGTAGCTGTCACAATGGTGTCTTTCATTTTAGTGACTGACGAGTCTTGTGTGTTGGCTGCAGAAATCCTATGATCTCGGTGCTCAACTCTCTACGCTGAACCAGCAACAAATCAGCCTCAACCTTGATCTGGAACTGGCCAAAAAGAATCTCAAGACTGCTCGCGATGAAGTAGCTGCCATGGGAGGTAACCAATCATGAACTGTTTATCTTACTGTTGCTGGCACTTTTACTTTCCGTTTTTTTGAACCGAGTGACTCCACTCGAGAAGATGTACGTAGTGAAAACCGTCAACTCCAAGCCCGTCTGAAGACTGTTATTTCTTTAGAGAAAATGATGGAGGCTTTGGAGAAGAAGGATCTGGATCTTGCTGCTGCACAGAAGGAAGCGCGAGATAAAACTGCGCTTGCCGACAAGAAGCTTGCTTTGGTCGACAAGCTAGAAGAAGAGAATTCCAAACTAAAGACTATTGTTTCCGATGCCAATCGGGAGGTCGAGCGACTGAAGAAGGACAAGGACAGGCTGACTAACGAGCTTGGGAGCCTCAAAGTTAAGAAGGGTGAGTTGGAGTCTTATCTGGGCCAGCTTACTGCAAAGCTGGTCTTAAACCTTGAAGGTACTGATGGTTGACTGACTTGTTTTTGTCGACTGTCAAGTCTAATTATATCGTCGACTCACCATTCACTTGACTGTGCAGAGTTTTTTCAAGACTTTGAAGCAGAAACTGGGCGGGTCGAGACGGGTCTTGACCCCATAAACTGTCTAGTCAAGGATGATGTTGTGATGAATGTGCTGTGGTTGGAATCTTGCATGGACAGCGCGGTTACTTATCTTGCCCGCCTGAAAGCGGCGATGAATCGGGTTGATGCTAAACTCTGGCCTCAGGCGGAACTGTCCCAAGATCTTGAGTCCCTGATGGCTCGACTGAATCAAATCCCTAACCGAGTGCAAGAATGGAAGAAGTCATCCGCTCGCTGTGGCGCTGATGTCGCATTGTCCCTGGTCCGAGTGCACTGCAAAGACGTCAAAGAAGACAAGCTGGCGGAACTCAAGGTTGCTAACACCAAGAAACACACTTTCCAGTCCTTCATGGACACTTTCCTTGAGGCTGCCACTCGTATTGCAGACAACATAGACCTTGACAGTTTCTGCGACCCGGCCAGTCCTTCTCTTGACGCGTGACCGAAAAACATTATGCTCCACCTTTATTTGCCTCGGAATAACGAGTGATTGTGTAACCGTTAGACTCCTTCGGGCTTGATGCTCGAATACTTTTGATCCATCGTTTGGAAGGATCTATCTGAACTTGATTTATTTCCAAATATGCTTGTTTTTGCCTTCGCGTGGAATTTGCTCTTTGAGATGTAGCCCTGAAGTGGAGACTTCAATCGACCTGCGCCTCGTCGTCCCTGCTGACAGAGATGGGGCGCACGTCGTATTTGTGGCGTAGCTCGGGGAAGAAGGCCGGGGTCGACCTGCACCTCGTCGCTCTTGCAGATAGGGATGGAGGGTACGTTGTACTTGTGGCGTAGCTCGGAGAAGAAAGCCGCGGTCGACCTGCCCCTCGTCGCCCTTGTGGGTAGGGATGGAGTGTACGTTGTACTTGTGGCGTAGCTCGGAGAAGAAAGCCGCGGTCGACCTGCACCTCGTCGCCCTTGTGGATAGGGATGGAGCGTACGTTGTACTTGTGGCGCAGCTCGGAGAAGAAGGCCGCGGTCGACCTGCACCTCGTCTCCCTTGCAGATAGGGATGGAGCGCACGTTGTACTTGTGGCGCAGCTCCTAAGGAGAAGGTTGCAGTCGACCTGCACCTCGTCGTCCTTGCGGATAGGGATGGAGCGCACATTGTATTTGTGGCGCAGCTCCAAAGGAGAAGGTTGTAGTCGACCTGCACCTCGTCGTCCTTGCAGATAGGGACGGACTTTAAACCTTAGGCGAGTACTGGACTGCAGCTAAGCCCCCGAGTGAGAGGCTTGCTCACCACTCGGTAGGATTTTTTAAACTTAGGCGAGTACTGGACTGCAGCTAAGCCCCCGAGTGAGAGGCTTGCTCACCACTCGGTAGGATTTTTTAAACTTAGGCGAGTACTGGACTGCAGCTAAGCCTCCGAGTGAGAGGCTTGCCCACCACTCGATATGATTTTTTAAACTTAGGCGAAACGGATTCGCAGCTAAGCCCCCGAGTGAGAGGCTTGCTCACCACTCGGTAGGATTTTTTAAACTTAGGCGAGTACTGGACTGCAGCTAAGCCCCCGAGTGAGAGTCTTGCTCACCACTCGGTAGGATTTTTTAAACTTAGGCGAAACGGATTCGCAGCTAAGCCCCCGAGTGAGAGGCATGCTCACCACTCGGTAGGATTTTCTTTTGAACTTAGGCGAAACGGATTCGCAGCTAAGTCACCCACTGGGGGATTTCAAACGCAAATAAAAGCAACAACAATCGTTCAAGAGGACTGTAAAGCTCTTGTCTTTGATAAACAAATTACAAAGGTATTTCTTATTACATTTTATTTGAACGAGCACTTAAGTATAAAAGGGGTGGAGCAGCTCCGCATTCCAAGCCCGTGGCTCGTCCTTCTTATGCTCGACATTGTAAAGGTGGTATGCTCCATTGTGGAGCACTCTGGTGACAATGAAGGGACCTTCCCAAGCCAGGGCGAGCTTGTGTGGTTTCTGCTGATCCACTCGAAGAACCAAGTCACCCTCTTGAAAGGCTCGACCCTTCACGTGTCTAGCATGGAATCGACGCAAGTCTTGCTGATAAATGGTTGACTGGATCAAGGCCATCTCTCTTTCCTCCTCTAGGAGGTCGACTGCATCTTGCCGAGCTTGTTCTGCTTCATCTTCAGAGAAGAGCTCAACCTGTGGTGCATTATGAAGCAAGTCACTCGGTAGAACAGCTTCAGCTCCATAGACCAAGAAGAATGGAGTTCGGCCAGTCGACCGATTGGGAGTTTTCCTCAATCCCTAAAGAACTGATGGAAGTTCATCAACCCAGGCGCCCGCTGCGTGCTTGAGATCTCGCATCAGTCGGGGTTTCAGTCCTTTGAGAATCAGGCCATTTTCTCTTTCTACCTGTCCATTCGACTGGGGATGGGCGACTGAAGCATAGTCGACTCATGTGCCTTGTGAGGCGCAGAAGGTTCTGAACTCATCAGAATCGAAGTTCGATCCGTTGTCAGTGATGATGTTGTGCGGAACCCCATATCTGAATGTCAACTCTCTGATGAAGCTGGCAACAGTACTAGCTTCAAGATTCTTAATAGGCTTGGCTTCGATCCATTTGGTAAACTTGTCGACTGCTACAAGCACATGAGTGAAGCCACTCCTACCAGTCCTCATTGGACCTACCATGTCCAATCCCCAAACAGCAAAGGGCCAGACGAGTGGAATGGTCTTCAGGGTTGATGTAGGTTTGTGCGACATATTGGAGTAGAACTGGCAGCCTTCACATCTGTCGACTATATCTTTCGCCATTTCATTTGCTCATGGCCAATAAAATCCAGCTCGGTATGCTTTAGCCACAATGGTCCGAGAGGATACATGGTGACCACAGGTCCCCGAATGGATGTCGTGGAGGATCACTTGACCTTCTTCTGGCGTTATGCATTCTGGCTGACCCCAGTTGCACTTTCTCTGAACAGTTGTCCTCTTATTACAGTAAAGGCCTTGGATCGACGGACGATCTGTCGAGCCTCTTCTTCATCCTCTGGGAGCTATTTCCTAAGGATATATGCAATGTATGGCACTGTCTAGTCGGGAGTGATGACCAACACCTCCATGATCAAGTCGACCATGGCTGGGACCTCGACTTCAGTCGGATCTGTGGTACTCTTAGGCTGCGGGGGCTCTTCAGCGAAGGGCTCTTCTTGAACTAAAGGTGCATGAATATGCTCCAGGAACACATTACTGGGAATAGCTTCTCTCTTGGAGCCTATCTTTGCTAAATCATCTGCTGCTTGATTTTTCAGTCGGGGTATATGATGGTGCTCTAACCCCTCAAACTTATTTTCCAACTTCCTCACCGCGGTGCAGTAACCAGTCATGGCTGGACTTCTGATGTCCCACTCCTTCATCACTTGATTGACTACCAAATCTGAGTCACCATAGACCATGAGGCGACAGACGCCGAGTGAGATGGCCATACGCAACCCATACAAGAGTGCTTCATATTCTGCTTTGTTATTGGAGGAATCAAAGTGAATCTAGAGGACATATCTGAGCTTGTCTCCTCGGGGGGATACCAGTACCACCCCAGCACCGGAACCATTCAGCATCTTGGAACCATCAAAGAACATGGTCCAATGCTCTGAGTGAACTTGAGTCGGCAGTTGTTGTTTAATCCATTCAGCGAGGAAATCCACTGTTGCTTGGGACTTGATAGCTTTCTTTGCCTCGAACTTGATATCTAAGGGAAGGAGTTCAATCGCCCACTTTGCCACTCGACTAGTTGCATCTCTGTTGTTCAGAATCTCTGATAATGGAGCATCGCTGATGACTGTAATGGAGTGATCAAGTAATGTGCAACCTTCTTCGTGGTCATATAAATCCCATAAACAAGCTTCTGATAATGTGGATATCTTTGCTTTGATGGAGTCAAAACTTCAGAGACATAGTATACTGGGCGCTGAACTTTGTAGGCTTTTCCTTCTTCTTCCCGCTCGACCATAAGTACTGTACTGACGACTTGTCCAGTGGCTGCAATGTAAAGCAGTAAAGGCTCTTTGCTGATTGGAGCAGCAAGCACCGGCTGGGTGGAAAGCAAGGCTTTGAGCTCTGCAAATGCTGCATCAGCTTCAGGAGTCCACTCGAACTTATCTGACTTCTTCATCAGTCGGTAAAGAGGTAGTGCCTTTTCACCGAGGCAAGAAATGAATCGACTTAGGGCGGCCAAACAACCAGTAAGCTTCTGGACATCATGCACACACACAGGGCGTTTCATCCGGAGTATGGCACCCACTTTCTCTGGGTTAGCGTCGATCCCTCGTTCGGAAACGAGAAAACCGAGTAATTTCCCGCCTGGAACTCCAGACGTGCACTTTGATGGATTAAGCTTGATATCATACCTTCTGAGGTTGGCAAAGGTTTTAGCAAGGTCAGCCAGTAGGTCGGAACCTTTATGTGACTTGACCACAATGTCATCCATGTATGCTTCCACATTCCGACTGATCTGAGTGAGCAAGCACTTCTGAATCATCCGCCTGAATGTGGCTCCAGCGTTCTTCAAGCCGAATGGCATAGTGACATAACGGAAGCACCCAAATGGGGTGATGAAAGCTGTTTTTATCTCATCGGGTCCATACAGACGGATCTGATGATACCCGGAATAAGCGTCCAAAAAGGACAAACGCTCACACCCTGCAGTCGAGTCGACTATTTGGTCGATGCGAGGGAGAGGAAAGTGATCTTTTGGGCAGGCCCGATTGATATGTTTGAAGTCGATGCACATGCGAAGTGAGTCGTCCTTCTTTGGGACCATGACAACATTAGCTAACCACTCGGAGTGGTAAATCTCTTGGATAAACTCAGCTGCCAAAAGCCGAGCCACATCTTCACCGATTGCCTTCCTCTTCTGTACGGATAACCGTCGAAGATGTTCTTTGACTGGTTTCACCTTTGGGTCGACTCGCAAATGATGCTCAGCCAGTCCCTTGGGAACACCTGGCATGTCAGAAGGTTTCCATGCAAAGATGTCCCAGTTCTCATGGAGGAACTGGATGAGTGCTTCTTCCTATTTGGAGTCGAGTGTTGTTGAAATGTGAGTCGGAGCAGCATTTGGATCCGTTGGATGAATATGAATCGGCTTCGTTTCACCAGACGACTGGAATGCTGAATCTGTGGCAGGCTTCTTAGCTCGCAACAAATTACTCGGATCTGCATTTTTTTGATACTCATGCAACTCCACTACTGCCATCTGTGCATCAGCGATCTTTGTGCCCTTCTGGAAGCACTCTTCTGCCTTCTTTCGACTGCTAGTGATAGTGATCACCCATGTAGGACCAGGCATCTTCAATTTGAGGTACACGTAACATGGTCGAGCCATAAAACGTGCATAAGCTGGTCTGCCTAGAATAGCATGATAAGCACTCTGGAAATCCACAACTTCAAATGTCAACTTTTCTTTGTGGTAATTCTTGGAATCACCGAAAACTACATCAAGGGCGATCTGGCCGAGTGACGCAGCCTTCTTGCCAGGAATAACTCCATGGAAACTCATATTACTTTCACCGAGTCTGGACATCGGAATTCCCATTCCTTTCAACGTCTCTGCATATAATATATTCAGACCACTGCCACCATCCATCAGAACCTTAGTCAATCGAGTGCCTTCGACTACTGGGTCGACCACCAGCGCTTGCCTCCCAGGGGTGGCTATGTGCACTGGGTGATCGGACTGGTCGAATGTAATGGCAGTCTGAGACGACTTCAAATAACTGGGTGTCACCGGAGCGACCATGTTCACTTCTCTGTTGATGAATTTCAGTCGACTCTTACTCTCAACATCAACGAAAATCATCAGAGTGGAATTGACGTGGGGGTAACCATCGTCGTCCTCCTCATCCTCAACTTTGTCCGCTTCCTTCTCCTTTTCCTTGGGCTGTTTCTCTCGGAATTGCTGGATTAGGAGTCGACACTGTCGAGTGGTATGATTCGGGTAAATGAAATTACCCTCTTCATCTTTTTTGGTGTGAATGTGGCATGGTAAATCTAGAACATCATTTCCATCTTGATCTTTTACTTTCTTGGGGTTCCACGGCCCTTTGGGTTTCCCTTTGAACTTTCCTTGAGTCACAGCTAAGGCTTCACCAGGAGCGGCTGGCTCGGCTTTGCGCTCCTGCTTCCGACTGGAGTTCCCTCCTCCGGTTTCGTGGGCGACTGTTTTGTGCTTGCCACTCCGGAGTCGGTCTTCTTCTTCACCATTGGCGTACTTGGTGGCAATCTCCATCATCTAAGTCAGAGTCATATCTCCTGTCCGACCGAATTTCAGATTCAACTCCCGATACTTAACGCCTTCTTTGGAGGCACAAATTGCCTGGTGATCTGACACATTCTCCATTGTGTGGTGCAACATGATCCATCTCTGGATATAATCTCTCAAAGTTTCATTCGGTTTCTGAACGCAACACTGCAATTCTGTCAGCCCTGCTGGCCGTTTGCAAGTACCTTCAAATGTTCTGACAAATACTCGGGCAAGATCTTACCAAGTATAAATACTACCAGGTGCTAACTGATTCAGCCAGGCTCTGGCCGAGTGCTCTAACATCAAAAGAAGGTGCTTCATGGCTACTTCATCGTTGCCACTACCAATCTGTACATCCACTCGATAATCCTCAAGCCAAGTGTCAGGCTTGGAGTCGCCAGTGAACTTACTGACTCCAGTAGACAACCTGAAGTTGGGAGGAATCACCGCAGCCCTGATGGCTCTGCTGAAGCACTCTGGACCTGAGACATGTACCCTGCTGCTGGTTGGGAAATCTCTGTCGTGACCTTCTGTGTGAGCTCTAGTTCTGTCGACCAGACGCTGAACGAGAATAGATCTCGCATCAAAGGCTGGCTCCCTGGGGTCGACTGGAATCCTTCGCCCACCACTGTGAGGACACCTATCATCATGCTGCCGAGGCACGTATGACCCACTCCTTGGGGGAGGCGTGGGCACTCGACGACGATCATCGTGATCGAGTCGGTGATCATATTGCTCGCAGTTTCTGTACTGATCTCGCCGGTCCCCATGTCCTTCACGCCTCGGGGGCGATCTCGGGCTGTGAGCCAACTGGACTATGTCTACAACCACGGATTTGCTATGGATCCTATTCCACGACTGAGATACTGCTGTATTCTGCTCTCCCGCCGCACGGAGCAAAGCCCGGATCTGCACCATACCTCGACCAGCATCTGACTAGGAAGGTTGGATTGACTCCGCTATTCGGGCCACAGCTGCAAGATTCTGGATCGGAGTTCGGTATACCTAAGTCGGAGGTGGAAAAAGTTGGCATCGACTGGACTCGGGGATACGATGCCGAGCACGCTCATCGAGTGCACGCTGGAAGTTCTCCAGTCGAGTGCGCTCAGCCAAGTTGGCCAGGCGCGCCTCCTCCAAGGCCTAGGCCTCAGGGGTTTCTCCAACGATAGGAGTGTGAAGCGCATCCATGTTCCGACGGCGAAGTTCTTCCCTTCGCTGCGAAGAGAGGGGTTCGGGGCGGTACTCTTTGTGAACACGCGACGGATCACCGTCCCCATCGCCTCCGTCTTCACGGGTGAAGCCAGGAGGACTGCGTGGTCCATTGACCATCAAAACTTCTGCCACGGGGTCGCTGCTGTCACACTCGGTTGCAGTCTCTACGGAGCCAGTCGACAGGTCGAACATGCCGTAGAGAGTTTCGTCGGGCTCGATTGCCGCGACTTGGCGGGTGCCGACTGGAGAGCCACCGCATGCCTCACCCACCGCTGAAGCCTCGATCGACCGGAACGTTTGCTCCGGCGGGCTGCAGGGAGGGAAGTCAGCACAGTAGCCGATTGATACTGAGTCGACGGCTGCCGCAGGAGGACGCCACGGATGCACGTGCGAAAGTGTGTTGCCCCGCGGACGGGGAGCGCCTCGACGTCAAGTGGCGTTTCCTGGAGCCAAGCGGAGTCGTCAGCGATGAACACGAGCGCGCCGAGACGGATCTCGCGGCCCTCGGCCAAACCTCCGCCTGAAACCATGTTGATGGGGATCGGGAAAATCGCAATTTCTCCAACAAGTCGCTAAGACCCTGCCCCACGGTGGGCGCCAACTGTCGTGGTTCTAAGTCTGACAGTAGAATGGGGGGGTAGGGATGTAGCGGCAAGATCCTAGCTATGGAGGAGTTGTACATGCGAGTTTTACGAGTTCAGGCCCTTCTTAGAGGAAGTAACAGCCCTACGTCTCGGAGCCCGGAGGCGGTCGACTGGATTATATGCGTGTGTGTTACAGGGGGTGTGAACCCTTGTCCCAGAGGAGGAGGGTGGCTTATATAGAGTGCGCCAGGACCCCAACTCCCCTCCGTTACACAAGGTTCAATGTTCATAAAGAGCGAGCGTTACAGGTAACTTCTGTAATAAAGTGCTACAAATGATCATTAAATATATGAGTGAATGCCCGACTGTTGCTGTGTAGAACGGCTTTAGGTCTTCTTTTGCGTCGAGTGGTCTTTTACATGGTCGAGTGGTTGAATAGTCGAGTGACACAAATAAGGAGTAGTCTCCGAGTGAACGGTAGGTCGAGTGGATTTCACTCGACACTTTTATTGAGTCCACCTCGTTTACTCTTGAACTTCTTTGCTTCTAAGACAAGGACCTTGGGTAGGACGTATAGGTCAGGCCTATTACCCTACCCTAGGTCTATGTCCTCATCAGCCCCAGCTACAACTTTGATCCAAGGGCATAGACCAACTTAGGCCAAAAGCCTAAGCTTGGGGGAGTACGTATTTCTCACCGACATTACATTCATGCTCACATACTCATGCCAGTTGTTGGTGCTCATACTTTTTAATTGTATCATCCATGCTAGTTTATTTTCTTTTTAAGCTTTCTTCTTGTGTGTTTGAAAAACCTTAAGAAAAACCAAAAAATTAGTTGTAGCTTTCAGCTAGTTTACTTTCCATGCCTGTAGTAGTAGTAACTAAAGAAAACCCAAAAAGATTTCCCATTCTTCTTTTGCTTGTTGGGAGCTTTCCCGTGTAAACAGTTTTATTTCTTTTCTTTCCTTTGGGGGTCGAGAGGAGAAGACCATGATGAAAATGTTGAGTGGCTCTCATATGCATTATTGTTGATTTAACAAAGAGCCCATATTACCTTGTCTTCTCCCTTGAATTGAATGCTTGCAGATTCCAGCTTAGTCCGATGCACATGCACTATTATTATTATCCACACTATTCGATCGTGCAAGTGAAAGGCAATAATGACGATAAATGATGAACTGATCGAGATGAGAAAAGGTAGTATGAACTCGACCTCTCTTGTTTTTGTAAATATGATTAGTCCATCGTTCCTGATTCAGCCTATTATGAATGAAACATGTTTGCAATGACAATTAGAGATTATAGTTTCTTATGCCATGCTTAATTTTCTAGAAGTTTATAATGGTCTACCTTGCGTGCCAACATGCTATTAAAATGGTTGTGATGTGGTATGATGGGGTGGTATCCTCCTTTGAACGATTCGAGTGGCTTGAGTTGGCACATGTTCATGCATGTAGTTGAAAAAAATCAACATAGCCTCTACGATATTTATGTTCATGGTGAATTATATCCTACTCATGCTTGCATTCGGTGTTGATTAATTTTAATGCATGTTCATGACTGTTGTAGCTCTCTAGCTGGTCGCTTCCCAGTCTCTTTCAAGCCTTCACTTGTACTAAGCGGGAATACTGCTTGTGCATCCAACTCCATAAATCCCAAAGTTATTCCATATGAGTCCACCATACCTTCCTATATACGGTATCTACCAGCCGTTCCAAGTAAATTTGTATGTGCCAAACTCTAAACCTTCAAATAAACATTCTGTTTTGTATGCTCGAATAGCTCACGTATCAACTAGGGCTGTCTGTATCTTCCATGCTAGGCGGGTTATTCTCAAGAGGAGTGGACTCCGCTCCTCATTCACAAGAAAATGGCTGGTCACCGAGATGCCCAGTCCCTTGCTCAAATCAAATCAAAATAATTGCAACAGAACTCCCCCAGGATTTTTGTTAGTTGGAGGCACTCGTTGTTTTGGGCAAGTCATGGATTGATGCTTGCTGGTGGTGGGGGAGTATAAACCTTACCATTCTGCTTGGGAAACGCCTATAATGTGTGTAGCATGGAAGATATCGAGATCTCTTGGTTGTTATGTTGACAATGAAAGTATACCGGTCAAAATATTATTCATCTCTATTTAAAAATCGAGCTTTGGCACCTCTACAAATCCCTGCTTCCCTTCGTGAAGGGCCTAACCATTTACTTTTATGTTGAGTCATCATCCTCTTATTAAAAGGCATCAGTTGGAGAGCACCGTTGTCATTTGCATCCATTACTGTTAGTTTACATTGAGTATGACTTGACTGGATCTCTTTTACCATGAATTACAATGTATAGTCAGTCCTTGATCTTTAAAGGTGCTCTGCATTTATGTTTTGCGGTCTCAGAAAGGGCTAGAGAGATACCATCTTGTTATATCATATTATGATTGTTTTGAGAAAGTGTTGTCATCCGAGATTTATTATTATTGCTCGCTAGTTGATTACGCCATTGATATGAGTAAACATGAGACCTAAGTGTTATTGTGAATATGGTTAGTTCATAATCATTGCTGAAAACTTGAATGCTGGCTTTACATATTTGCAACAACAAGAGCAAACAGAGTTTGTAAAAGTTTTTCTTTATCACCTTCAGTTTATCAACTGAATTGCTTGAGGACAAGCAAAGGTTTAAGCATGGGGGAGTTGATACGTCTCCGTCGTATCTACTTTTCCAAACACTTTTGCCCATGTTTTGGACTCTAACTTGCATGATTTGAATGGAACTAACCCGGACTGATGCTGTTTTCAACAGAATTGCCATGGTGTTATTTTTGTGCAGAAATAAAAGTTCTTGGAATGACCTGAAAATCAACGGAGATTATTTTTGGAATATAAAAATACTGGAAGAAGAATCCACGTCAGGGAGCCCACACCCTGTCCACGAGGGTGGGGGCGCGCCTACCCCCCAAGGCGCGCCCCCTGCCTCGTGGGCCCCCTGACGAACCATCGACCTCAACTCCAACTCGATATATTCTGTTCGGGGAGAAAAAAATTGAGAGAAGGATTCGTCACGTTTTACGATACAGAGCCGCCGCCAAGCCCTAAACTCTCCCGGGAGGGCTGATCTGGAGTCCGTTCGGGGCTCCGGAGAGGGGAATCCATCGCTATCATCATCAACCTTCCTCCATCACCAATTTCATGATGCTCACCACCGTGCGTGAGTAATTCCATCGTAGGCTTGCTGGATGGTGATGGGGTGGATGAGATTTATCATGTAATTGAGTTAGTTTTGTTAGGGTTTGATCCCTAGTATCCACTATGTTCTGAGATTGATGTTGCTATGACTTTGCTATGCTTAATGCTTGTCACTAGGGCCCGAGTGCCATGATTTAAGATCTGAACCTATTATGTTTTCATGAATATATGTGAGTTCTTGATCCTATCTTGCAAGTCTATAGTCACCTATTATGTGTTATGATCCGTTAACCCCGAAGTGACAATAATCGGGACCATTACCGATGACGACCGTAGTTTGAGGAGTTCATGTATTCACTATGTGTTAATGCTTTGGTCCGGTACTCTATTAAAAGGAGGCCTTAATATCCCTTAGTTTCCAATAGGACCTCGCTGCCACGGGAGGGTAGGACAAAAGATGTCATGCATGTTCTTTTCCATAAGCACGTATGACTATATTCAGAATACTTGCCTACATTACATTGATGATCTGGAGCTAGTTCTGTGTTACCCTATGTTATAACTGTTGCATGATCGATCGCATCGGACATAATTCTCCATCACCGATCCAATGCCTACGAGCTTTTCCTATATTGTTCTTCGCTTATTTACTTTTCCATTGCTACTGTTACAATCACTATAAAACCAAAACTGCCACCGTTACTTTTACCACTGTTACCACTGCTATCATATTACTTTGCTACTAAATACTTTGCTGCAAATATTAAGTTTCCAGGTGTGGTTGAATTGATAACTCAGCTGCTAATACTTGAGAATATTCTTTGGCTCCCCTTGTGTCGTATCAATAAATTTGGGTTGAATACTCTACCCTCGAAAACTTTTGTGATCCCGTAGGATCGAAAGTATGTCTAGAGTGGGGGGGGCGGTGATTAGACTACTTGACCAGATAAAAATCTAGCCTTTTCCCATTTTTAATTCTTGGCAGATTTTAGCAACTTAGCACAAGTCAAGCAAACAACCTACACATGCAATTCTAAGAGTATAGCAGCGGAATGTAAAACAATTGCATATGAAGGTAAAGGGAGGAGTTTGGAGGGAGCAAACACAATGTAGACACGGAGATTTTTGGCGTGGTTCCGATAGGTGGTGCTATCGTACATCCACGTTGATGGAGACTTCAACCCACGAAGGGTAACGGTTGCGCGAGTCCACGGAGGGCTCCACCCATGAAGGGTCCACGAAGAAGCAACCTTGTCTATCCCACCATGGCCATCGCCCATGAAGGACTTTCCTCACTAGGGTAGATCTTCACGAAGTAGGCGATCTCCTTGCCCGTACGAACTCCTTGGTTCAACTCCATAATCTTGACGGAGGCTCCCAAGTGACACCTAACCAATCTAGGAGACACCACTCTCCAAGAGGTAACAAATGGTGTGTTGATGATGAACTCCTTGCTCTTGTACTTCAAATGATAGTCTCCCCAACACTCAACTCTCTCTCATAGGATAGGATTTGGTGGAAAGATGATTTGAGTGTAAAGCAACTTGGGGAAGGCTAGAGATCAAGATTTATGTGGTTGGTGTCGTCGAATTGTCATGACAGATGTCCTAGTGTGAGGACTTTGTCATGATGCCAACGCCTCTATGTGGTAGCTTGATATGGGTTAAGCGGAATTGAGAGACGCAACACAAGACAAGGGTTTAGACAGCTTCAGGACCCGGGAAACATCATCCGGTAATAGCCCTACATGGTGTTTGTGGCTAGGTCTCATTATCATCATGAGGGAGTCGTCGGTAAACCGGCTCTTTGTGTCTAGCCCTAGAGATTGTTTCTTCTTGCTTGTCCCTCTTTGGGGAGCCTTGCCCCTCCTTATATAAGTTAGAGGGGCGGGTTACATGTGGAGTCCTATTAGGATTAGGACTAGTCTACCTTCTAATACAAACCGGATACAAGTCCGGGTCTTGACTCCTTGTAAGGGAAATATTCCTCACGCCTTTCCCCTTAAACCGGCCCACCATTAACATAAACCGGCCTTCTAGGCCTTGGGCCTTGTCATCCGTCTGTCCCACCCGCCGGGTTACCAGTGAGTCATAATGTTCAGGCGGGTTGCTTGTAAACCGTCTGGTTAGGGCGGGCCGCGTGTTGAATCGCCAAGTGTCAACCAGGTTATATTTCCGGCCGGGTCATACCATGGAGTATATCCCCGACATTAGCCCCCAGTTTAATTTGGATTTATCCATGTTAAACTGATCCTGTAAAACAAACACAAGAACAAATTTGACAGATTATGCTCCGGGATAAGAATTCTTGTAAACCGGCACCTGATCATCCTTGATTTCTTGTCATTTCCTTCTTCTAGAAAATCTAGGTCAATAAGCCAGCTTCATACTCAATTTGCTGACATTGGTTTCTCATAGAGAAATATTGTGAAGAATAATCCACTTGAGTCGGCTTCCAAAGCGCCGGCTTAAGAAATATTGGTCTTGAAATACTCATCTGATATTCAACCGGTTTGAAGATGTAGAACTTGCCGGTTTAATATTACCAAAATTGCCGGTTTGTAAATATTGATGGCACCGAGTCATAATTGTTACCAACGCCGGGTCATCATTGTTGCAGACACTGGGTCAATCTGGTTTGCTCAGAACTGAGAATTTGAAGATTTTTCTCCCTTATATCCATATTACCTGTAGCCCCCAAGTCTTGAGCAGAACAAAGTGATGGCTTAAGACTTGCTTCAATATAAATACTGTCACTTTTGAAGAAATCCATGTTGTTGACTTGCTTCAATATAAATACTATCACTTTTGAAGAAATCCATGTTGTTCATCCCAGTCACTAGTAAAAACTAAATACTCCATATTATGTAGCCCCCATGTGCCGGGTTATCATGCTTGCAGCAACCTGGGACTTGTAATTGCCTGATGCTCAAAAAACATCAACCAGTGTAGCCCCCAAGGGCCGGGTCATTATGCAATAATGAGCAGGGACTTTATAATTATGATCATGCTTTATTAAAAATAACATCATATGATGTAACTCCACCATGGGGCTTTGAACCCACGTCCACAAGGTTAAGAGCTTTGTGCTTTACCAACTGAGTAGTGGACCTTTCAATATAATGGTTTTAAGACTTGTGTACCTTGAATTGTTGACATGATCAATTGGTAGCCCCCAAGGGCCGGCTCATTATGATTTGATTAGTCGGGTCTTCAATAAGGTGAGCAAACAATGACTTTGTATTAGCCCCCAAGTGTCATGGTGCATGCTTGCAGCGACATGAGACTTGTGTATTTGATGTAATCTCAACTTGAATAATGTAGCCCCCAAGTGCCGGGTCGTAAGCCTGCAGCGACTTAGAACTATTCCTTCCATTGTAGAATAAATTATATCCATTGCGCTGAAGCGACTTTGAAAACTTCAATCATAATATTGGTTATTGATAACCATAATAAATATCCAGCCGTGTTGGCTATTAAAGATTTGAATAATATAACCTGGTTTTAAAACCGATTCCTGCCATATAAACCGGTATATCCATGCCCATATGATACATGCCGTGATGATGTAATGATGATGCAATGTATGACACAATATATGATGATGTGTGTGTATGATCAAGAGGGTTTAAGCTATGGTTCGGATATGACGAGAGCCCCCAAGTAGTCATAATTGTGACATTGCGCCGATCAAGAGGTGTAGCTATGGTTTGAATACGACCAAGCCCCCAAGTGATTTCCCTGGTGGCCTTATGCCTATCAAGAGGTGTAGCTATGGATCGAATACGACCAAGCCCCCAAGTGATTTCCCTGGTGCCCTTATGCCTATCAAGAGGTGTAACTATGGTTCGAACCCATAGCCCCCAAGTAATTTCCCTGGCGGCCTTATGCCTATCAAGAGGTGTAGCTATGGTTCGGATACGACCAAGCTCCCAAGTGATTTCCCTGGTGGCCCTTATGCCTATCAAGAGGTGTGAATATGGTTCGAACATAGCCCCCAAGTGATATTGTGAGCTGTGCTCAAGGGATCCCCTTGTTTGAGCTGTGTTGTGCAGCAGACTCTCTTTGGCCCCTTATGATAATATTGGCTTGATAGCCGGATTACCGAAGTAACCGGAGTTGTGCTCGTATGATAATATTGGCTTGATAGCCATATTAATAGGGTAGTCACAGCTGTGATCAACAAGCAGGAAGCCCCCAAATGATCAATAATATGATAAAACAATAAGGCAGGATGCCCATGTTTGAACCGCGCATCATGGCAGCAAGTTCTCTTTGGCAATCTTTAATTTTTTCTGAGAACTCAAACTTGCGAGAGATGAATTCTTTTTTGAGCCGGAATTTTTAAACTGAATATTAAGAGCTTCAAAGCTTTGTGAGAGGCAAATTTACCTTGAACCAGATATTAAGCCGGAATCCTTCTTTTTAAGCCGGAAATTTTCTGATAACCTTTAAATTTTCACCAATGTGGCGGTAGCCTCCGGGACCGGGTTATCTTCCCTCCAATGACCCGGAGTTCTTGAATCTGCTCAAACCAGCAATATTTATTGAGTCATGTCATTGTAGCCCCCGAATATTAAGACTACTCGAGGAGTTGGCTTGAGACTCTCCATGTTTGACCATGATATGACCAGTGGATTGCTGGAATATGTTGAATCTCGGTGGGTTATAATTGACCCTGTCCATTGATCCATCGATGTGGGCAAAGGCCATAGTTTGATGGTCTCTTTTGTAATGATGAATTGTTCTGCATAAGAATTTGCACCAACGAGGGTAATTGTTCTCGAATAAAAATGTATTAATAAAACTAACTGGACAAATTCACCTGATTCGTCCGGACGAGAGATGATCCATTCTTCGAACAACCTTTAGTATTTGCTATGACGATTTAACCCCTCTCTCCTGCGCTTGTGACGGAGTCCTAGACTAGGGGGTATTCGGACAGCCGGATTATATCCTTTGGCCGGACTGTTGGACTATGAAGATACAAGATTGAAGACTTCGTCCCGTGTCCGGATGGGACTCTCCTTGGCGTGGAAGGCAAGCTTGGCAATACGGATATGTAGATCTCCTTCCTTGTAACCGACTCTGTGTAACCCTAGCCCCCTCCGGTGTCTATATAAACCGGAGGTTTTTAGTCCGTAGGACAACATAAAATCATACCATAGGCTAGCTTCTAGGGTTTAGCCTCTCTGATCTCGTGGTAGATCAACTCTTGTACTACTCATATCATCAAGAACAATCAAGCAGGACGTAGGGTTTTACCTCCATCAAGAGGGCCCGAACCTGGGTAAACATCGTGTCCCCTGCCTCCTGTTACCATCCGCCTAGACGCACAGTTCGGGACCCCCTACCCGAGATCCGCCGGTTTGACACCGACATTGGTGCTTTCATTGAGAGTTCCTTTGTGTCGTCACCATAAGGCTGGATGGCTCCTTCAATCATCGATAGCGATGCAGTCCAGGGTAAGACTTTTCTCCCCGGACAGATCTTTGTATTCGGCGGCTCCGCACTGCGGGCCAACTCGCTTGGCCATCTGGAGCAGATCGAGAGCTACGCCCCTGGCCACCAGGTCAAGTTTGGAAGCATAAACCACACGGCCGACATCCACGGAGACTTGATCTTTGACGGATTCGAGCCCTTGCCGAGTGCGCCGCACGGTCACGATGAGCATGATTTAGCTCTACCATCGGACAGTGTTCGGGAGATCGCACCGGCGACCGCTCCGACCCTCAATTCGGAGCGAGTTGCGCCATCCAAGGACGGGTGGATAGACCCTGCCATGGAGGCCGCACTCTCAGCGGCAGTAGAGCCAAATGCCAGCTTCACCCCTAACGAGAGCCGTGTCACCAAACTGCTGGATCCTTTCCCGGCCACGGACTCCGAACCGCCTGCGCCCATGCCTATCGAATCCGACTGGGCGCCTATCATGGAGTTCACCTCCGCGGATATCTTTTAGCACTCGCCCTTTGGCGACATACTGAATTCATCAAAGTCTCTCTCCTTGTCAGGAGAGTCCTGGCCGAACTATGTCTGGCAGGATTGGGATGCGGATGACGAAGAAATTCGCCGCCCACCCACCACCCACTTAGTAGCCATTGTCGACGATTTGACCGACATGCTCGACTTCGACTCCGAAGACATCGACGGTTTGGACGACGATGCAGGAGACAAACAGGAGCCACTGCCCACAGGGCACTGGACGCCCACTTCATCATATGATGTATACATGGTGGACACACCGAAACAAAACGACGACGAGGAACGAAAGGACGCAGCGGAGGATCGTTCCCCCGAGAAGCAGTCAAAGCGGCAGCGTAAGCGCCGCTCCAAATCCCGCCTCAGCAGAAACAGCGATCATATAGACCCAGCAATAGAGCAGGGTGAGCCAGCGGACGACAAACATGGCATTGAACCACCGTCCGACCCCGACAACACGGAGAATCAAACCGAACAACCCGACTCCAGTGAGGATAACAGTCCGGATGACATCACACCGGATAGGCACCCGGAGCAACAGAATACCCATCAAAGGCTTGTTGCCACTGCGAGGAGTCTGAAAAAGCAGAAGCAAAGGCTCAGGGCTGCACAAGACACACTCAGAATTAGATGGAGTAAAGTACTCAACACTGCAGCAAAATACGGCGGTAGTCGCCACACAAAGAGCTACCCGAAGCAAAATCTGCTACCTGAATTCGATGAGGAGGCCTTAGATCCCCCGCAATCAAAAAACAAAACAGCCATTCGGTCGGATAGACGACCCCGTGGCCAACTTAGAGCGGCAAACGACGCCGCACACAAGCCAGTACGTGATCCACGTGAGGGCTCGCATCAAAAGGATGGCGCAACCAGATCCATCTACGGACCAAGCAAGCGCGCTCCAGCACGCAATGCAACACAACAAAAATCCGAACACCACGGTACACCCAAATACAGGGGTGCCGCGCACCCCCTATGTTTCACCAATGAGGTGCTGGACCATGAATTTCCAGAGGGCTTCAAACCCGTAAACATAGAGGCATACGACGGAACGACAGACCCTGGGGTCTGAATTGAGGACTACATCCTCCATATCCACATGGCTCGAGGAGACGATCTCCACGCCATCAAGTACTTACCCCTCAAGCTCAAAGGGCCAGCTCAGCACTGGCTTAAAAGCCTCCCCGAAAACTCCATTGGAAGTTGGGAAAAGCTTGAAGACGCTTTTCGGGCAAATTTTCAAGGGACCTATGTCCGACCACCCGATGCAGACGATTTAAGTTATATAACTCAACAGCCCAGAGAGTCAGCCCGAAAGCTTTGGAACAAGTTCCTCGCTAAAAAGAACCAAATAGTCGACTGTCCGGACGCTGAAGCCTTAGCAACTTTCAAGCACAGCGTTCGAGACGAATGGCTTGCTAGACACCTCGGCCCAGAAAAGCCGAGAACAATGGCAGCATTAACAAGCCTCATGACCCGCTTTTGCGCGGGCGAGGACAGCTGGTTAGCTCGATGCAGCACTAGCGACCCAAGTACATCCGAAGTCAGGGACGGAAACGGGAAATCACGACGCGGCAAAAACAAGCGCCGGAATATAGAAGACAGCCCGAAGAGCACGGCGGTAAACGCCGGATTCAGAAGCTCTCGGCTAGGTCAGCAAAAGCTGCCCTCCAAAGGCAAAAGAGACAAACTGTCTAGCCTAAACAAGATTCTGGGCCAAATATGTCAGATCCACAGCACCCCCGATAAACCTGCAAATCATACCCATAGAGAATGTTGGGTCTTCAAGCAGTCCGGCAAACTCAACACCGAACACAAGGGGCAGGATACGCCAAGCAAAGACGAGGACGAGCCTCGCAAGCAAAGCACTGGGGAACAGAAGAAATTCCCACCAGAAGTCAAAACAGTAAACGTATTACACGTGATGAAGGGGAGAAACAAAACAGCACTCCTAGAGACACAGGCCCCAGGGCCTATCACCGCAGAGTTCTGCCACTGGTCGTCCCAACCGATCACCTTTGACCATCGGGATTACTCGGCAAGTATCCAGCATGTAGGATGGGCTGCCTTGGTGTTAGACCCGATAATTGACGGATACCACTTCACACGAGTCCTGATGGACGGCGGCAGTAGTTTAAACATGATATACCAGGACACAGTCCGCAAAATGGGAATAGACCCAACAAAAACTAGCCATAGCAATACTACATTTAAAGGAGTAATGCCAGGCCCAGAAGCCCATTGCACAGGCTCCCTGCTACTAGAGGTTATATTCGGCTTTCCCGATAACTTCTGAAGCGAAAATTTAACCTTCCACATCGCTCCGTTCCAAAGTGGCTATAAAGCACTACTCAGACGCGAAGCTTTCGGTCGCTTTAACACAATATCGCATTACGCTTCTATCATGCCTAAGATGCCTTGTCCACGTGGCATCATTACAATAAATGGAAATATTGAGCGCTCCTTGCGCGCGGAAGACTGTGCGGCCGCCTTGGCAGCCGCACACTAGACGGCCTCACCACCTAGAGCATCTGACAGGTCGTTAAGACCACGGACACGGTTAGACGAGTCCGGCGCAGCTATATATAATTGATACATGTTTGATGGCTATACCCCTATAACAGTACAAGGGGCTCAACGTGTGTAAACCAGTGACAATTAGGCTCAACTTTACTCATCTTGAACTGTACATGGTTTATTTAGTATAACCTACCTTTTTGCACGACAACTTTTCAACTAAGTTCCTCTCTTTTCCAGATGACCATCGTGCTACACCCGTCCAGGATACGGCACAATGGAGACACAGGCGCAGACGTGCAGCAGGGACCCGTTCCAAGGATTCTTTTTAGATTAAGACCCTGCGTAAACCTTTTTTACTGTCTCTTGTTGATACACATCCCCCGGATTCTCAGTACAATTGAGAAGGATGCTGACGTATTGGCATGTGGCAACATCAGAATATTGCACGTATCTGGACATTAGGGGCTTATTACAAAGGACACTGTTTAAGCCCAGTTTACATCATAAAGACCGAATACCTTAGGGAGTGTTCGGCGTCGCGAGTTTGGCCTTATCTGCATCAGCTCCGAATCATGTCTATGGTCAAATGTTGGGTTCGCCCGGCTCCTGTGTTTTGCTGCCTTACGTTCCGCTCTATCGGCTAAGGCGACACCAGGAGAACTACTGCGATTGTGCCCTGGTTCATCCGGACGAGCACCTCGGTAGAGAAAGCCAAAAACTGACTCTCATGATATAGCGTGAGACTGGTCAACCACTCGATGACCTAGTGGAATCTTCATGATTCCTTCGCCTTAACGAAGGGCCATTTCCCAGCCAGGCATGTACGCGCCCCAAATTCGGATGAGCGCGGAGCCACCAGGGGCTATATAGTAGCCCCACTGTCAAACTCCTCTGGCTAAGTGAAAGTGTTAAAGCATTATAGTCTGATTGCCTAGTTCGCTGCGCTATCACCTCCTTAATCGACCAAGACACTGTATCAAGTTTGAACATGCGTCTTCTGCGAACACCCCCGCATTATATGCATGGGGGCTGAAGCCGACGACTGCCATCTTTCAGGTTATATACATATATACATAAACGGCCGCACAGGAGGCATCATAGTACTTTCGGGCAAAAGTATAAATACAACCTTGATAAACTCCATAAAACATTGTTTTTACAATGGGAATACATGTCACTTAAACATAATATTCTTCGAGCACTGAGCCTCTATCAAACGAGCGCCTTCAAGAACTTCTTCAAAGTAGTGCTCGGCAGCCACTCGGCCTATGGTTGAACCCTGTGCCGCAACAGTGGTGGCATCCATCTCCGCCCAGTATGTTTTGACACGGGCAAGGGCCATCCGCGAGCCTTCTATGCACGCCGACCTCTTTACAGCATCGATCCGTGGCACAGCACCAAGGAATTGTTGCACTAAGCTAAGGTAGCTATTCGGCCTTGGCCCTCCTGGCCACAAATGATCCACAACGGACATCATGGAAAGTCCGGATAATCTATGGAGCTCAGCCCAACCGGTCAATCGCTCATTCAGCAACAGTGGACGGACTAGAGCGTGAAACTATGACCAGAACATCTTCTCCACTTCAGGACCTTTCTGATCGTTGAAGTACTCGGCTGCATCAGCAGCACTTGCAGCCAAATCCATGTACTCGTCCGCAGAACTCCATAGCCGGTCCAGAGGAGCATATTTCGGATCTTCGAACTTAGTCCGCAACAAGAAGGGCTTCCCAGAAACGATCTCCGCAGCTTGATTCAGCTCCTCCTTCGTCGCTCTAATTTTGGAGCGGGCTTCCTTGGCAGCCACCCGGGCCTTCTCCAGGTCCGTCTCCTTCGCCCGGTTTTCTTCTTCAAGAAGCCGGTAATGGTCAGCAACATCTTTTAATTCCATGGCCATCTTGGCAATTTTTTCTTTGCTCATGCAACGTGCGTCCTGTTCGGCCCTTAACTCTTCAGCCGCCTTTAAAGTGGCCGCATTGCTACTCCTTGCTTGCTCCTTGGCTCGGGCAAGCTCCGCCCGAAGGGTCTCCACGGTGGTAGCTCCATCTGCAGTCACAACATATTAAAGATACTGGCATCATGCCGCTCTTACTATGTGACATTCACCAGAAAAATCACCTACCCTGTGCCTCGTCAAGCCGCTTGTTAACAAACACGATGTCGGCATCTGCCGCATCCAGTTGCCGCTTTAGTTCGGCAAACCCATCAGTCCGGCTAGCCACCGGAGCTTCAACCACCTGCACATAAAGGCGGTCTGGTTATTATCTGGGACTATGATCCTCTGTTTGCTGCCATTTTCGACAACAACCAGAGTCTCAGGGGCTACTATCTACACAGGGCACATCTAAAAATGTGCGTTACTGAAAAAAATGTACATCATTTCGTGTACCTCAAAACCTGTCAGTAGACTCATAAAGGCTTCATGCAACCCGCTTTCGGTGGACGAAATCCTTTCAATCACCGCACCCATCGATGTGCGGTGCTCTTCTGAGATAGCCGCTTGCTCTAGTAGATCCCTCAGTACGTCCGACCGCACACCAGACGGTGCTGGACCCTTTTGATTGCTCTCTTCAAGAGCCGGATACTGAGGACTTCGGGTGGCCATAGGATTACCTTCTGGCCTTGCCGGATCAGGAGAAACTCTCCGCGACGACACCTTAGGGTCGCCCGCCTTGTGAGGCGGTGTGGCAGGGGAGGCGTTTCGCTATCCATCATCTCTGGAAGAAGATCTGGTCATAGTTTCATTTATCGAACTGCAAGATAAATGCCTCGGTTATTCTCCTCAGAGGTAAAGAGAGATATTTTCATTTATCCTTTTACTTACAGCTCGGTGGAGGGCTGATCCCCTTGAGGGCATAGTGCGGCCAGGGTATCCCCCAGGGCAGGACCCTCCGGCGGACATTTCTTCCCCCGTTTGGAGATCGTTGTCTCCGGGTCCTCAGAGGCGGTTCTCTTCCGTCCTTGGGGAGAGGAAGTTTCAGTTCCTCCCCCAGCTAACCTCCTTCGCTGATGCGCTAGCCTCCTTGTTCCCCCCTTTTTCTTCTCCTGAGGGCGCTTGATAAGGCGCGATCTCCAGCATCCTAGTTAGCACGGGATTTGGTGAGGTCTCAGGGAGGGGGGCCGAACACCTGATCAACTTTGCCTTCGCTATCCAATCCTGGGTCAAAAAGCGGCTTTTTAGGGCAATGTTGCGATAAATAAACAGACAGTGTGTTCAGATGCGGGGCTACTTACTTGGGTATCCGGGCGATTGCAGCTCAACCTGCATCCTCAGTGATGTCTGGACACATTATTCGTGGTCCGAAGAACAATTTGTACATCTCTTCGTGCGTCATGCCGAGGAAATGTTGAACAGCTCGCGGTCCTTCTGGGTTGAATTCCCACAGGCGAAGGGGCCGGCGTTTGCAAGGCTGGACTTGACGAACTAGCATGACTTGCACTACCATAACCAGACTGAAATCTCTCTCAAAGAGATCTCGGATATGGCTTTGCAGTATTGGCACGTCCTTGGCTGGACCCCATCTCAGCCCCCTGCTGATCCATGACATCAGTAGTGGTGGGGGGCCTGAGCGAAAGGTGGGGGCAGCTACCCACTTGGCACTTCGGGGAGCTGTGATGTAGAACCACTCCCGCTGCCACAATCTGGACACCTCTGGGAAGTAACCCTCAGGCCATGGAGCGTCAGCAATTTTGCTTATTGAAGCGCCTCCGCACGCTGCGTGCTGCCCCTCGATCATCTTCGGCTTCACATTGAAGGTCTTGAGCCACATGCCGAAGTGAGGGGTAATGCGGAGGAAGGCCTCACATACGACAATAAATGTCGAGATGTGAAGAAGGGAATCCGGGGCCAGATCATGAAAATCTAGCCCGTAATAGAACATAAGACCCCTAACAAAGGGATCCAGAGCGAGGCCTAGTCCTCGGAGGAAGTGGGAGATGAACACGACGCTCTCATTGGGTTCGGGAGTAGGGACGACTTGCCCTCGGGCAGGCAGCCGATGCAAAACTTCGACGGTCAGATATCTGGCCTCTCTCAACTTCTTGATGTCCTCCTGCGTGACGGAGGAAGGCATCCACCGACCTTGAAGGTTGGATCCGGACATAGTTAAAGGTCTGAAGTTCCTAAACTTGAGCTTTGGGTGTTGGAACTCGAGGCGGGAGGCGGATTTGATTGAGCACGAGAAGGAAAAAAGAAAAAGCCTCGTCCCCTTTATAAAGAGGGTGAATATCAAGCGTCCTCCTCATGGCCGTTTGGGACTTGCCTAAGATCTAGGATTCCTACCAATAGGCATGGTTGGGTTACCCACGTCCGTATTGATGAGAATCCCATAATAAAGGGGACACGATCTCTGCTTCGACAAGACGTGCCAAGGAAACCGCCTCGCGAAACACGCTGAGATTGATTATGAAAAATGATTCGAATAAAGACCTGGCTGTGGTGTGATGTCACACTATGGGGTACGTCAGCAGATTAGATTTTTGGAAATATTATTCTCTCTACGGTGGTATGTGGAACTTGTTTTGCAGAGCCGGACACGATCCTCGTGTTCAAAATATTCCATGAAGTATTCAGAGGAGGAACCCGCCTTGCAATGCCGAAGACAATCTGCGCGCTGGACTCATCGTCATTGAAGCCTGGTTCAGGGGCTACTGAGGGAGTCCTGGATTAGGGGGTATCCGGACAGCCGGATTATATCCTTTGGCCGGACTGTTGGACTATGAAGATACAAGATTGAAGACTTCGTCCCGTGTCCGGATGGGACTCTCCTTGGCGTGGAAGGCAAGCTTGGCAATATGGATATGTAGATCTCCTTCCTTGTAACCGACTCTGTGTAACCCTAGCCCCCTCCGGTGTCTATATAAACCAGAGGGTTTTAGTCCGTAGGGCAACATACAATCATACCATAGGCTAGCTTCTAGGGTTTAGCCTCTCTGATCTCGTGGTAGATCAAATCTTGTACTACTCATATCATCAAGAACAATCAAGCAGGACGTAGGGTTTTACCTCCATCAAGAGGGCCCGAACCTGGGTAAACATCGTGTCCCCTGCCTCCTGTTACCATCCGCCTAGACGCACAGTTCGGGACCCCCCTACCCGAGATCCGCCGGTTTTGACACCGACAGCTTGCAAAAGGGAATCCATCATAGTACCGCCACCGTCACAGACCAGTAGACGCCATTGTAGAACGCCAAGACCCCAAGTAGTTTTACAGCCAGCATGATTGAGGCGAGGGCGTGAAGGCAGAGTCGGGATGACTCGAAGGTAGTCGCATGGTGGAGATCAACAGTTTTGCAAAGCGGTGGTTTAAAACGGACCCACCATTCTTTTTTCAGGTGTCGGTGACTTAAGCAGGGCCGCGGGACAACTCGCACTGGAGGCGAGGTGAGGCCGGGGCGGCTTGCTCATGGTGGGTCACAGCAATAGTGATACCACGCGGCGATTCAGAGGCGGCACACGGGTGGCGGAGGCATCCGCGAGACGGCAGGCGCTCGGAGTAGGGAGGCGCTGGTGAGTCAACTCAGTAGGAGGAACCAAGCCACGCGCAGAGGAGAGCCAGCGCAGCGGATCACTGAAGATCAAACCGGCCACGGAGGCAAACGACAGATTAGCGGCTCACTGAAGATCAGACCGGCCATGGAGGCAACGACGGATTAGCGGCTCACTGAAGATGAAACCGGCAGGGCGGCTCAAAGCAGCAAGGTAGGTCGCGATCAAACGCGGGCTGGCTCTCGGGCGCAGTGACTCGAGGCAGAAGGACAACAGCTTGATCTGCCCAAGGCAGTGGCGATTTGGCGATCGGCGACTTAGAGGCCATGGATCATAGAACAGCTTGTGGTGTCACCCGCGATGACGGAGGCTGGCGACTTAACCCGTTTTGCGATTCGGCGGCTAAGGCCTGACGACGATTGATGGTCGGTTCTCAGGGTGAATGAAAGAGTGGGCCGGCGCGGCAACAGAGTGAACTGGCACGGCAATTTGAGGAAACCGCGCGAGGCCGCAGCGACTCACGGCACAGGGGACTCAATGGTTGTGACCCGGCGGGGAGTCAGGGGACCAGGGCGGTTCAATATGGAGGCTCGCGGATGAGGAACGGCGGCATCAAGCGGCAAGCCAGCGCGGGGGCGCGGGCAGACGGCACATGGCCAATGGGGCCGCAACGGTGAAAGCGACGGCTCAGCACAGACCGTCGGAGGCGGCTCTATCCGTGAAGACAAGGCGGCCTGGCGGCTTACCACGGAGGCGAGGCGGCTCACCGACACCGGACTAAGATGAAACGTGGACAGGCCGATTCGGAAAGCGGCGGCCTGACGCCGTCCACAAGGGAGGCAAAGTGTGAGGGCGACGGTGGCTTGCGGCAACGTCGAGGTGGTAGGACCACGCTCAAGGCGGAGGCGCGAGGCCACGTGGAGACAACCATGAGTCTGGGTGGCTCGATGCTGGCCACGGCGGCTCGACACGGCGGGAGAGGCCGCGGTGGCGGTGACTTGAGACTAGGCCGGGCGTGGCTCGGCGTTAATCCGTCAGTTGCGGCGGAGTGAAACGGCTTGGCGTGTGTGAGCTGCAGCAGAAGGATGTCGGCGATGTACAACGGCGACTCAAGGCACGGTAGTAGGCTAAGGCACTTCGCCAGGTCACTGCAACGGCTTGGCGCAGCTGCGAGGACGGCCCGAGGCCTGCAGGGGCCACGATGGATCTTGGTGAAAAAACTGAGGCCGGCGGTTTAGAGATGGACTCCGGCGGGAGCGGCGACCCGAGGTGAGGCGGCGTTGCAGCCAGGGTGGCTCAGAAGTGACGGGGATGGGGCTTGAAGCGCTGGAGTTTGGCGACAGCGTGGACAACACGGAGCAGCGCGACACGGGCGCTCGTAGTGGCCCAGGCGCGGTGGCTCATCCCCGGCCAGAAGAGGTGCGACAGCTCGGGCGGCCCAAAGCACCAGCTTGGCGCGCCGGCGGGTTCGCGGAAGAATCATCAAGGCAGTTTAACAAAGGCAACCCGGGGTGCCGCCGACTCGACATGTGACGGCTAAGGCTTGAAGCGGGATTAGAATCTCATGTGAACGAGTGTTTCTTAATGTTGGCTTACTTGTGTGTTTTTCAACCCTATTTTTGTTAGTCGAGTTATATCCTTCCAAAACTGTTGCATGCTGGTGCTAGTACTAGTACTAGTTCTTGGCAGTGAAATAAAAAATTGGACTTTGCTTCACGTGGAGAGTAGTAAGGCTATGGTGGAATTGGTCTTCTCAAGCACTACCTGACAGCTCAATGAATTGGATGTGTGTGTTGCATGGAACCAACAAAAATACGTGTCGGCCCGGGCCGACTCCTTCAATTAGCCGCAGCAAAAAATCTTGTTGGTCTTGGTGATTTTTAGGGCGGTGGCCGTACGGTTGCAGGATGTAACAAAGACGGAACCAGGTGGATGATAGCGACGGCAGCCTAGAGTCCGTGGAGGAAACTGATTCCCTGGGGCAACTCAGAATAAATGCGGCGACTCGCGGCTCCAACACGGATTCAAGGGTGACGAAAAAGTTAGCCACGGAGGCAGCGCTCGAGTCCTTGGTCGAGGCGGCAAACAACAAATCCTGGAGTCCATGGAATTGACCCGGCGAAGAAGAGGCAACTTGCTCGATGTGTGGCGGTTTAAGGTGAAACGTGATGAATACGCCCGCGAGGCGGGTGTCGGCAGCTGCTTGGAAGAAATTGGCCTTGTTCATGTTGATGATTTGCACCCATTGGTTTTCGGTGAACCAACACTGAACCAAACCAATCCTTCGGGATCTTCTCTGATAATCTTGCCACCCAACCAGATGAACTCCACTAATAAATAATTTCTGATTTCGATCAAAACTGATATAGATCCTTTCAAAACCAACTTTTCTTCATCCAGAAATTTGCGAACTTCTCCAATCCCTGGAAGAGATCCCTCCAAGAACTCAACACCACCGTGCGCCTGGCCCCACAGTGGGCGCCAAATGTCGTGGAATTGTCACAGCAGATGTCCTAGTGTGAGGACTTAGTCGTGAGGCCAACGCCTCTATGTGTTAGCTTGAGAGGGGTTAAGCGGAATCGAGAGACGCAACACAAGACAAGGGTTTAGACAACTTCGGGCCCCGGGAAACATCATCCGGTAATAGCCCTACATGCTGTTTGTGGCTAGGTCTCATTATCATCATGAGGGAGTCGTCGGTAAACCGTCTCTTTGTGTCTATCCCTAGAGATTGTTTCTTCTTGCTTGTCCCTCTTTGGGGAGCCTTGCCCCTCCTTATATAAGTTAGAGGGGCGGGTTACACATGGAGTCCAATTAGGATTAGGACTAGTCTACCTTCTAATACAAACCGGATACAAGTATGGGTCTTGACTCCTTGTAAGGGAAATATTCCTCATGCCTTTCCTCTTAAACCGGCCCACCATTAACATAAACCGGCCTTCTGGGCCTTGGGCCTTGTCATCCGTCTGTCCTGCCCGCCGGGTTACCAGTGAGTCATAATGTTCAGGTGGGTTGCTTGTAAACCGTCTGGTTAGGGCAGGTCGCGTGTTGAATCGCCAAGTGGCAACCGTGTTATATTTCTGGCCGGGTCATACTGCGGGGTATATCCCCGACCGTTGGAATGAAGTATCTTGACCTCAACACAAGTGTCGGTGGTTCTCTCTCAGAAAATGTATGTTGGAAGTGTAGGCATGTTTGATGGCTCTCTCCATGAATGAAGAGTGGGTGGAGGGGTATATATAGCCTCCACACAAAATCTAACCATTACACACAAATCACCAAACTCGGTGGGACCAAATCATACAACTCGGTCAGACCGATTTAGTTCATAATGTGACCATTAGGGTTTTCGGTGGGACCGACATGTCAACTCGGTGGGACCGATATCATTAGGGTTAGGGCATAACATAATCTCGGTGAGACCGATTTTGGTAATAGACTAACCAGAGAGTTGGTCAGGCAATCTCGGTGGGACCGATTCGCTCTCTCGGTAGGACTGAAACGCTACGAAAGGGAAATAGAGAGTTTGCATTGCAATCTCGGTGGGACCAATCGCTCATCTCGGTTGGACCCAAACGTTACAATCCCATCTCGGTGATACTGAGATCCCTATCAGTGGGACCGAAAAGACTAGGGTTTGTGGCAGTGGCTATGTGAAGTGAACTCGGTGGCGCCGGATAGATCAAATCAGTGGGGCCGAGTTTGACTTTTGGTTTGGGATATATTTGGATATGAGAAAGTGGTTGAGGGTTGTGGAGCATATCACTAAGCACTTTGAGCAAGAACCTCATTAAGCAACACCTCATCCCCTCTTAATAGTATTGGCTTTTCCTATGGACTCAATGTGATATTGGATCACTAAAAATGAAATGTAGAGTCTTGTGCTTTGAGCTTGAGCCAATCCTTTTGTCCTTAGCATTTTGAGGGGTCCACTTTCTAATCCATGCCATGCCAATCATTGAGCTTTTCGTAAAATATTTATCTTCAAGTAGCATTAGCTCAATGAGCTATATGTTGTTAGGAATTACCAAAACCACCCAGGGATAGTTGCACTTTCAATCTCCCCTTTTTGATAACTGATGACAACATATAGACCAAAGCTTCGACAAGTGATTGTAAGATTGAAAAACATCGTCGCTTTGAGAAGTATGTGATAAGCAAGAGCTCCCCCTAAATTTGTGCATTATTTAAAATTCTCTTTTGAATGCAAATGCACAATCGATTAGGATCATGGATTAATCTTCCATGTCACATACATCTTGGTGGAGCACTCAAAATGATAGAAATTAAAAGCATGCACTCATCACCAAGCAAGTGAATGATCATATATGGAATATAAAGGATAACATCATTCAACCAAACATTAAGGTAACATATGATCAACCACATGATCATATAAGTATCTCACAAGGACATAAAGTATCTCACACAACACATAATAAAGTAGTTCAACCAAAATAGATAGAGATATAAAAAGCAAGACACTCTCTCTCAAAGCCTATAATCTATACATATTTATCCCCCTTTGGCAACAAGTTACCAAAAAGTTTGAAAATGCATAGTGCTATTCGTCTCTCAGGCTTGGTCTTCGGGAGGTGGTGTAGATAGAACTCCAAGGACAAAGGCTTCCGATGAAGTAGTTGGAGCTGATGGAGTGGGTGCTGGAGGTGGCACTGGAGCTGTAGCTGCTGGTGCTAACACTGAAGCTCTAGCATCTGACACTGGCACTGCAGCAGACCTTGGACCTCGTGGCACACTCTTAAAAGCATCAGTGGTTGCTTTTCCTCTCCTATCCTATGGTTCCTCGTGAAGCTGCTCAACTTCAGTCTGAATCTCAGTCACCTTCAGATCAAGATCATAGAATTTTGTTTCCGCAATCCTCTTCAGGCTCTCCTGATTCTGAGTCAGTGTGGCCAAGCCCTTCTCAATCCTCAGTGTAGCTTGAATCAGATAGCCTAACTGATCTTGCTTGCTCTTCAGGAAGACTCGAGATGCCTCTTCAACACTTGGCATCTGGGCAGCTTTCTCAGCCTTTTCCTTGGCTCTCTTCTCCTGGACTTGAGCTGATGATGGTTCTTCCTCATTCATCACAACAGTTTTGTCTTCAAACTCAGGATATAGAGGTAGATGCTCCTTGTCCAGCAAGTAATTCCCCGTGCCCATTTTAGAGTTGATGAGCTCATGAATGTGTGGAGAATATCCACAACTCCTCTTTTGATCAGCAACAGTCCTTTTGATCATTTCTACAATCAAGCTCATAACTTTGAACTTCTGGGACATCAAAAATTTGCAGCATGTTGATGGAGTGTCCTCGGATCATCTTGTGATCTCCTGACTTGGGTAGCAATGCGTGCCTTAAGATCTAGTTAATGGTAGGCAGACCAGACAATAGATAGTGTACAAATCCAAACTTATGTGTTTCTAAAGCCTTATCAGGGATCTCCTTGTACATGTTTGCCATTGAGTTGTGGTCTTTCTTCTTGGTGGCATACACATCCAAGTCATCTTCATGTTCCTTTGGGGCATTGATTAGCTTAGCCCATTCATCAACTGTGGACTGGTACCTAGTACCCTCACACATCCAAACTATCCTCCCATCTGGATAGAAGTGGGCAGTGCATTAGAACTGCATGATCAACTCATCATTCCATTTGGTGAGCTTTTGTCCAACGAATTAATCTACTCCACAAGCCTTAAAGCTGTCATACACTCCAAGGAAGTGATCTTCATTTTCTCGGATCAACTCCCAGTCCACCCATTCCATGTCACACACTATGGGCTTCTTGTCAAGCAGAATGGTCTCATAGAAATCTTGTTGTTCCTTTGTGCGGACCCTGTAGTCAACTGTAGTCCTCCTCCTAATAGCATAGGGATCAGACTGTCTCCACAACCTCAACCCTGCATCTTTCCTGATGTGCATGTCCTCAACGACTGGGTGAGCATCATTGTGGTCAGGAATTTTGGGCTTCAACTTCCTCAAGACAAGAGAATCATCTTCTTGTTCTTCAGCTTCACGCACTGGGGCCTTGTTCTTCTCCTCAGCAGGTATACTCCTAGTGTTCCTCTTGGGTTTTGGGGGTTTCTGAGTAGCAGCCTTGGGAGCAGATTTGGGCTTAGATGTAGCAGCCCCTGACTTGATTGCATATCCCATAAGTTTCTGAGCCTTAGGAGCTGGTGCAGCATCCTCTTCCTCCTCCTCTTCTTCTGAATCTCTCATAATGGAGGATCTACCAAGTACTCTGGCAGTGGTCTTCTTGACCCTTTCTTTTCTTTTCTTTCCTTCTCCGGCAGCCTCTCCAGTTGGCTTGGAGGTTTTAGCAGTTGAGGCTCTAACTTTTAAGGTTGGCACCCTCTTGGTAGGGGCCTTTTTGTGCAATCCAGGCTTAGTCGATGCAACTGTGCCATACTCTTTCTTCACCACCTTTTTCTTGGAGCTGACTTCTTCCTCAACAGCCACATAATCCTCATTTTCAAAATCTGAGGTCTTCTTCTTCCTTGTTCTGGTGGCTGCCTTGGGCAAGTTGCTTGGTGTGCTCCTGCTGCCCTCATCAGAAGTGCTAGAGGGACTAGTGACCTCACTCATATGAACCTCCTCCTCAGACTTGTTCTGGCTGTCACTTTGATCAGACATCTTGCAGGCAAACTATCAGCATACCCTGTGAATAGATTGTAGATGGGGTAGAGTAGATGAGCATCACAAAGTGGAGAATTTTTGCAAAACAGATGACTTAAAAACTTAGTTTTAGTTCTTCAAAGAAAGCATTTCGTATCTATTGATTTGTAAACTCGGTGATACCGAAGCAGCTTTTGGAACCTAAACTAGTGAACTTGGTCAGACCGAGTCACAGTTCGGTGGCACCGAGACTGCTAGGGTTTAACAGAGAATCGAACTCGGTCACACCGATTTGCAATTTTTGGTCAGACCGAAAACGCATGTGCAATGGCCCAAGCCAAATCGGTGAGACCGATTTCTACAACTCGGTCGGTCCGAGATGAGTTCAGCGGAGACCTAACTCCAAATTTTCAAATCAAATCTTATCTACGGGATGCTTTCGCTGGACAGGATGATTTCATACATGGCAAGAATCATGACAAAGAAATGTGCTACAAATCGGAGTTAAGGAATAGCACGAAGATCAAGTTCATACCCTACTTCGGCGGTGAACTTGCTACGGCAGCAACGGCGGGGTAGATTGCCGTTGACGGCGGCGGAGACCAGCGGCGGGAGGTCACTGGCGGCGAGAGGACGATCCGGAGACCCGAGGAGGCAGAGCAGGTCACGCGCGGGTGAAAGGTTTCGGAAAAAAAATCCAAAATTTGACCCGTCAGTATATATAACCTGACCCTGTCGGTGTAACCGAGTGGAACAACTCGGTGGCACCGAGATGCAGAACTGCAAGCGGTTACTGCAACTCGGTATGACCGAAAAGTTCTAATCGGTTGCACCGAGATTGAAAACCTAGATCAACTTAGTGATCTCGGTGTGACCAAAATGGATGACTCGGTCATACCGAAGTGCACAAAGAGGTTTTGGAAGTTTAAGTCTTATGACGAATCAGGGACTCCGAGTGCTCCTCACACAGAGTGGTTCGAATCTAACTTGATCAAACTTTGTGATGTAGCATGAATAGAGTTTGAGACGAGGAAAGAATAGATAGCTAGAGGGAGTTATTAGGCATTCTTGTCCATCCATTTGGCAAAAGAGAAAAAGCCAAACAATCAAAGCAACAAATGGATGTCCTTGAATGAGTAAAATATGCAACCAACATGCTCACACAATAAGATGGCAAAAGAAATATGTGACAAAGCATGCACAAACACTCTAGCATCTATCAAGAAATTTGGCGATGACTAGGTCATCTGTATATGAGTATATTGACTTAGGAGTCAAATGAGAACATTTGATCGTAGGTCATACTCATCGTTTAAGCACAAGTGGGGTTGCCACTTTTACATAAAGCATTGTTGTGCTCACACCATTAGAGTTGCTTTGGCTCAATTGATTAGAGTAAAGCTCCCCCTAGATGTGATATCCCCCCTTAAGAGGGATGAACTAACCTTGGGTTTTGTCGATGATGACTTCATGTAGGTGTTGAAGATGTAGATGCTCAATGTTGATATCCCCCCTGTTCTGGAAGGACTCCTGGAATCAATCTATACTCGCTGAAACCTACCCTCGTGCCTATTCATACACATCAAACGAGGATATCTCAATGCAACATTTCCTCCAGATCTCAGACCTTAGTATAGCGTTTCAACTACCTCTATCGATCGAAGCACATGATGAAGTACAAGAGATGCAAAGGGCAACAAGAGATATTAGCCTGTCAACCAGCGACCGAGGCGTTTGGTCCTATGTATGGGGGAAGACAGAGTTCAAGACCAAAGACTACTATACTCTCCATTTCAGAGAGGTACAACCCATCGAGCGTATAAATGGTTTTGGAAGTCGATCAGCACACCCAAACTCAAAACATTTGGTTGGTCCCTTCTCTCGGATAGGCTGAACACGAGAAACATGCTCAAACGATGACACTATAATATTGGGGCAAACTACGCGTGTCTACTGTGTACCGATCAGATAGAAGAAACTCTGGAACATCTGTTTTTCCACTGTGAGTTCTCTAAAACATGCTGGAGGACGCTGAGAATCTCATATGTAACTGTATATGTAACAACTCCCCTCACCCCATCCTCTCCTTGAGGTTGGTTCCCACTTGTATATCATGTAACTCTTTGTTGCAGCAATACAAGATGCAGTAGGGGTTCCCCCCTACTGTCTTATTTTCAAAAAAAAATGTTGATGTAGATCCTTTGGAGTGAGTTGCACTTTCAATACCTACACGGGTTAGTCCCACAAGGAACAAACAAAGATATCCATAGACATAGAGTGATATTCACATGAGATGATGTCCATGGATGCATTAGGTTACCTTGTCCCTTGTCTTACCAACAAGAGGGTTTGTGACTCCTTGAACTAGTGCAAGATATGGAAGATGTTTGCACTTGTCCTCGCCAAAATGATATGAGTGAAGTGTGTTGGCGGAGTCACCCTCAAGAACTCTCTAGTTCTTCTTATTAGGGATCCACACCATCTTCATGGGAATCCTTGGAGTTGTAGTCGTACTTGATGAAGTAGAACTTGATGTAGTCTTGGGAACCCACTTGACCAAGGCTTTGGGAGCTTCTTCAAATGCATCAATCTCCTCTTGAAGCTTGTCCTTGCCTTTTTGCTTGTAGTCTTGTGGTGGAAGATCATCTTGATCTTGTGTTACTTGGAAAGAACTAGGATCATACTTCTCTTGTTGAGGAACAAATTTCGTCTTGGGGTATTGATCTTGTTCCCACTCAACTCCATTGGCATTGAACTTCCGTTCAAAACCGACACCTTGATTCTTCCGGTGTCTTCCTTGCTTGCGTACAATTTCCTCAAATTGCTTACTTCCGGCAAGGCTCTTGTAAACACATTTCTCTATAATTCCCTTCAATAAGCTATTTTCTTGCTCAAGTGTAACTTGGCTAATAGAATCATTAGTGGAATCAATAGAACTACTAGAAGCAACATCATTGAGTTTAGCATGATTATTGTTACTACTAGAAGAAGAATCTTTCTTACTCTTGTTGCTAGATTTAACTTGTGGCATGTAAGTAGACAAAAGTAAATGCTTGGAAATGTAAGAGGAACTTTTCTTGCGAAGATCATCATTGATCACTTTTAAGAACCCATGTTCTTGCTCAAGGTTGAGCTTTTCGAAGCGTAACTTCTCATGAGTCTTTAAAAGCTCTCGATGATTTTCCTAGGTAGTTTCATGAGCTGACTTAAGAGTGTTTAGATCTTTAGTTAGACGCTCAATCTCCTTCTTATCATCGTCATTCATTTTGTCTTGATTAGCATGATTAATAGCAAGTTCATCATAGTTTTCATCACTAGAATTGTCAACAAGTAAATCATCATCACCTAGCAAGTCATCTTCATCACTATTGAAATCAACATACTCGGGGTGTGATACGTTTGGGCCTTTAGCCATGAAGCATCTTCCAATCCCTTCATTTGGTGACTCAAATATGTCGTAGGAGTTGGTTGACACAAGTGCTAGACCGACAACACCTTCATCTTGAGTATATTCGGAGTCAGAGTGATAACTTCTTTCGGAGTGATCGTCGGAGTCGGAGCCGGATACCCATTCACCAACATGAGCTTGATGTCTTTGTTTTGTGTAGCCCCTTGATGATTTGTCCTTCCTTTCCGAATCCTTGCTTCTCTGTGATGTTCTTCGTTCATAACGGTCATCTCTACTCCTTCTCTCTCTTGGTGGTGATTCTTCTCTCCTACTCCTTCTTTTGGGAGAACCTTCTCTTATTTTATAGGGAGCCGCACACTCATTGGAGTAGTGTTCGGGTCTTCCACAATTGTAACAATTACGTTCACGACTTGAAGATCTTTTGTCATTGTAGGACCTTGACTTGGAACCTCTTTCCTTGCTTCTACTCTTGTAGAACTTGTTGAAGTTCTTCACCGTTAGGCTCAATTCTTCATTGAAGTTTTGTTTCTCACTTGATGATGTGGGAACATCACATGAGGCTTTGTAAGCACCACTTTACTTGTTGTGAAGCTCTTCCTTATCCTTGGGTGACATCTCATGAGCAGCAATCCTTCCAATGACTTCCGTTGCCTTGAGATGTTTGTAATTGGGCATCATTTGGATCAATGTGCACACGGTATCATATTTTCCATCGAAGGCTCTTAGGATCTTCTTGATGATGAATATATCGGTCATCCCTTCACTTCCTAAGCCGGCAATCTCATTTGTGATGAGAGCAAGCCTAGAGTACATTTCAGCGACACCTTCACCATCCTTCATTTTGAACTTTTCAAGTTGACTTTGAAGCACATCCAATTTGGATTCCTTGACGGAGTCGGTACCTTTGTGCATATCAATCAAAGTATCCCAAATTTCCTTTGCATTCTCAAGACGGCTTATTTTGTTGAATTTTTTGGGCCACAATCCGTTGAAGAGAATATCACAAGCTTGAGCATTGTATTGCATCATCTTCAACTCTTCCGCGCTAGCCTCACGGTTTAGTTCCCTCCCATCAAAGAATTCACCTTGCAAGCCAATACACACAATAGCCCAAACGGCGGGGTTATGTCCAAGAATATGCATTTTCATCTTATGCTTCCAACTAGCAAAATTAGTACCATCAAAATAAGGACCTCTACGGTGGTAATTTCCCTCACTAGACGTCGTACTCTCCTAGGTTGTGAAACCAAGGCTATGATCACCAAAGCTATGGAAATCAAGGCAAATGGAGACCAAAGCTTTGATACCACTTGTACGATCGAAAGTATGTCTAGAGGGGGGGGTTGATTAGACTACTTGACCAAATAAAAATCTAGCCATTTCCCAATTTTAATTCTTGGCTGATTTTAGCAACTTAGCACAAGTCAAGCAAACAACCTACACATGCAATTCTAAGAGTATAGCAGCGGAATGTAAAACAATTGCATATGAAGGTAAAGGGAGGAGTTTGGAGGGAGCAAACGCAATGTAGACACGGACATTTTTGGCATGGTTCCGATAGGTGGTGCTATCGTACATTCACGTTGATGGAGACTTCAACCCACGAAGGGTAATGGTTGCGCGAGTCCACGGAGGGCTCCACCCATGAAGGGTCCACGAAGAAGCAACCTTGTCTATCCCACCATGGTTATCGCCCACGAAGGACTTGCCTCACTAGGGTAAATCTTCACGAGGTAGGCGATCTCCTTGCCCGTACAAACTCCTTGGTTCAACTCCACAATCTTGACGGAGGCTCCCAAGTGACACCTAACCAATCTAGGAGACACCACTCTACAAGAGGTAACAAATGATGTGTTGATGATGAACTTCTTGCTCTTGTGCTTCAAATGATAGTCTCCCCAACACTCAACTCTCTCTCATAGGATAGGATTTGGTGGAAAGATGATTTGAGTGGAAAGCAACTTGGGGAAGGCTAGAGATCAAGATTTATGTGGTTGGAATGAAGTATCTTGACCTCAACACAAGTGTAGGTGGTTCTCTCTCAGAAAATGTATGTTGGAAGTGTAGGCATGTTCTGATGGCTCTCTCCACGAATGAAGAGTGGGTGGAGGGGTATATATAGCCTCCACACAAAATCTAACCGTTACACACAAATCACCAAACTCGGTGGGACCGAATCATACAACTCGGTCAGACCAATTTAGTTCATAATGTGACCGTTAGGGTATTCGGTGGGACCGACATGTCAACTCGGTGGGACCGATATCATTAGGGTTAGGGCATAATGTAATCTTGGTGAGACCGATTACACAAACTCGGTGAGACCGATTTTGGTAATAGACTAACCAGAGAGTTGGTCAGGCAATCTCGGTGGGACCGATTCGCTCTCTCGGTAGGACTGAAATGTTACGAAAGGGAAACATAGAGTTTGCATTGCAATCTCGGTTGGACCGCAATGTTACGAAGGGAAACAGAGATATTACAATCCCAACTCAGTGAGACCGAGATCCCTATAGGTGGGACCAGAAAGACTAGGGTTTGTGGCAGTGGCTATGTCAAGTGAATTCGGTGGCGCCGGATAGATCAAATCGGTGGGGCCGAGTTTGACTTTTGGTTTGGGATATATTTGGATATGAGAAAGTGGTTGAGGGTTGTGGAGCATATCACTAAGCACTTTGGGCAAGAACCTCATTAAGCAACACCTCATCCCCTCTTAATAGTATTGGCTTTTCCTATGGACTCAATGTGATCTTGGATCATGAAAAATGAAATGCAGAGTCTTGTGCTTTGAGCTTGAGCCAATCCTTTTGTCCTTAGCATTTTGAGGGGTCCACTTTCTAATCCATGCCATGCCAATCATTGAGCTTTTGCTAAAATATTTATCTTCAAGTAGCATTAGCTCAATGAGCTATATGTTGTTAGGAATTACCAAAACCACCCATGGATAGTTGCACTTTCAGATCCCCTATACTTGTGGGTTATCACGCGTCACCCCGCCGCTCCGTTAGAAGTTGGCATGACCTTGGATCTGGAGACGGGAAGTCTTCAAAGCTTAGGCCCCTCGCAAACTAGCACATCGGAGAGGTAGAATGCACCATCGCAGCCATCTCCGTCACGTCCCTTGTCGGGGAGCAAGAGGGAGGTAGATATGGAGTCACCCATAAACAACAAGCCGCGCAACTTGTCTTCAGCATCAGAGTAAACGCCATTGATGTGGCAGAGCAGCCCCGACACAAAATCCTCCGCCTTCATCGCCGTCGCCGCCTCGCCAACCAAGACTAGGAGCCCTAAACTCACCGTCTGACGGTGTCCCTGACTAGGGAGTACCAACCTAGTTAGCCCACAGTCTATGGGCCGAGCCTATGGCCCACCTTACTCACAAGGAAGGACTCCGAAGGCCTCACACTTCGACGTGATGAAGATGGACTTTGCCGAAGACTTGACGTGTGATATGTCTCCAATGTATCTATAATATTTTATTGTTCCATGCTATTATATTATCTGTTTTGGATGTTTTATATGCATTAATATGCTATTCTATATTATTTTTGGGACTAACCTATTAACCTAAAGCCTAGTGCTAGTTTTTGGTTTTTCCTTGTTTTTGACTTTTACAAAAAAGGAATATCAAGCGGAGTCCAAATGGAATAAAACTTTACGATGATTTTTCTTGGACCAGAAGACACCCAGAAGACTTGGGGAGAGGGCGAGAAGAGTCCCGAGAAGGCGACTAGCCCTCAGGGCGCACCCCAGGGGGCGCCCCTGGCTTGTGTGCCCCTCGAGGGTCCTCTAACCCTAATTCCACCCCTATATATTCTCAGATATTTCCCGAACATCGAAAGTGTTGGGGATATGACTACCACATATGCACAAAAATACTTTTCCGCCGCCGCAAGCTTCTGTTCCCGTGAGATCCCATCTTGCGGCCTTTTCCGGCGATGTGCCGGAGGGGGGTTCGATCAGAGAGGGCCTCTACATCGACCTTGCTGCCCTTCCAATGATGCATGAGTAGTTTACCAAAGACCTGCGGGTCCATAGCTAGTAGCTAGATGGCTTCTTCTCTCTCTTAGATCTTCAATACAATGTTCTCCTCGATGTTCTTGGAGAACTATTCGATGTAATCTTCTTTTGCGGTGCGTTTGTTGAGATCAGATGAATTGTAGATTTATGATCAAATTATCTATGAATATTATTTGAGTCTTCTCTGAACTCTTTTATGCATGATTAAGATATCTTTGTATTTCTCTTTGAACTATCGGTTTGGTTTGGCCAACTAGATTGGTTTTTCTTGTAATGGGAGAGGTTCTTAGTTTTGGGATCAATCTTGCGGTGTCCTCACTCAGTGACAGAAGGGGTAGCGAGGCACTTATTGCATTGTTGCCATCAAGGATAAAAAGATGGGGTTTATATCATATTGCTTGAGTTTATCCCTCTACATCATGTCATCTTACTTAACGCGTTAGTCCGTTCTTATGAACTTAATACTCTAGATGCATGCTGGATAGCGGTCGATTTGTGGAGTAATAGTAGTAGATGCAGGCAGGAGTCGGTCTACTTGTCACGGACGTGATGCTTATATTCATGATCATTGCCTTAGACATCTTCATAATTATGCGCTTTTCTATGAATTGCTCAACAGTAATTTGTTTACCCACCGTATGCTATCTTCAAGAGAGAAGCCTCTAGTGAAACTATGACCCCCGGGTCTATTTTCCATCATATATTTTTAGATCTGTAAACCAAAAAACCCAAAAATACCTTGCTACAATTTATGTATATTTACTTTAGTTTGCTCTTTTATTTATCTTTTATACCTATCTCTATTAGATCTCACTTTTGTTCCTGACCGTGAAGGGATTGACAACCCCTTTTTCGCGTTGTGTGCAGGTGTTTGTTAGTTTGTGCAGGTGCATATATTGGAGACTTGCTTGTACCTCCTATTGGATTAATACCTTGGTTCTTAACTGAGGGAAGTACTTATCTCTACTTTGCTGCATCACCCTTTCCTCTTGAAGGGAAAATCAACGCAAGACGCAAGCTCAAGAAGTAGCAGGAAGAATTGTTGGCGCCGTTGCCGAGGAGGTTCTACATCAAGCCTACTAAGTACCCATCATAAACTCTCGTCTATTACACTTACATTATTTGCCATTTGCCTCTCGTTTTCCTCTCCCCCGACACAAAAATATTTGCCTTTTTATTCGCCCTTCTTTCGATCGTCTTTTCGTTTGCTTGTGTGCTAGATTGCTTGCTTTGTCACGATGTCTCAAGAAAATACCAAGTTGTGTGATTTTCCAACACCAATAATAATGATTATATTAGTACTCCGTTTGCTCCCGCCACTAGTGCAGAATCTTATGAAATTAATGCCACTTTGTTGAATCTTGTTACGAAAGAAAAATTTTTCGGTAGTCCTAATGAAGATGTCGTATCCCATCTAAACACTTTCGTTGAGTTGTGTGATATGCAAAAGAAAAAAGATGTGGTAATGATATTGTTAAATTTAAGCTATTTCCGTTCTCACTACGAGATCGTGCTAAAATGTGGTTTCCATCTTTGCCTAAAAATAGTATTGATTCATGGAACAAGTGTAAAGATGCTTTTATTTCCAAGTATTTTCCTCCCACTAAGATCATCTCCCTTAGGAACGATATAATGAATTTTAAGCAACTTTATCATGAACATGTTGCACAATCTTGGGAGAGGACGAAATTGATGATAAGAAATTTCCCTACTCGTGGTTTAAGTTTATGGATGATCATACAATTTTTTTATGCCGGATTAAATTTTGCATCTAGAGATATTTTAGATTCCACCGCGGGAGGTACTTTTATGGAAATTACATTAGGATATGCTACTAAACTCCTAGATGATATTATGGCAAATTATTCCCAATGGCAAACCGAAAATCTTCAACTAGTAAAAAAGTGCATGCGATTGAAGAAATTAATACTTTGAGTGGAAAGACGGATGAACTTATGAAATTGTTTGCTAGTAAAAGTGCTCCTATAAATCCCAATGATATTCCATTGCGAGGATGAAGAGGAAGGGGGAGAGAGGGTCGCCCTGCCTCAACCCCTCGAGCATGCGCGAAGCTGTCCTCGACGAAGTCGTTGAGGATCACCTGTGAGGAAGAAGTGTCTCGGCATGCCCTAGACAAAGAGGAAATTGTCCTAGATGCTTCGCCCCCGGATGAACGCGCTTTGGACTGGTGAGATGAGCTCATGTATCCGACTGGCGAGTTTTGTGGCAAAAACCTTGGCAAATAGCTTTGGCACGCTGTTAAGGAGGCTGGTCGGCCGAAAATCACCCATGGAAGCGGCCCCGTCCGTCTTGGGGATGAGGACGATGTTGGCATTGTTGATTCTGGCGAGGCCACACCGGTTCATGGCGTGCAGTTGATGGAAGGGTAGCAGGATATCCGAGAGGATGATATCGGCCGTTGACTCGAAGAACCGGCCCGTGGACCCGTCCGGGCCTGGCCCGTGGTCTAGCGACGAGTCCTTGATTGCTTGTCAGATCTCTGCGGTAGTGAACTCCTGCCCATGCTCAGAGAGGTCAAGGACCGGCAGGATGATGCGCTCCCAATTGAGTTCCGTTGTGGCGGGCGCCGGGGTGATGAGGACGTCGACGAAGAAGCTCTTAGCCAGCGACGCCTTGTGAGCTTGCTCCGTTGCGATTAAGTACCCGCGGGTGAGCCTGGAGATGAAATTTTTTCGGCTCCTCGAGTTGCATTTGAGGTGGAAGAAACGCGTGTTTGCGTCCCCCGCCCGAAGCCAGTGCACGTGCGATCGCTGCCTGGCCCAATTGCGCTCGATCACCATGAGCCCTAGGATGTGCGACTTGATCGTGCGATTGAGCTGCAGCTCGTGTGCGTCAACATGCCGCGTCTCCTGCGCCACGTCCAGCAAGAGCACCGTGTCCTGCGCCATGAGGCGTAGGTGAAGGAAACATGCCCTAGAGGCAATAATAAAGCTTTTATTTATATTTCCTTATATCATGATAAATGTTTATTATTCATGCTAGAATTGTATTAACCGGAAACTTAGTACATGTGTGAATACATAGACAAACAATATGCCACTAGTATGCCTCTACTTGACTAGCTCGTTGAATGAATGATGGTTATGTTTCCTAACCATAGACATGAGTTGTCATTTGATTAACAGGATCACATCATTAGAGAATGATGTGATTGACTTGACCCATCCGTTAGCTTAGCACGATGATTGTTTAGTTTGTTGCTATTGATTTCTCCATAACTTATACATGTTCCTATGACTATGAGATCATACAACTCCCGAATACCGGAGGAACACTTTGTGTGCTACCAAACGTCACAACGTAACTGAGTGATTATAAAGGTGCTCTACAGGTGTCTCCTATGGTGTTTGTTGAGTTGGCATAGATCGATATTAGGATTTGTCACTCCGATTGTCGGAGAGGTATCTTTGGGCCCTCTCGGTAAAGCACATCAATATAAGCCTTGCAAGCAATGTGACAAATGAGTTAGTCGTGGGATGATGCATTACAAAACGAGTAAAGAGACTTGCCAGTAATGAGATTGAACTAGGTATTGAGATACCAACGATCGAATCTCGGGCAAGTAACATACCAATGACAATGGGAACAACGTATATCGTTATGTGGTTTGACCGATAAAGATCATCGTAGAATATGTGGGAGCCAATATGAACATCCAGGTTCTGCTATTGGTTATTGACCGGAGACGTGTCTTGGTCATGTCTACATAGTTCTCGAGCCTGTAGGATCCGCACGCTTAACGTTCGGTGACGATCGGTATTACGAGTTTATGTGTTTTGATGTACCGAAGGTAGTTCGGTGTCCCGCATATGATCACGGACATGACGATGAGTCTCCAAATTGTCGAGAGATGAAGATTGATATATTGGATGGCTATATTCGGACACCGGAAGTGTTCCGGGTGATTTTGGAGAAAACTGGAGTGCCGGAGGGTTACCGGACCCCCCCCCCCCCCGGGGGGGGGGAGTTGGGCCTTCATGGGCCATAGAAAAGAGGGGAGGAAGCCCACAAGGGGCAGTCGTGCCCCCTCCCTATAGGGAGTCTGAATTGGACTAGGGAGGGGGGCGCGCCCCCTTTCCTTCTCCTCTTCCTCTCCCTTCCTTCCTTCCCCTTCTCCTCCTAGTAGGACTAGGAAAGGAGGAATCCTACTCCTACTAGGAGGAGGATTCCTCCTCCCTTGGTGCGCCACTAGGGCCGGCCGGCCTCCCCCTTGCTCCTTTATATACGGGGGCAGGGGCACCCTAGAACACACAAGTTGATTGGTTCCAGCCATGTGCGGTGCCCCTCTCCACCATAATACACCTCGGTCATATCGTAGCAATGCTTAGGCGAAGTCCTGTTCCGGTAGCACCATAATCACACCGTTGTGCTCACGAAGCTCTCCCTCGACACTCTGCTGGATCGTGAGTTCATGGGACGTCACCGAGTCGTACGTGTGCAGATCGCGGAGGTGTCGTACTTTCAGTACAAGGATCAGTCGATCGTGAAGACATACGGCTACATCAACCGCGCTGTCATAACACTTCCGCTTACGGTCTACGAGGGTACGTGGACAACACTCTCCCCTCTCGTTGCTATGCATCACCATGATCTTGCGTGTGCGTTGGAAATTTTTGAAATTAGTGCGTTCCCCTACAGTGGCAGCCGAGCCAGGTTTATGCGTAGATGTTATATGCATGAGTAGAAAACAAAGGAGTTGTGGGCGTGGGTATACACATATTGCTTGTCATCACTAGTTGTTTCTTGATTTGGCGGTATTGTTGGATGAAGCGGCCCAGACCGACATTACGCGTATGCTTACGCGAGACTGGTTCTGCCGACGTGCTTCGCACACAGGTGGCTAGTGGGTGTCATTTTCTCCAACTTTAGTTGAATCGGATTCAATGAACAGGGTTCTTTCTGAATATCAAAAAGCAATCACTATACCGCGTTGTGGTTTTTAATGCGTAGGTAAGAACGGTTCTTGCTCAGCCCATAGCAGCCACGTAAAACATGCAACAACAAAGTAGAGGACGTCTAACTTGTTTTTGCAGGGCATTATGTGATGTGATTTGGTCAAGACATGATGCTAAATTTTATTGTATGAGATGATCATGTTTTGTAACGGAGTTATCGGAAACTGGCAGGAGCCATATGGTTGTCGCTTTATTGTATGAAATGCAATCGCCATGTAATTGCTTTACTTTATCACTAAGCGGTAGCGGTAGTCGTAGAAGCAATAGTTGGCGAGACGACAACGATGCTTCGATGGAAGATCAAGGTGTCAATCCGGTGACAATGGTGATCATGACGGTGATTTCGAGATGGAGATCAAAGGCACAAGATGATGATGGCCATATCATATCACTTATATTGATTGCATGTGATGTTTATCCTTTATGCATCTTATTTTGGTTAGTTCTGCGGTAGCATTATAAGATGATCTCTCACTAAATTTCAAGGTATAAGTGTTCTCCCTAAGTATGCACCATTTCTATAGTCCGTCGTGCCGAGACACCACATGATGATCGGGTGTGATAACCTCTACGTTCACATACAACGGGTGTAAGCCAGTTTTGCACATGCAGAATACTCAGGTTAAACTTGACGAGCCTAGCATATGTAGATATGGCCTCGAACACTGAGACCGAAAGGTCGAGCATGAATCATATAGTAGATATGATCAACATAGTGATGTTCACCATTGAAAACTACATCTCACGTGATGATCGGACATGGTTTAGTTGATATGGATCACGTGATCACTTAGAAGTTTAGAGAGATGTCTATCTAAGTGGGAGTTCTTAAGTAATTTGATTAATTGAACTTTAATTTATCATGAACTTAGTACCTGATAGTATTTTGCATGTCTATGTTGTTGTCGATAGATGGCCCGTGTTGTTGTTCCATTGAATTTTAATGTGTTCCTAGAGAAAGCTAAGTTGAAAGATGATGGTAGCAACTACACGGACTGGGTCCGTAACTTGAGGATCATCCTCATTGCTGCACAGAAGAATTACGTCCCGAAAGCACCGCTAGGTGACAAACCCGCTACAGGAGCAACGCCAAATGTTGTGAACACCTGGCAGAGCAAAGCTGATGACTACTTGATAGTTCAGTGTGCCATGCTTTACGACTTAGAACCGGGACTTCAATGACATTTTGAACATCTTGGAGCATATGAGATGTTCCAGGAGTTGAAGTTAATATTTCAAGCAAATGCCTGGATTGAGAGATATGAAGTCTCCAATAAGTTCTACAGCTGCAAAATGGAGGAGAATAGTTCTGTCAGTGAACATATACTCAGAATGTTTGGGTACCACAACCACTTGACTCAGCTAGGAGTTAATCTTCCTAATGATAGTGTCATTGACAGAGTTCTTCAATCACTGCCACCAAGCTACAAGAGATTCGTGATGAACTATAATATGCAAGGGATGGATAAGACGATTCCTGAGCTCTTCGCAATGCTAAAGGCTGTAGAGGTAGAAATCAAGAAGGAGCATCAAGTGTTTATGGTCAACAAGAACATCAGTTTCAAGAAAAAGGGTGAAGGGAAGAAGGGGAACTTCAAGAAGAACAACAAGCGAGTTGCTGCTCAAGTGAAGAAACCCAAGTTTGGACCTAAGCCTGAGACTCAGTGCTTCTACTGCAAAGGGATTGGTCACTGGAAGTGGAACTGCCCCAAGTATTTGGTGGAGAAGATGGTAAAGTGAAAGGTATATTCGATATACATGTTATTGATGTGTACCTTACTAATGCTCGCAGTAGTGCCTGGGTATTTGATACTGGTTCAGTTGCTAAGATTTGCAACTCAAAACAGGGGCTACGGATTAAGCAAATATTGGCTAAGGACGAGGTGATGATGTGCGTGGGAAATGGTTCCAAGTCGATGTGATTGCCGTCGCCACGCTACCTCTACATCTACCTTCGGGATTAGTTTTAGACCTAAATAATTGTTATTTGGTGCCAGTGTTGAGCATGAACATTATATCCGGATCTTGTTTGATGCGAAACGGTTATTCATTTAAATCAGAGAATAATGGTTGTTCTATTTATATGAGTAATAACTTTTATGGTCATGCACCCTTGATGAGTGATCTATTTTTACTAAATCTTGATTGTAGTGATACACATGTTCATAGTATTGAAGCCAAAAGATGCAGAGTTGATAATGATAGTGCAACTTATTTGTGGCACTGCCGTTTGGGTCATATTGTTGTAAAGCGCATGAAGAAACTCCATTTTGATGGACTTCTGGAATCACTTGATTATGAATTACTTGGTACTTGCGAACCATGCCTCATGGGCAAGATGACTAAAACTCCATTCTCCGGAACAATGGAGTGAGCAACAGAGTTATTGGAAATCATACATACTGATGTATGTGGTCCAATGAACATTGAAGCTCACGGCGAATATCGTTATTTTCTCACCTTCACAGATGATTTGAGGAGATATGGGTATATCTACTTAATGAAAGATAAGTCTGAAACATTTGAAAAGTTCAAAGAATTTCAGAGTGAAGTGGAAAATCATCTTAACAAGAAAATAAAATTTCTACGATCTGATCGTCAAGGAGAATATTTGAGTTATGAGTTTGGTCTTCATTTGAAATATTGCGGAATAGTTTCGCAACTCACGCCACACGGAACACCACAGTGTAATGGTGTGTCTAAACGTCGTAATCGCACTTTACTAGATATGGTGCGATCTATGATGTCTCTCAATGATTTACCGCTATCATTTTGAGGTTATGCTTTAGAGACAGCTACATTCACGTTAAATAGGGCACCATCTAAATCCGTGAAGATGACACCTTATGAACTGTGGTTTGGCAAGAAACCCAAGTTGTCATTTCTTAAAGTTTGGGGCTGCGATGCTTATGTGAAAAAGCTTCAACCTAATAAGCTTGAACCCAAATTGGAGAAATGTGTCTTCATAGGATACCCGAAGGAGACAGTTGGGTACACCTTCTATCACAGATCCGAAGGCAAGATATTTGTTGCTAAGAATGGATCCTTTCTAGAGAAGGAGTTTCTCTCGAAAGAAGTGAGTGGGAGGAAAGTAGAACTTGATGAGGTAATTGTACCTTCTCCCTTATTGGAAAGTAATTCATCACTGAAATCAGTTCCAATGATTCCTACACCAGTGAGTAAGCTAATGATGATGATCATGAAGCTTCTGATCAAGTTACTAGCGAACCTCGTAGGTCAACCAGAGTAAGATCCGCTCCAAAGTGGTACGGTAATCATGTTCTAGAAGTCATGTTACTTGACCGTGACGAACCTACGAACTATGAGGAAGCGATGATGAGGCCAGATTCCACAAAATGGCTTGAGCCCATGAAATCTGAGATGGGATCCATGTATGAGAACAAAGTGTGGACTTTGGTTGACTTGCCCGTTGATCGGCAGGCCATAGAGAATAAATGGATCTTCAAGAAGAAGACTGACGCTGACGGTAATGTTACTATCTACAAAGCTCGACTTGTTGCAAAAGGTTTTCAACAAGTTAAAGGAGTTGACTACGATGAGACCTTCTCATCCGTAGCGATGCTTAAGTCCGTCCGAATCATGTTAGCAATTGCCGCATTTTATGATTATGAAATTTGGCAAATGGATGTCAAAACTGCATTCCTTAAGGGATATCTTAAAGAAGAGTTGTATATGATGCAACCGGAAGGTTTTATCGATCAAAAAGGTGCTAATAAAGTGTACAAGCTCCAGCGATCCATTTATGGACTGGTGCAAGCCTCTCGGAGTTGGAATATACGCTTTGATAGTGTGATCAAAGCATATGGTTTTATACAGACTTTTGGAGAAGCCTATATTTACAAGAAAGTGAGCGGGAGCTCCATAGCATTTCTGATATTATATGTAGATGATATATTGTTGATCGGAAATGATACTAAATTTCTGAATAGCATAAAAGGATACTTGAATAAGAATTTTTCAATGAAAGACCTCGATGAAGCTGCTTATATATTGGGCATCAAGATCTATAGAGATAGATCAAGACGCTTAATTGGACTTTCACAAAGCACATACCTTGATAAAGTTTTGAAGAAGTTCAAAATGGATCAAGCAAAGAAAGGGTTCTTTCCTGTGTTACAAGGTGTCAAGTTGAGTCAGACTCAATGCCCGACCACTGCAGAAGATAGACTGAAAATGAAAGTCATTCCCTATGCTTCAACCATAGGTTCTATCATGTATGCAATGATGTGTACCAGACCTGATGTGTGCCTTGCTATTAGTTTAGCAGGGTGGTACCAAAGTAATCCAGGAGTGGATCACTAGACAGCGGTCAAGAACATCCTGAAATACCTGAAAAGGACTAAGGATATGTTTCTCGTTTATGGAGGTGACAAAGAGCTCGTCGTAAATAGTTACGTCAATGCAAGCTTTGACACCAATCCGGATGACTCTAAGTCAAAAGCCGGATACGTATTTTTATTGAATGGTGGAGCTGTCAGTTGGTGCAGTTCCAAGCAGAGCATCGTGGCGGGATCTACGTGTGAAGCGGAGTACATAGCTGCTTCGGAAGCAGCAAATGAAGGAGTCTGGATGAAGGAGTTCATATCCGATCTAGGTGTCATACCTAGTGCATCGGGTCCAATGAAAATCTTTTGTGATAATACTGGTGCAATTGCCTTGGCAAAGGAATCCAGATTTCACAAGAGAACTAAGCACATCAAGAGACGCTTCAATTCCATCTGTGATCAAGTCAAGGAGGGAGAAATAGAGTTGCAAGATACATACTGATCTGAATGTTGCAGACCCATTGACTTAGCCTCTCTCACGAGCAAAACCCAATTAGCAAGCTAATTATCCGATTATTCATAATCCATTTATTAATCTAATTGATAGTTCATATTAAGCACACAATATATTTTATTTTCATAATTGAAATACATCAGAGTACAACATCATACAACTCCAGCACTCAGCTACCCCATTACACAACTACACCAGGACCAAGTTTCACATGCAACATCTATAACATTTCAAAATTAGCATCATAGACGGTACGTAGACAGATGTATCTCATCTAGAAAACTGCTGAAGCAGAAGGCGAATATTTAGCCTTCATTGATGTTGAAGGTCTTTGTAACTTTAGGCCAGTGCCTATCGATGATTGACTGTCCATCCTTCGTCCTCTTCAGGAACACTTCAATATTGAACCGTGGGTGTTGTATGAATACCTTCCTCGCCTCCTAACCATACAGGTGGTTTGAGAGGTAATCATCAATGAACTGCTTTGGAAAGGTCTGAAAACAAGGATGTGCATAAATATCTTCTCTATATTGGAAATGGGGCAAAGGAATAAAAAAAGGCAAGGTATAATAGTTAGTACCATCCTGTAGTGAACTGATGTCTTCTTCATTGTGCAGACAAAGATCTTATTGTTTTTTGTCACTAATTTCTTTATCCTAACAATCTTTCTGAGTTTCTTGACTTGACTGATATTCATGGACAACTCCTTTCCCCATATGCAAAAGGGTCGAACAGTGGGTCAAAACCTCTGACAGCAGGACCTACATGTGCAAGACCAAATTGTTGAAAACCTAAATATTAGAATGGTTCCTGCAATTGCACAATAATGTGCTATTAGACAACGGACCATGCACGTGCTAACCTCGATTGTAAACCTTAGTGCTTCCCATTGTTTCCCTGCAACACATATAAGGTAGTTAGTCATCAGGTTAAGTAAGGGTTCGCATGCTATCGGTAAAATATGTTGATGAAAAATAATCACATTGCAGATTCATCAGATTAATTCAAGCCACAGGGAAAATCCATTTATCCAAACCAATCATGATTAAGAACTCGGAAATATAGCACTTGTATATGTTTCTCATGTATTAAGTGCAGCCAAATTCATTTTATTTCTCACATGCACAACAATACAAAATTCTACCCACGACAATTGGACATCGCATTGCAGAATTGAACCAAGCAGTTAACTAAACACCACAACAAATGAACCAAACATTAACTGAGCACCACATTGCACAATATAACATTGAACCAAGCAGTTAACTAAACACCACAACAAATGAACCAAACATTAACTGAGCACCACATTGCACAACATAACATAATCCTAATAGAAAATCAGACAGTTAACAAACCGTTAACTACAGCCAATTGTAGCAATTGTATTTGTTTCTCATGTATTTACTACAGCCAAATTCAATTTATTCCTCACATGGTATACAATAATAGAATGCACCCACAATTTTGTAAAGATAAATTCAATTTATTTCTCACAAGGAAGACAATACAAAATTGCAGCCTGAAGAATTGAACATCACATTTGCA